>NC_081250.1:50221313-50530561 GCF_030490865.1 Poecile atricapillus | reverse complement strand
AGAGGCTGGTATCTCTCATGCATTTAAGACTAGAGTTCTGTTTTCCTGCTGTTGACAAGAACAAATGGAATTGACAATGAATGATGTTCAAAAGCTTTGTTCTGCCAAATCTCAGTAGTAGACTACAAATTGATATTTTTTCTAAACATTTGTGGGGCAGGAAAGCAATGTGTCATTTACTATTTATGCCGTCATCTAATTGATATGATTAGCTAACATTGAGTGCAGGGACTAATCTCATTAGTCTTGCCTCTCATGCCTTATTCTTGACATTTGGACTGAAAAATATTAATGAAAACATGTAACATTATTCACTTCCAATCATTTCCATAAAGACTAATATATGGCAGAGACCTGCATCGTCTCTATGGAGTGACAGAGAAAGAATTCATCAAAGAAGAACACTTTTAGTTTGTAAAGTTTGTATGTTTTTTAGCCCTGTAGGTTATGGAAAACCCAGAATCAATTATGCAGGGTAACGAAATTCATCATTCATAAGACAAAAAACAATTACTATTTGAGTTTGATGACAGTCTTAGCGGTGGTTGTCTTGATCTTCTCTAAGGAGATGACTTGACCAGATAAATCAAGGGGTAACTCCTCATTGACTATAACTACATGACAGAAGCATATTCTTGGTAGTGAAAGGTTCTTCTGTCTACCAGGGGATTGCATCTTTAGCTGTGTAATTCTGTAAATTCTTCTGGATTAAGTAGATACAGAAGCATTAAAGCAGAATAACCTACCACATTGGAGCCCACCACTGCTGTGCTGTAGTCTGAGCTCTGGCACATGGTTTGAGCTGAGTGAATTATTTGAATCAGCTTATCTGGCTAATTTCATGTCTACTTTTGTTTAGAAAAATACTGTGATGGAAATTTGTTCCAATTTCTTTGTTTGAAATACTTATTTTCTGATAGCAATCAGAAGAGCAGTTCACATATGGGTAACTGTGATGTGAGTCTGTTCACTGTTTGGACAATTGGAATAATACTTGGGTTTAGCTACCATAAATAATTAAAATTATTTGCAATTTTTTTTTCTGCTTTTGCAGTATTTATTTTGATACATCCTTTTTCTGTAAACAGTGCTGCCAGCTCTCTATTTTGCCATGGTTGAGTGTTCAAAGAAAGCAAATACATGTACAACAAAATTCTTTAAAATTCTTTGCCTTCCAGTAACTATCTACCATTTTTCTATTTCATTTGAAGATAACCTTTGGAGGCATGCCTTTTTCTGGCAAGCCAAGTTCTAACAGTAGGAAAAATTTCAAAGGCTGCATGGAGAGCATCAACTACAATGGCAATAATATCACTGACCTTGCCAAGAGGAAGAAACTGGAACCTTCAAATGTGGTAAGATCATAATTTCATGGTCATCTAACCTTCTGCTTCTCCTTCTAAAGAAGAATAGAAGGTTTTTGAAGGTGTGTGTAAATTATATACCTGTACTGCAATAACATAAGACACAAAGCAAAATTTGTTACAAACCCAAAAATCTGATTGTGATTAAACTGTACATTTGTGACTTAAAAAACTTATTATTATGTATTTTATTCCTGGAATCTTGATTCATCTTTCAAAAATTAACTTTTGGTGTCAGTCAGATAGTTGTTTTTTTTTTTTTTAAAGAAAATCAACAGAACCAGTAAATGTTTTTCCCTTTCTTCTCAAATTACAGTAGTCCAAAACCAGTGCAGACAAGATTTATTATTAAATTAATTGCAGCTTTCTCGTGGCTTTTAAATCCTGATAATATTCCATCCCTGCTGAGCTAAATGGAGTGCTGGAGTGCAAAAATCTTTGGATGAAAATGCTTCTACAGTCTTTTCTGATACGTCTGAAAAACCTCAAGATATTATACTTGAAAATCGTTATTTGCTTATTAACATTACAGAGGTTATTAGCATTTTACTCTATTTTTGCTGTGACTTAACTGTTCATAGCTGCTTTCATGTTCAGACTTGTGGCTTTATGGGCAGGGTGATTAAGAAAGAATGTAGTTTAATTTCTGTGTTTTTAAAGTTCTAAGTGTTCCTGAAAAAGCTTGCTGGCACATAAAGGCAATGTGGGTAAGAAATAAATGTATTATTGCCATTAGTTTGAGATGGTTTGAATAACTTTTCAAGGCTTTCTTCTGTACAAACTTACACACTTAAAATTCCTGCTAACAATATGTAGGTTTACACAATTTCATTTTCCTTTATGTAATGAATTATAAAGCTATACATATGCAATGATGATGTCATGCAAAGGATTAATTATCCTTGGATAGTAAAACTGAAGTTTCATGTCTTTGTATGAACGTTTTGACTAAATGGTCAAGGAAATCCAAATGATAACAATGAGTAGTGATGTTTGCCGATACAAACTCAGTAATACAACCCGACATCTATAACCTTTTCTACACATAAATTTCATCAGTATGTCAAAGGCAAAGGATATGATATATATTCCATTCATTAAGATTCCAGTTTTAAAATTTATTCAACCCAATCTGATGAACTCCTGAAACTTTCAAATTTTTAATTTTTTTTTCATAAGTGCATGAAATTTCCTTCCTGCAGGGCTTTTTCAGCTTTAACGTGATTTTGAAAGATTAATTCCTGATTTAAAAAAGAATCTTTGTACAGGAGCAATATTTCCATTTTCTTCAGTCAAGTCCACTGCAAGTTAGTAGGACATATTCTTAAAGCTTCTTTCTGAACAGAAGTGTTGCTTAAGAAGTTCCTGTAGTACAAATCCTATCCTTTAAAGTCCTAGCCTCTCAGAAGTGTGATATAGCCAGCAGACATGTAAAGTCTCTGAAAAATCATGTTCCTGGTTGTTTCTTTCTTTGTTTCTTTACTTTTAAAATTCTGTTGCCCATAAATGAAAGCAAAATCCCCACAAGAAGCTCTTGCAGTACTTGTGCCACATCAAGAGGTGATACACCAGTTTAATTTGATGGTTCTGTTGATTTCCAATTCTGAGAATGACTAGAAAAATAGAAGTGACCTTTGTTTTCAGTAGAAATACTTGAATTGCTTCTGCTCTTCAAAAGCAAAATCAATTTTACTCTAAATCAACATGGATTTTTATGTTTTTTTACAAAAACATTTTTTCTCCTAGTTTTTAGCTTGATTTAGCAAGAGAAATATACTTTCTTGAAGCTATTGTTGTTGCTAAGCATGTTTATGATGATGGCACTCAAGCAATCCAGCAGGGATCAAAGCTCCATTGTAGGAGATTCTGTACAAACACAGAACAGAAGACACACACCTTCCCCCAGACAGAGTATTGTCTTAAAATGAGGCATTAATGATGAGGCACACCATATAATGAGGCTGAACACAAGCAATCAGCATAGTCATGAGAAATATTACCAAGAAAGGATAAAATCAGAGAAAAGAAGGATTTTAAAGGGATGTGAAACAAAAGAAAATAATATTCCTGGATGAAGACAGTTGAATTTCGGAAGTCATGCAGTGAAAGGGACTTGACAAATTAATTATATAAATGAAGAGGCACAGAAGATCAGAGATGATAAGAAGATGATCTTTATTTTTTTTTTAACAAAATTAAATTTTAAAAAATTATATTTCATATGCATAGATGTTATGAACAAAAAAGCACCACCAAGCACCTTTTGCTTTGTTGAAGAGTAAGGATGAAAAGACAAATTAAAAGTATTTCAAATTTAAATAAAGTCCAATGCTGACTTTAGGAACATATTTGATTTAGATTCAGAAGGTAAAGGTGAAAAATTGTTTTGGTTCTTTTGTGATATTTAAGATGGCATTAGTGTACTAATTGCCCACAGTGTATGATCCATCCTGATTTAACAGGTAGTATAGTCTTAATAAACTTATTACCTGTCTTTCGGGAGCTTCCTATTCAGCCAGTAGGTCTTTTAATTGGGAAAGATATTTACAGTAGTATTTTACACAAGGGATTATGTTTGAATGTGGATAGACAAAATTGATTTGTAAGTAAACATTAATCTAATTTGCCATATAGATGAGAGACCACAGTGCACAGCTCAAGCTACACAAATTAAGTTGTTTTTACCTTTTCCCTGTCAATGTAGTATGAAAAATTCTCTAATAAGTCCTGGAGTTGCAATATAAAGACACAGTATATATTTGACTTCCAGATGTCATTGCCCAGAAAACTATTCAGCAAGTCAGAAGCTACAAAAAACGATCTCATTCTCTTTGAAAAATGAAGAAGCTATTACAGAGACAAGCTGCAGATTAACTCGAACCCTTGACCTAGAACTAGTGAGCAATCTGTATAAGATGGGCTGTACTTAAAAGAGGAGTCATCTTGTGAACTCCAGTCATAGAAGGGATCAATAATCCAGTTCATATTAATCTGAACAGCTCAGTAGGGAAAATGCTAACTAGCAGGGAAATTAGAATTACATGTTACTTTCTCAAGAAATTTTTAATGCAGCTAGCCTGTTCGTAGGAAACACATTCACTGATGTGAAGAAGGATTTGGATGCATTCAGTGCCATTAACATTAATAGGTGTTCTACATGCAAGTATCCAAAACATCAGGATGACAGGAGACTGTCAATTGGATATAAAAGCCTCCTTGTAACGAGGAAATTGTTAGCTCATCTTGGTAACAAGGCAGCAAAAGAAACTCTTAAGAAGCCTAACAGAATGCTCTTTGAGCACCACTTAATTGGTATCTGGGACTGAACTGTGGATGACATGTCTCAAAAAATGATGCAGCCTTCTGTGTCTATGCAGGACTGCCTTAACTATGGAACAGAAGTTGTTTTTATGCATAGGGTGACCATTACACTGAGAATGATAGCCAAGGGTTACAGAGAGTATTTCAGACACTCTCCACCGTTTTTTACTGTACGTAAAAGCTGTGATTTAATCACAGGTATTCTTTAGCAAACTTGGAAATGTTTAGATTAAAACTACTCAAACAAATGAGTTAACTATTTTGATTTCATGCTTAGTTGGTTAAAAATGTAAAATTAAAAATCTCTAGGTAACTTTTAAGACTTACCATCCCCAAAAAAACCAAACCAAAAAAAAAGCAAAGCAAAACCACAAAAAAAAATCCCAGAATTGACAAGCACCTTAACAGGGAAGTCTTTAGTCTTTACTCATAAAGTAGCTGTAATTTCTCTCATCACACTGTTATCTAAAAGCTGTCTTTAGTTGTGTCAGCTAGTTTTCCCTAATTCCTTGGATTTATATTTTTTTTAATCCATGGACCTTGGGCACAGGAAAATAATGTGACTTGCAATGCTGAGATTTTATCATAAAATTTAATAACAAATCTAGGAGATCACTTTAAAGAAATGTCTAATTCCAGATTACTGGAAACATCAGTGTTCCTTAATTGATCACAAAGGCTGCCAACTTGACAGTATATGTACTACGAATTCTACTGGCCTTTAGAGGTAGACTCTGTACAACCTCTACAATACCTCCGATGTTCTGCAGGAAAAAGAGTTTGTTATGCAGAGTAATCAAAGTATTCATCCTAGTGCTCAAGAAAATATTATTTTTAATCATTTGGTTTTTTACCTGGAAATCCAATATAGGAAGCTGAATCTGCCAGGCCAGCTTTATCTCACTACAATACAGATAAACTGTTCTCTGATGTGATGTTCTTTTAAAATGTGATGGGTTTGGACATTGGCAAATGAGTGCTAAAACTTGCTTATTGATGTCATTTGTCATCTCCAATTGAATATAATTAGTTCTTAGAAAAATTTACTTAGGTCCTTCCTCCTACACATCTTCTGACACAGAGTTCCTATCTTGCTTCCAGATTCTCTACTTTCCCTCAAGATGAACTGTCAGATGCATTTATACACTATGAATACAGAAATGTGACATAAAAACCTAAATCAGGAATTCACTAATATGGAATTTAAAAATAATTATGCAATACTGATGATGACTGAATTTTACTGGGATGCTGAACACTGCTTAAATGGACCACATCTCCAAACATCTGTGTAGTGTACCTCCAAAAATGTTGTTCATGCCTTAATATTTTTTTAATGTACAGATAAATATGAGAGGAATTTCTATCTTGATTTTAGCAATAATTTCTGTACTGTATCAGATAAAATTCCTTCTTCCCAAATAAAACTAAAATTGCCACATAATTTCCACCTGCAACAGTGCATGAGAATGCCTTACCATAGGACAGGATTCATTTTGCCACATATTACAGGAATTCAGCAGAGGATATTTTCCTGTTATATTTGCATTCATGCAGTAATAAGTTAATTCTGGAAATAGATTTCCACAAAGTATGATCTCTAAGGGGTAAAAAAAGGTAATACCCTACCAATATTACCAAATGGTAATATCTACCAGTTTGGTCTTTTGCTGTGAGAAACTACATGAGAACCAGAGAGAAAAATTCATGTCCCTAATTCTACTCCTGTTTAGGGGTACATTTTAAAGCCTTGTAGATCAACAAAGTTGACTGGATCTTTTGTCAATGTCCTGAAGAATAATATTTTACAGTGTAGAAACTGCAGTTTCTTTTACAGACAAAATTACTTACTATCCAAAAATATTAAGTGTTGTTCATGATCAGCTACTCCAAATCCTCCTGCTTCTTGAATTGAAATATTAGCATATGTAGTATCATTTAGTTGAAAACATAACAGAGAGGCTGACTGTTCTGGTATTATACATCATTATTTTGGAACATCGTGTATTATATTGATTGACACCTTGATATCAGGGTGTTTGGAAATCTGCACTCATTTTTTATACTGTTGTGTTTCTATGGGGACCACAGACAAGCCCAAGTTTATCTGTGATTAATTTCTTTATCTCTTAACTAGAAATATTAATGCTTTCATCTAATCTTGCTCTTAGACTACAGCTCTTCAGGGCCAGCTGTCTGTTATTTGTGTATGTACACTACAAAATACAATGGGGCCAATGTTAGAAAAAACCAGAAAAATTGGTAACTATTATAATAATAACAATGATGATAACATTAATAGCACATCTTTAAATGCAGTGTGCATTGATCACAGTAGTCTCTAGGCTAAATTAAATCTAGAATACTTTCATAGAGGTAGCTATGAACTTAGTGGAATTTTACCATTTTTCTTTTTTCTTTCTCTTTTTTTTTTTTTCTTCTTATTTTCTTTTTTTTTTTCTTTTTTTTTTTTCTTTTTTTCTTTTTTTCTTTTTTTTTTTTTTTTTTTGTGTGTGTGTGTTTTACTTAGGGAAATTTAAGTTTTTCTTGTGTGGAGCCACATACAGTGCCTGTCTTTTTCAATGCCACCAGTTACCTTGAGGTTCCTGGTCGTCCAAGCCAGGATCTGTTCTCAGTCAGTTTCCTCTTCCGGACCTGGAACCCAAATGGACTTCTTCTCTTCAGCAACTTTGCAGATGAGCTGGGGAATGTTGAGATTGACATAAATGAGGGCAAAGTCAGTGTCCACATCAACGTCACCCAAGTAAAGAAGAACCGGATAGACATCTCATCAGGTAAGTGGGTTTTGGGATTTTTTTATTCTAGGTGTAGTCTTATAATTAAGTTGTTCTTCATAATTTCAAGTAATTAGGGGATCTCTCATAAAAAAGGAAATCCATTCATACCATAATTATTTGTCTGGATTTTTTAGATCTGTATAGCTACCCCACAAAAACTTAGACTTATTTCAATACATCATTGTTATTTTGTTTCAACAGGCATTTCATTGCCCTTGTAATTAATTGTGTATGTGAACATAGAAAAGGAAAATATGGTATCTGACGGGTAAGGCTGCAGAAAGAATGGCGCTGTACAGTAAATATCATAGCAAACTTCTTTTTCCCTTCTTCTGCAGGGAATTAACAGATGCCATGATATAAACCTACTGGGTTTTCTAGAAGTCAAAATGGTCAGCCTTTGGCACAAAGATTTCTGACTGTTGTGGTCCTATTGATAAAAGGTGCACAGTTTTTTCACTGGCTATTTTTAACAGCTGACAAAGGAGAATTTCTCATAGTCAAGTGTGCAGCCTTCTGCATGTGTAGGATATGAATAGTGCTATAGCGTATTAATAGACTCTACTGGGAGGATTGCAGACTGGTTATCACAAAATATTAGACTAATTAAAACCACAGCCTCAATGCAAATCTGGTTTGGGTTTCATATTTGTTGTATTTCTGCCTATCACCTGTAATGGTATATTTTTCCAAGAGCAAGTTAAAGTCTCTTAGTATTTATTCTATATGCTTCTCATAATTTATAGACTTTCTTACATTAGCAGCTTTAATGTCAGTTCTCACATTAACACGGGAGCATCAGTATGTTGTTCTGGGTCACAGCATAATGCTGGTTATAGAAGCAGTAGCTGCACTGACTGGGAGGACTCCCATGAGAGAGCTGTAAGCTGATGTGAAGCAAATGGAAGAGTCTTATTCCTTCACAGCACTGCAGTTAAGGTACTTATATGGAACTCAGTTCTGGTTTGTCTGGGTTTTTGTGAAAATTTTCTTTGAATACCTTAAAGTTGCATGTACTGACGCAGGGAGCTGTAGTTTAACAGGCACAGATTTCAGGAAAAACAGGAGAGTCTAGCCTCCCAATTTTTCAAATACAGTTTATTTCCCACATTTTTCACTGGTAGCTGGCCACTGCTAACCTCCTTACCTAACTACTGCTTTATGAAGTGCTTCTTGATGACAAGGAGGAATCAGACAGTAGGAGAAAAAGTTTTCCTTGTTGACTTGACAGAACTTTCATACCTAATTCATGTGAGCATTTTTTTAAGGAGAGAAAGGCAGCTGCAATTTTATATATTTTGATGACACTTTGCAAAAGTAGAAATGAAATAATTATGCATAGAAGTGCAGTGAATGAAGGGATGCAACACTAGAATGATCAAATAAAAAGCAGGAATGCAAAACATTTAACTTCTGTGTAAATGCAGTGATCATGAGGGGTTACATAGCATGCTGTGGGAAAACATTTGGATAATAGTAGGTGATTCATTGGAATCCTGAAGCCAACATTGCTTAGCATTTAAAATCAGAGAAATTGAGAGCTGCCATCAGGCAGTTCGTTCTTAGCAGTTTTCTTTGTCTCTCAGAGATCCTTCCCTGCTGTCTGTTCAGTTTTTCTCAGGGATCATTCTTTCACAGTGTTAGCAGATCCCAGCTAGAGTCTCATTTCATGTTATTCTTTTGTCTTCAAAAAGGCACTTAATTGTTCCTTCATTTATTCTACTGCCTGTCCTACCTGCTGGAGATTTCACTGTATTCAATTCTCCATTCAATTCCCTCGGTGTCTTGATCAATTTCCTTCATCTTTAATGGCAGGATAAGTCATCCCACTACTTTATTCTTGAAATATGTAAAAGAAAAATAATATTTTATAATTATTAAATGGCCTTGTGTGTCTGAAGCTTCTTCACTTATTGTTTGGGGTTCAAAATTACCTTTAGCATGAGAAATTCCTACTGTCTGTCGTGCCTTAGTTACCTCTCTCATTTTGTTGTTACTACGTTTAAAAAAGCACAGTTGATATCCACATCCAGCAGTTTCTAGAAGTTTTCTAGAAACTGCATCCATCTAGCAGTTTCTAGAAAATTTTCTATAGATCACTTCTGGTTTTGGCAAATTACATTTTATTTTCTTCTTTGATTACGTTAGATACTGTTTACCTTGGTGCTCCTTTCATGCCTTCAGTCACTTTCAAACCACAGCTCAGCTCTATACATCTGATAATTAAATCTATCCATATGATGAACATTTTATATTTATTTTACATGGGTTGGAAAGAATCAGGAATGATTATATATATTGTAGTATATTGTATGTATGATTTTTGTGTTACAATTAGAAAGCAACAGACTTTTGTGTTGACCTGGAAAATCAGAATTTCAGGTTTTAAATGACGTGGCTGTAAGTTGTTTGACGGTGACCAAATGACTAGTCCATGACCTGTCCTTGGTTTCAGAGAGGCAAATGGTAGAGGCAATAAAGAGCTGGTAAAAAAAAGTAATAAATGTTTTACTGTGTTAGTAAGGTTTACACTCTGATGCCCATAACAAAATGCTGAGTGTAACAGAGTATTTTACATTAATATGCACATGAACTTTGTTTGTATTACATATGGGAAGGACAAAGACGATTAGCCCTTGTAGTTAGACTTACTGCCTGACTGTCTTCCTGAGCAAATTATTTTCTTTTTTTCATCATCTTGCCAATTATACTTTCAAAACGGGTTTCTAAACAGTAATAAAATCCCTGCCCTACCCAGCATTCTGTTAAGCATCCAGTAAGCACTGCTCAGCTGTAAACAGTCTGGTAAAATCTTGTACAAAGTCAATAACTTTGATTTTGCTTTTTTCTTACATTAATCTCATTAAAATGTGCATTTGATTGATGAGAGTTATATTAATAAACTTGCTGTTAGTAAGAGGAAAATCAGGCCCACGGAGAGCTGAAATAAAGATTTAATTAGAGGAAATAAGGTACTGACTGTGCAGAATTATACAGGTGAAATACTTAAAGCTTGTGTATAAATCAAGAGCTAAACATCCTATTGACTTTTTCTCTGCAAAGTAAACTTTGATTAATATCTTTACAATTGTGTATGGCCTAGCATAGGGATTAATAATAGGAGAGAATCTCAGAAAACAGTGAAGAGATAAATCTTTACTGCTCTGTATAGCTTTGGACTAAATTCTTGGTTTTGTCATTATGAGATTCAGGCAAACTTCCTAGAAATTGTTGGATTTACACAAGGGATTGATGGAAGAAATGCTAGGCTGACAAGACGGAAGAAAGATGTGATCATGATTTTAGAGCTTTCTGAAAGCAGATTCCAATATAGTTTTGCATATTAATGGATTGTGATATTCTGCTGCGGTTTAAAAGTAATTTAGTTTGAATACATACTAAGAACCTACTCAATATTTGTAATCTTGGAAATTAGAATAAGTTGTTGATGAAGTTGTATTTATTTATAAGTTTCAACAAGCTAATGTCTTCTTTCTAGAGCACAGAAAAATCAGCAGCTTAAAAATGTCATACTCCCAGGTGTATCCTGGCTATAAAAACTTTTTACGAAACTTTTCCCAAAGCCATATGCAAATGCAGTTCAGTGCAGGGTTAAGCCACAGCCTGTGTCCCTGTTGCCTCCTCTTCTTCCACTTAGTTTTATCTACCTGCTTCAGCAACTTAACCCAAATTCCTTCCTAATGAAACCAAACTTTTCTGAAGCTTTCAACATGGGGAAAAAATGGGTTACATTAAAAAACACAGAGAGTATTGCTTAGCTCAATGAAACAATAGTAACGTATAAAACAACACTCCTGAGGAGTCATCTAATGGCTTTGCAACACATTTTTAAAGCAAACCCCAAATCCCTGTTTCAGTATAGAACATCTTTGCCTCTTGAGAAAAGGCTGGGTTTTCATGATGGCAGATTCTAAAATAATCTCTTGATTTATCCTCTGTTTATTTTCTCACTCATCTTTTCATTGGCAGTTTTGACCTTTCGTATCTAAGCATTCTCTGCTCTACTTAAATGCTAGATGGTCCATGAAGATCCCTTGGATTTTACCCTACAGTACAGATGATAAGTCATTACAAAAAGGACATAATATCCTTCAGCCTATAAGAAACAGAGAAATTTTCAGTGTCTAAAATCTCCTGTCTTAAACTTGAATTCATCTGCTTTTTTTTCCTCCTCCAAATCTATTAGTTAACATCTTGTATTAGCTGCTGCTCAAGACTTTAGTTCAGTTCCTCCTGTCAAGCATAAACTTATTAAAAGTTGGGATATGGATATCTTTTTGTCATATTTATCTGTATTAAATAAATCATCCTTCTCCCTGTGGAATCCCTGGGAAGCTTTCCACCCTTCTGTCTTTCTGCTAGATCTCAAGTCATCTGAATTGCAGTTCATTTATATTTTAGACCTTGGGTTAAGATAGCATCCTTCAGGTAATAAAATGTCTCTGTCTGACAGATCTAAAGTGGTGCTCTTCTAGTGACAATTCCCTGGGGCACTTTATAAGAAGTATTTTTGCTTTGGTGGTTAAATGAAGGTTTAAATAGGGAATGTGTATACACAGAGCACAAGTGCACTTCTGGTGCGAAGATAACATTTCCCACCAGGTCTTTCTCAAATTACTGGTAGTAGGTTATACACTGAATGCTAGTAAGTGGAGGCAGATCCCCCTGAGGCACTTGTCATCATGAGATGAGAGACAGAAATTGTGTCCATGAAAGACAGAATGATGACTTAGCATCAGACAAGTCTCAATATTAGAAACTTAGAATGTTCACAGATAGCCAGGTTTGTCCCTCCTTTTCTCTCTGTATATTTTTTGGCTATTGACCTTAAGCACTGAATGCTGCTACATGAATAGGCATTCATGAATTTGAGTTTCACAGAAAGGAGACACAGAAATACTTGTAGTAGTTATGGTTATTTTTATGACATTTTCCTTGTAGTCTGGTTTAGCATCTCAGTACAGTAGACTCAAACCAATCAGATCAAGAAATAGAGTTCCTGATTGCAGGCTTTCTTTGTCTAAGAAAACTGATGAGTTTAGTTCAGGGGTTTGTGAATTCTGCTTCATCACTCACTGATTTTCACTGGAGTTGCCTAAAAAGCACAAGCTATTCCTTGTAAAGTATAAATGGTACCTTTTTCAGATATTTCCCTGAGAACAATGGAATTCTTTATTGTTTGCACTGACACTTTGCAAGGATGGAGGACGCCAAGAATCAATAAACTAGGGTGTTCTCTTTGATAAACTTTCTCAATTTATACAGGAGGCTGAAGTTCAGTTTACTTGTTTTGGTCTCATTTCCTCTGGGCTGTTGAACAGATTTAGATGAGACCTTTGCTGATCACTATTTTTGCATGAAAGATGAGATAAGGCTTTTTACAATTACTATTTGAACACTCACTTTGTTGCATTGAATTTCTTTCAGGACAAAAACTCTGAAATAGTCAGTCGTTAAATGATAATTCTAATTTCCTGCTAGGAGTGTAATTTACATGAGTAGATCTGGACAGAACTAACTGGAAACATACCCTACTTTTTTAATTCAGTAAGTTTGACAGGAAGTGGACTCAATTTTTGTTGCTTTCCGTGTTGTCTTTTCTTACTACACCTGCATCAGTTATTGCTAGTTTGGTTCTAGTCAAGTGTGAAAATTTTGGTTTTGACTTTGATGAATGGAAGATAAGCCTCTTAGCTCTGAATGCTACAGAGGTGCCCAGTATTTTGCAGTTACCTTAAGAACATAGATTTTCACTTCTGTGGATTCTCTGTTTGCATATTTTTGTCGTATGCAAAAGAGCATGAAGAGACTTGTCTCTAAAGATTGCTTTATCAAGCCAAGGATGCTCATTTAAAACCAGCATTACCTCTTGGATCAGAAAGATGGTGTTGTTGGAACAGACACTATTAAATATACTTAAGTCTACATTTTTAAGTCTTCCAGGATTTACATGTACTGATAAAAATGAACATGCAGGAGGCTTTTTTTTTCCATTATTACTTTGTTTTTAGATTATAATAAAGAAATAAACAAAAGGATACAATAGAGCATGGAGCTATAGTTATATTTGTTGTGTTTATGTACAACCCAACAGCAGTATTCCCAGAACACCACAAAGTATTCATATTATATAAAGGGAAATGAAAGGAATGTTTTCTAATATCAGAAAGACTACGTAGCCAAAATATGATATTCTTTCCCCCAGTATACTAGTCTGCCATCTCTGCCTCTTCCTTCATAAGGGTAGTTCTTGGAGAAAGCCCATTTCCAGGATTCCCACAGCTATGCTGATCAAGGTTTGTCATAGATGGCAACATGATGGCAACCACATAATAGAGTCAGCCAGGTCTTTCAGCAATGGTACAAATACCTTCCAGCCCCATTTACATTTCCTAATTGTGGAAAAACATGTGTTGCTGTTAATGACAGTATGTAGTGGTTCCTGTATATTCTTCTGTAGGTGTTAGTATTACTGGAGAAATGTTATTGGATATCATGCTGTCTTAACTCTTTAGTTTACCTTGTAGCAGATTTAATTTTTACTGCCAACTAGTGAGAAATAGTACAAAATCTATTTGAAGTGTTTTTTTTTACTTCTCTTCTATTTGAGAGCAAAGTAGTTGACTAAGCACATCGCGTGATAACCCAGCATATGATTAACCATTTTTAATGACTTAAATATATCCTTCTACAGCCTATTTAGTTTGGCAGTTATGATGTTCTGTGACTGGCTATGAGTAAGTGGAGTAGCAGAAGGTAAAAGGAATGCAGTCACTTTTTAATCAATAGTATAAGTAACAGGCACTGTACATATGTATATAAAACATTATGCATACAGCCATGTGTCAGTCAGAGAGTTTACTCAGCTGATTTGCCAACTACAACTAGCTAGAAGTTCACAGATCATTATTTGGTAAAAAAAAAACCATTTGAATGTATTCAGGAGACCCAGGGTGCTCCTTGTTTCATCTCAAGGTCCTGTTGCTATAACTGCCCCCATTGGACACAGGCAGCATAATTTCTAGGATATCATCTTCCTACAGGATCAATAGTTTCTCCACAATCAGCACTGAGATCCAGGAATAGTTCAGTAGTTAGACTGTTCTGGAGTCTGCCTATTACAATAGACAGTATGGACAAAACAGTTCTTACTCTGCCAGCCTGGCTTGTCCTCCAACACATCTCTGCTAGAGTTCGTCCTCCTACAGATTCTTATGCCCCTTCCTTCCATCCCTCCTGCCCTTCCTCCTTCTGCACATACAACATATTCTGGATGTCACCGCTTAAACAGTGCAAAAATCACAGGTTATGAGGAGGTAACATTATTAATATTTAGCACTTTAAGAAGAGATGCACATTTTTAGAGTCAGAGAGGACATGGAGGGTCAGGGGGAGAGCCAAGTTGTTGTGACGAGGCTGCCGTAGCTGTGTCCATGTAATGCTAATGACAGGACAGGCAGGAGCTGTCAGTGTTGCACGGTGCTTTCACAATGTGGGCATCTGGATCAACAGGATGAAGTCCCAGGGCGAGGGCGCTGGTCCAGAAACACCTCCACATGCTATATAGTGGTGTCAGAAAAGGATCATTCCTTGGGACTGGCTACAAAGATGGTACAGACACATCCTACCATAAGAAACTACAGCCGAGAGGGTGAAAAATGGGAGTTGGCTTACAGATGTAGAAACAAAGGGAAAGTTCTCAGATTTGGAAAAATTGTCTGCCACCACCTCATTTACTCAAAGTTTGTTGTTTTAGAAAAATCTTAGGTGGGCATAAAACCTTGCTGGTGTAAAAAAGCAATTGTTATGGTTTTAAAACAAAAAGAGAGGGGAGAATAAAAAATATTGTAGACTCAGTCTCCAGTTAGATATTCAGGATATTCAGTTTCTGTAAACTTAGATAACCGTTTAGAGACAGACTGGGAGATCAAAGGTCTTGAACATATACTATGTTACAAGTATGGTACAGAATCTTCAAGCAATGTGCACAACACTGTGGTATGAAGCTATCAACTATGTAAATTAAACCAGCAAATGCTCTTTTCACCTTTCCATCTTATCCAAATGCAAGGAAAAGAAAGAATTTTCTTTACTTTTAAAGTCAGCATTTGCAGCATTTGCACTTTGAATAAAACCAGGAATAGTCTTTCTAGAGCAAATGTCCTTGCAAGTAACTTGAGTTTTTCCAATTTTTAATTTTTAATCTAATTTATCACTAATCCTCAAGTAGGTGTTCACAACATCTCTAGCCTATTACTTACAAGAAAATAATTAAAATTCACTGTAATATTAAACACGATTCTTTTTCAGGGGGAAACATGACCTAATTACCGGCACGGAACTTTAATTTATGTGCTGGGAACTGACACTCAATATCTTCTTTTTCATTGCTATTCAGGAACCTGGAAAATAGATAATTATCTGTGACAGGTTTCTGGCAGTCCCTCTCGGTTTGACAGTGTTATTTTAGAGAGAAGAGAAAGTCACTTTTGTATATAATGAAAGGAAAAGTTGTCAAGCATTCATACATATTTTATGCTGCATAAAACTTAAGTGCTAGAGGAAAGATTCTGTTTTCAGTCATGCCATTGTAAATTCATGTTGCTTGTGCTGACCTCCAGGCTTGCTTCAATGACACAGAATGGCATCTTTCCCAAAGGATTAATTCTGTTTTTCACACAAGTAATGCAGCTCTTGTAAGTCAGCTTGGCCCTCACTGGGTTTTTTTTGGTTAGCACAGTCATGCACAACTGTGGTGTGTATTTTGGCACTTTGGCATTTTCTACTGACATTGACAGAACTAGAAGCAATTTCTATCAAAGTACTTTCTTGAAATGGCATCAAGAATAGTCTGCATTGTCTATTTTTTTCATGGAAGCGGTAACTCTGCTGCAAAAATTGACTTTGGGAAAAAAACATTTTCTAGTTGTACGTTGCTAGCTCTGCCTTTACTCTGTTCTTGTAAAAGATGGTGAGTCCCTTCAGGCATTTTTTCACATTGTTTGTTTTCATTTCCAAATGTTGCTGAAACAGCATCACACGAGCACTGAGGTGAAACAGAGCAACCAAAGTAGTTTGGTTTCTGTAAGCTGAATGGAAGATGATATTATCTTTAAAAAGCTTACTCATTAAGTTTATATATTTGATAGGGAGAAAAAAAAATCTCCATTCTCTTACTGTGAGGCAGCCACTGTAAAATACAGTTTATTATAGCAGTAACCAGTATCCACACATACACTGTTTCACTTAGAAGTGAACAAAGTTCTACTCATATCCTTCAAAGAGTTTTTCCTTACTAAAGAAAAATATGTTTAGAGTCATGACTTCCCCTATGTCTTTTCCAAGTAACGTACAAATGTACAATGAATTTGAGGGATTCATTATTTTAAAATACGAAATAAACTTTGCTTTCTTTTTGCAGATTCAAAGTAGTGGAACATTATATTGCATGCCCTCAAGCATAAGGTTTTCATTGGTTGACCTTCTGTAGCTTTTGTAACAGCTCATTTTTTGCATCTTCACACATACATTAAAACAAACTGCCAATTGGAATCAACTTTCCCAGAGCAGTAGCAGGAGATTTCTAGCAGGAGAAAATAACATTCTTAACATTCTGCTGTTGGTACTTAAATAATTACCTGTGAACACCGTAATAGCTAATGCCATGTCTCTGGGTTCTGGAATTTGCAGCACAGGGCCGATATTCTTGGCTGTATTGAATCTGGGAAAGAATAATGTGGTGGGATCTTTGGGAGGTTTAGGCTGGTTTCCATAGCATTGGAAACAAGTGATGGTTCATCAAATTTGCTGTGTGATAAAGATTTGCTGTATGCTAAGCAAGAATATCTTGTCCCAGGGGAATGATCTTCATCTTCTAAAGCATCTTTCAAAGGCACAGAAATGAGCACAACATAGCTCTGCCTTCTTTACCTTCCCAGGTTCCTGTGAAACTTATTTATATATAAGTATATAAATATATATGTATATACACATGTATCTGTCTACAGAGAGAGAGAGAGATGATGTTTTATTGGCTGCACCCTGTAAAAACAAGCAAAAAAAAAACAAACCACAAAACAACCCAAATAAATTACTAAAACATTTCATTTTTCTTTGGCAGGATGACCCTAAGTTACATTTCTATTGAACAAACTTGGAGCACTAAGAATGCACTTACCTTTTCTATCTTTTTCTTTCTAGCTTTGAGCAGTACAGTATGAAGTGTTCTTTTCTGATTTTTTTTTTTTTTTGCAAGAAAATGCTGTTATCAATATGATATCTGTTTCATCTTTCTTTTAATAAAATGTTTACTACAGCAGGCTGTTATCTTTGGGAAACTTTTTTTAGCTTCATAGGTGTGCCATTTTAGAGTTACATTTTTTACTGAAAGTAAGGATTATAATAACATTATGTTAATACTATTAGCTAATTTTTCTACTCATAATAAATAATTATTTTACTAGAAGCATTATAGTCCAGCCTGTCCCATATACCATTCAACCGGATTAGCATTTTGAGTGTTACTTCTTCCCCATGTCAGGAATCTCTGATCAGTGTTACAGGTTATTAGTTTCCACAAGGCTATTTCATAATAAGAACAAGGTTTTGTACTTTTAAATAATGACAAAAAAACCCATATAGAAGTATCAAATATCTGTAATATTAGCATTCAATAAGAAAAATCCATTTACATCATCCTAAGCAGACACTGCTCTCACCTGTTGCTCCAGGTGCTCTGCAGCTGGATACCACATCTTAAGTTCTTTTTTGGCAGAAAGACAGATTGGCCATTACATTTTTTGGACTTCATCAGGCATTTTCAATATTATGTCTCCCTGCCATTCCTGTAATCATGAATCAGAGCCAATGTTACCAGGATTTTCCCAAGTGGTAGGCCATTGAGCAGTCATATGATAAGGGAATGCAGCAGGTTTGTGGAAATATTTGGATTTTCTCAAGCAGGATTTTTTTCCCAGGATTTTCATGTCTTACTTTGTGCTACTGGTACTCAATCATTATTTCTAAGAGTGAGCAGAAAAGGGCTGTACCAAGGAAAAAGATGTTAGGTGTATCACATAACTGTACACTGGAGCAGACAGAGGTTGGAAGATGACTTAAGGCCGGATAAAATTTTTTGCAAACATGCTTATATATATAGGTATACATATATATATATATATATTTATATGTTTGTATGTGTGTGTACAATATTATATTTGTTTTATATCTTATACTGGTAGCTCTGCAAGAAGTTAGGAAGAAATGTGCTAGTTTACTACTTCCTGATTTTACTGATTCTTTATGGAATCTTTTATTCTGCTTTGGTTTGTTAACACAGATGTGCTACTTACTCCTTAGTTACTACAGCTTCTTTAGAAGTTTCCTCACATATGGTGCTAAATTCTCATTGACAAATATGCAGAGAAAATAAGCTTTGCTAATGTACAAGCATTTCCTGTGTATAAACAAGTGAAGAGAACAGCTTAACTGTTTTTATCTTTTAAAATGTGTTATTTTTATGCAAGTAGTCTAAGTTCCAATACGATGCTCTTAGAATATGTCCTCAGAACAATTTCAGCATCTACACTGAATATAAAGGTACAAGTGGGAAAAGGAATTATACAGTTCTAGCTCAACAATAGTGGATTTTTTCTTTTTTTGCCTTTTATCTTTTTTTCTTTTCAAACAATAACTATATTAAACATGTAGTTTGTTCCTTAAAGTAAATTCAAATTCTACAAAACTTTTATAAACTTTTATAATCTATGGAAAAGACATTTGTATGTTCATTTATTTTGCCCAAGTGTTGTAAAGAAGAATTATTTAATACTATTAATAGTTTCTCTGAAATTAATTTTCTTTTGATATTGATTGAAATAAATGGATATGCATTGTCATAAAAGTGATGAGCAAACTGTAGTAGGTGTAATATTAAGAACGTGCCCTTGCATTATTTATAATTTAAAAGAAATTGTATTCTTAAATAACATTCTTAATTTTCTGGGTCTCATTGACATTGCTATAACAGAACTGAGTGGAAAGAAATCATATTCAATAGTTCAAGTTTAGCTTGGATCAAAACTTGTAACTCAGATCTGGTTTTGTCATCCGTTAAGTTTATCCTGGAATTTAAATATCCATAATCATAAGCAAACATGAAAATTTATTGACTTAAAGTTCTGATTACACTGACACCCTGAATTAACAATGGGGTATGAAATATTGCAGTAGATCAATTTTTTGACCATTGTGTGTAATGGTTTATACACTTAGCATATACAGAAGCCCAAAATAACATCTTGTCTCCACTCCAAACCACTCCAGTGTCATAGGAAACTGGTATTATGTTATTTTGAGTTGTTGAGGTCTTTGATAGCTGCCATGTAACCTCTGTTCACACTGGAAACAGTTGAAATTTGTGCATTGTACTTAAGAGCCCAGAAAGGCTGTGGTGCTGACACTTCCAGTCCTGAAGTCAAAATCAGTCAAAATCCCAGGCCGAATTAAATCAAATGAGAATTTGAATTTGACAAAAGGCTTTGCAATACACCTTTTTTTTAAAAAAAAACCCAGTTATTTGAAAGTTACTCTTCAGATTATCTAAGCACAGCAGCAAAAGGTCCAAGAACGTGCAAGGTCCTTTCCTCTGAGTATTCACAGCAGCTCACACCATGTCAATGACGCCTGTCTGGTGCTTGTCAGCACTGTCAGGACTCACTGCCTGCCTCTGGAAGTTCTATTTTCAGTTCATTCCATATTCATTTAATGTAAAAGGCAGGTGAGGGGGAGTGACAAGAGGGATCAGAAAGCCCTTCTCCAGAACCTTACTTGTTATCATTTGATCCTTTGAGATTTAGCCTGTCAACTTAAAACTTTATTTCACAGTATTTGAAGTTTTTGCATTGCAAAGAGCTGGTTGGAGGTATAAAATTTGACTAAGATCTGCAGTTCTAGTCTCTTTACAATCTGATTATATTTATTATGGAAGTTAATTTGGAACTGGAAGTACTGCTACCTCAATATATATATATATTTTTTTTTCTGCATGTAAATTAGTGATATTCAATAGAAAAAGATGTACATGCTCTGACTGGTTGAGTCTTACTGATGTTCCTGTAGCCAAGCAGCAAAAATAGAAGCTGTTATTCATTTCAGATTAAACAGGAGTTTGAAATATTGTGTATTTTTATTCAGAGTGTCACAGATTCATTAAACTAATATTTTATTTTTTTTGTTTATGACAGGAGTTCTATTAATAGTACATTTTAAAAGGTGGTCACTGTCCAGGGTAGATGACTAGTAGATGAAATCCAACCGAGTTCTACCACCTGTACTCTTCAGAGACTGTCTGGCAGGTTACAAGGAAATGCCACATGTCACTCATGAGTCAGGACTCTCACCTGTCCCACTCCAAAAGGGAGGAGCAGCAGTATTTTAGTACTTGCAGGAAAAGATATCATTGGCACTAAACTGTCAAGCCTGCAAGGGCCATTGAGGACATTATACAAGATAACAATATACTGGAATAAATCTCTTGGTTTCTATAGATATAAATGCTCTTATGTTAAAAGAAAACTCTGCAATTTTCTCTTGTTCTTAGTCTGTTCAAGCCCTCCAAGAGTTAAATTACCCTAAGGGCGCCCAAGCCCTCATATATGTATATGGACACAGCCCTTACCATGTGCACCCCATTTACTTTAAAATCAATATCAAAGCAAGCAGGATCCCTTGATACCTTTCTTTGTCATTCAAGCTCCTGAAACAAAAAGTGTGGAAGAGCTGTAGCTCTGCAGAAGGTTTATAAGAATTTATTCTTTTCCTTTCTCCTCTTGTTTGGGGAAAGTGAAAAAAAATTCCAGAGGTCTGGCAATTTTATTCCTTATGGCTCAATGAATGGATGACTTCAAATTCTGTGGTACTAATAAAATTAGTGTGGGAATAATGCATGATACACCATCCTACTTAGAAATGGGACATGGTTCTGGGTAAGTGTTTCGCTCATCATTATGTATTTCAGCATTGGTAAAATGTTTTGTGCTGTCGAAGGACATTAAAAAGATTTGCTGAGTTTGTTGGATTTTTTTTTTAAATTAGGAATGACCTTAATCAAATTTTAATGTTGTAAAAGCAAACATTAAGAAGTTGTTTTCTCATTGAAAATATGCTGAGTTACATTTCTTGTCCCATGCCACCATAATCAGTCTTTAAAATTATTTTTGGAACAGTAACTATGATGGAAAAAGCCACATACCATATGCATAATGTAGGCAAATCTGATGGGTTTGCTATATCTATCTCCTCAAGCAGACAGAATATTTTTTGGGTTTTACTAAATTTTATCCTTTAGAATCAAATATTTAGTCTAAATAAATAAATTAAATGCAGAGGTTCATCATTATTATTTATCATTATGAGAAACATATTGCACTTTGAAAAACAATCCTAAGAGAATAATTAATTTGCTTTTCACAAACTGATCATTGTTATATATTATTGTGTTGTAATTAACTAATATATCAAAAAGCACCAGCATAATCAAATTATTCTTATTTTGACATGCAGGCTCTTGCAATGTACAAACGTGCAGACAAACGGGAACGACATTAATTGAAAACCTGTCTTATGAATGTGAATATCTGAAAACACCGTTTGGTTTTTAGTGGGCTTTAACAAAATACTCACTGTTTAGCACCTTTTTTTGCATTTCTACTTCATCCATCATCTGAAGCCTGACATAATGTCATTCTTCTGAGTCAGTTTGGCAACAAATCAGGAAAACCCAAGTGATTACTCAAGCAAAGCATATGGAGAAGGTGGGGGAATATGAAAGGAGCCAAAGCAAAGTCTAATAAATTGTGTTTAAAGCTTCAGCTCCTTCCTAGTTTGGTTGTGAAGGTACAAGATGAGTTTATCCACAAGCTGGTAACCCTTCAGGCTCAATATTCCAGCTGCCTGTGTGGTAGAGAAATTATCTAGATCCTCAGAATTTTTATGAAGCTGACAGGAAGGAAAAGTCACAGAATGTTGTGCAAACCTTATGAATGTAATGACATTAATAGAATACATTCTTCAATTATAAAAATCTGTGCCTGTAACTGAGCGTCCTATGAAACAATATTAGGAGCACAAAAGGATGTTTTAAAAAATCATGAGCCCAGTCCTTGCACATTGTGAATGGCCTTTTAGGTTGAAACTGGTTTTAAGACTTTTCATGTCCTTTGAGCTTCTGAGAACTCAACAGCTTATGATGTTTTTTTTTTTTTCCAGTATATTTTGTTTTAGTAGTAGATGAGATCATCTTGTAATCACTTTTCTCCAGGACTTGTGTCCTTCAGTAAGGCCTAAGATTCATTAAGGTATGATAAAAGCACAAGTCAGTGGCATGAATTGTTGTCTGCTGTGAGAACTGGGAGGAATAAGAACCACATGTCTCTGCTACTGTTTCCAGAGAAACTTACCTTTTCCACTGCTGGTTCCTTACTCTTCAAAAGGCAAAGTAAGTGAGAAGAAGATTATGCCTCAGAAAACACGAAGAAAAGGGTTATTCAGGCAACTAGCTGTGGGTAACAGAGGCCAGATAATGTACCCAGCATTCTGCAAGAGCTGTATATTACAGACCTAACATGAGGAAGGAGTTTCCTTTGGAAGGCAAAGCTGAAAGGAATCCTATTTCCTTCAGCAGCAGGGAACAGCATGAGAAAATATTTGTGGAGAGCAGTGGAGGAAGATGGCATGAGGAGAATCACAGTATCTCTTTGTAGATAAGAGTGAAGTTGTGTGTCCTCACAAAAAGGCTGATGTGGAATGTTTTATTTCGGTTTGTTGCTGCTTGATAGCGGCAGCTTTCCTTACCCAAAGTAAGGAGTACATTACATTATTACCTGTGTGCTTCTATCAGTGTCTTATGGGAATACTGGAATGATATAGGAATGATAGATTAAGTATAGGCAAATGTCCTGACTGTATTCCCTACCAAAGTTGAGGGATAATTTTTTGTATTCCACACTGAGCTTCATGATGTGTTACACTGATGAGTAGTGCTCTAGCAGTCTCATGTCTTTTGTGGATGAATGTATGACATACAAAAGTACCTTTGGCTGAAGTGCTGCCATGTCTTCAGTGTCTAAAGTAAGGATGCACTGGTCCAAAACTGATAGGTGTTCTGTGTTTGACTCAAATGTATTACAGAACAGCAAGTTGTCATATTTTTTTTATAAATAAGCTATGAGGAGGGAAAGAACTTACAATTGTCAGTCAGAGTTGTCCAAAGATTGAAAAGATAAATTGGTTTCAGGCAATTATAAGAAACCTGTTCTTCTAAAAACATGCATGAAGTTATAAATAGCACTCCCTAAACTTACAGTCTTGATGTACTTTTCTCTTCATCACAGTTTTCTGTGTCATACTTCTTGCAGATTCAGATGCTAGAATAGCTGGAACATCCTTGGTTCAGGACATGCTCTGTGGAAGTCATATATTCTTGAATTTTTTGGTAGTCTTTCTTTAGTGTGAGTACTCAGACTGGGAATACAACATTCAGCATTTTTATGAACAATACATTGTGCAGTGGTTTTAATAGATCACCAATAGTGAGTAAATTTATAATTTTTTTTATTTCCAAGCCATAAAAAAATAAGCCTCTTACACATTTTATCCTTAATGGTTTTTGATGACTCTTGACTGCCCACTTTCCCCTAAAAATCTCTCTAATCATTATTTGTATCTAATTTCTTACTTACTCAGATCTATTTTTTAATTCATTTGTGGACCACACCTTAGTCTAACATGCAATTCTCCATATTTTTTTCCATTCATAGTATTTTGCTTTTCATCTTCTTCATTTTATATATGTAGAGTTAAACCAACCAAAACAGTGTTAGGGGAACTAAAGAGAAGAGATCTGAAAATACAGACACATATTAATTTTAACAACATGGGTGATTTCACAAGCATAAATAAATTTGAAAAAGTATTAATTTTCTGGAAGCACTTCAGTAGTGTAGCTATCAGGGGGGGGTATAACACCATTTTAAGATTAAGGATAATTATTGGGATAGTAATAAAGGGATATAAACTGGCCATGGATCACTTTAGACTATAATTCAGAAGAATAGAGCAGAACAGGTACAACAGTAATGCTCTGGTGGGTCCAGATTGTAGCAGCCAGAAGGGGTCCCATCAAGTGTTGAATGTAAAAATGTGTGTTCCTGCAGAACTGAATTCACAACTGCGATACAAAAAGAAATATTATGCTGGTCCTTATCCTTTTTCTTCTTGGCAAACTCATCTTGCAGCATAACTGTTTGGATTTCTTGTTACAATGCCGAGTTAAACTTAGAGTCAAATTCTGTCAAGTTTGCCCACTTGCTCGTAGTGCATTAGTGTCTTACTTTTATTCACTGATGATTAGTACTTGTGGAAAAAAAAATTATAACAACAAAACAGCCCCAAACCCAAACAAAGCCTAGTATAATTACTTAAGCACATTTCCTCAGAAATACTATTTGCAGCTCAGCAAGCAATATGTGCTATGTGCTGCTTACAGACCTTTTCACTAGCCTCAATTTTCTTGCCAGACTGGGCTTCCTATCTTTTGGGCCAGATTTTCCTTCCCTTGCATAAATTCTTTTATCTCTTCTACCCAGTCCAGTTAGCAAGGTCTTAAAATATGAACATCCATTGATCTTTTGTCACATACTGTATCTTTTCGCCTCTGTGGGCATACGGGTCATTAAAATCCATATTTTTATCTACTCTATATATTTAAGTTTTTTTACCATTACTTTTATTTTCTGCCCAGAAAATGTAGTTCTCCTCTGTCTGGAATCTTCAGCATGTTTCTGCTTCTTTGCTCCTTTTAATTTCCTTCTTATTTCTAAGAAGAATATTGAAAAGACTAAAATCGATGTTTGTCAAGTTCATATACATTTTCTGCATTTTTAACAATGAGATAAAGTTTAGCAGGATTTCTTTGTAATAACTCAGCACTACAAATTACTCTCTTTCTCTAGGTAAGAAATAAAACAGCGGACCTTTTCACCCATATTTACTACATTGATTTACACATTTATTTTCTGGAATGTAGAGATGGGTGCAGGTGGGACTGAAATTCTCTTTAGTGCTACAGGTAGCTGAAGAGCAGCCATATAGGTTAACCTCTATTGGTTTGCAAATAAACTGTGATAGATCATGTTTCTATAAATAGTAGTGTCCATTAAGTGTTATTAACCAGTAATAGATAGATCATGTTCCCATAAATAGTGGGGAATATTTAAAAATAAATATATTTTTAATGTTGTTACCATCCCATAATTTATATGTGTCAGGTCATCATAACAAAAGTGATAGGCAGCTTTTCCTTAGGGAGCAGCAGATCCATTCCACAGAGCACTGCACAGTGCAGCCAGCTGCTAGATAACACTGTTATCAGGGAGAGGTGGATCATGACTCATGTTGCTTCTAAATGTTCCAGTACTTACTGTGTCGTAGGCGACTTAATTTTTTTTTTTTTTAATTAATGTTCAAGAAGTGTCTTTTTGCATCTCAAAACAGTTTCCCATTAGAAACTCTTTGAAATTACCTTTTAATTTGGTTTTTACTGTTTCTGAAAAATATTCCTGCTTGCACAGTAGACTGATTCATTAGATTGGATTTCATTTACAGGCGCAATACAGCATATAATCTCTTATGTCCTGTCTGAAAAGAGCTGGTGTGAACAAGCATGGGCTTGCACAAACTCCTAAGAGGTTCAGAAAAATTAAATGGAAATCTTTCTATTACCTCAGACTTGTTTCACTTCTTTTTTAACTACAAAATACATGTTGGGGATTACTATCCCACTCAACATATTCCTAAGAGTAAACATCTCAAATAGACAAGCATACTAGTTCTCAACAGCTCATTAAAAACTAATCCATTAACATATTTTTACATACATCTTTACAATATAAATTATTTATATACTCTTAAAAAAAAAGTTTAAGCAAAGGAAATGTAAATCCAGTGCTGGGTAAAATTAGGTGTTCATATTTTGGCTAAACACAAATTATAATTTGCATTTTTTAGCATTATTTAGAGCTAGAACAATACTTTTAGTCAGCTTTTCATCAATTTTTTTTTATTATTTTTAAGAACTGATATTATTCTTTAAGCATAGAAAGTGTTACATTGTCCATATAATATTTAACTCCTGTTTTCTGCTGAAGTCCGATTACACATGTAAAGCAAAATTAGAAATCTGCAGCCAAATAGCCAACAATTTCATCAAACTTCTGGGAAAATCAAATAATATTTATCATCTGAATGAATTGTGGCTTTGACTAAAATTTATGTTAAATATGCTAATAATGATACATTAGTAAGCAAAAGACTTTTTATTGAAGTGATAGAATAACTGTGATTTCTATAAACTTCCATTCTGAACTCCACACTTCTTTATGTTCCGTTAGAAAATAATGAGGTCTGAATGAACTTTGAACAGAACTATATTCTAGATTTGAGGAAATTCTGTGTGGAAACGTCACTGCATCAGCTAATAGTCCTGTTTAATTAGCTATCCCATCACATTAGGCAGAGAGAGGAGGTTTGCCACAGGAGAAATCCAGCTCAGCTGGTGACAGAGATGAGATCAGAGACTGCTTGGATGATCTGCTGTTCTCTCCTTCAGCAGACTCATGAGGAATAGGAACTTTAGGGTTAGTACCAGGGATTTGCTGTGATAATACCAGAAATAGGCTGCTTGACAAAGCCAGAACATCCCTTCCTTTACTTGTTTATATATTCATATTTCAAATTAGAACATCTGGTTAATTTGAGAAAAACAAACAAACAAAAGATGCAAAAATTCAAGATGAATCCATTCTTCAAGCTCTAATCCTCAAATTGTGTCCAATTCTCTAATTTTATCACTTTATGAAAATTATTATCGTTGCATATGGATTTTGTTGTCCTTACGTCCTTTCATCACCACAGCTGTTCCAATACTGCAAATGCTGAAGGAAAACAAGCTTTTTAACAATCACTGGTGCTTATACTTCTGTGTTTACCAGGTACAGTCTATATTCACATATTTTTTCATGGTGCATTCCTATCCTTCAATTTTGTTCTACTTCCATCAGAGCAGATGTGTTACAATGTCACTGCCAGAATAGGAAAAAATTCTCCCTTTGCAAGTGATCTATGCACAGATGTTTCCTTACAGGGTGCATTCCTCCTGTGTTTTGCTGATATCTTTTGCAGTAGGAAAAATATTGTCATTTGCAGCCTGTGCTACAACAATGAGGATCCTTTTCCAGAGTTTGCATGACTAAAAACCGTTCAGTAAGACTGTCTTTGCTTTTAATTAGCTCTGTCCTTTTGTTTTTCTTGAATCTAGAAGATGAAATTCTATTTTTGGTGTATATTTGCTTTTCAGAAAGATAGACAATATCTAAAATTGTTACCATATGATTATTAGAAGATTAAGCAATGTCAAAAGCACTAAGCAATTCCCCTGCCAGAAAAGAAGCACATCTCTAAATGCATCATATCCCTCTCTTTACTGGTGATTATACCAGTGCATCAGCAGTTCTATTCCAACCCTGTAGTCTTGAAAATAACTAACAGCTTTTGAGAGTCCCTTTGGGCTAAGATTGGCCAACTAATTCTTGAAGAACAAGCTAAGGCTTTTAAAAAAAAAAAAAAAAAAGGAAAAGTATCCTAAACCCCAATATGACTAAGGTTTATACTTAGAGGAAGAAGAGATGCAAAGGTGAGATTTGAAGAACTAAACCCAGAAACCAGGATTTAATTTCTCTTAGGGGAAAAGATAGAAACTTTGAAAAGAGGCTGTAGTGTTATCATATTATTTGAGAGAGACATCAGAGTTTTTGCATCATGTGTTGTTATCATAGATTAATCTTCCCATTCTGCTTTCCTTATGATTCTAGAAGGAAAATACCACTAGTGGTTTAAAGAAGAGCATTTTTGGTCATTTCAATATAAAAAATAGATTAAGCAATTAGAGAGCATCCAAAGGGCAACAAAGACGGTGAAGGGCCTTGAGAGGAAGTGATTGAAGAGCAGCTGAGGTCATTTGGTCTGTTCAGCCTGGAGGAGACTGAGGGGAGACCTCACTGCTGTTACAACTTTCCTTGTGAGAAAAGAGGAGGGGCAGGCACTGATCTCTGCTCTGTGGTGACCAGTGACAGGACCTGAGGGAATGGCCTGAAGTTGTGTCAGGGGAGGTTTGGATATTAGAAAAAGGTTCTTCCCCAAAGGGTGGTTGGGCACTGGAACAGGCTCCCCAGGGAAGTGGTCACAGCACCAGCCTGACAGAGCTCAAGAAGTGTTTGGACAATGCTCTCAGGCACATGGTGCAACTCTTGGGGTGTCCTGTGCCAGGGCCTGGAGTTGGACTTTCTGATCCTTGTGGGTCCCTTCCAACTCAGGATATTCTGTGATATCTAAACCATGTTGATCTAATGGGAAGGACAGATGCTAATATGATTGTGTTGCATATCAGTGTAGGGCGGCTTTGCTTCCCCCATTGCTGTATTGTTGTGAAATGGTTGTAACTGAAGAGGTGAATCAGCTTTTGCTAATCTAGCCATACCCTCTAATATCTTTCTTTTGCATTCTGTGCTGTGCCTTTAAAGACTACTGTTTAAGCCTAGAAAATATTCCATGAGTTTAATTTGAACAGATATTTTGATTTGGATGCATTAATTTTATTCAATATTATGCACATGTGAAATTTGATAATCTATAAATTATTAGCTTTTTTAAGTTCAGTAACCATTTCATTATGCCTATCATGAGCCAACCAAAGTCGTCTTGACTGGTTTTTTGTGTGATAAAGGTTTAACATTCACGAAATTTTTGCTTGTTTAAATTTCCCTTTGACATAAAGATTGCATTTTGTGTGTTTGAAAAAAAAAGGAATACTTTCTTTGCTTGAGAAATTAAATGTTTCAATTCACCTAAATCAAAGCAGCAGTAACAAAGTCACCTCATTATCTTAGTGATGTGTGAACTTGAAATATTATACTGAGTCTTTTAAATGCTGTATGAAGGACTACAGCATTTTATTTTTCTTTGTTTTATTAAAAAAAGATAATCAATAAATGAAATTAAAACTGAAGAAAGTTTTTCAGTCAGATGTTAAATTAAAAGCAGCTCATGGAATATGCCTCTGCAATAAAAAAGGATCATAAAATTTTGCTTACAGATCCCACACATTTTTTCAAATATGCTTAAATATTATTGTCTGTTGTGTAAAAATGGCTGATATTGGTGTTAAAAATATGAAAAAGCCTCACCCTGGTGATTGTCCTGATGCTTGGCTGAAATTTAGAGGCTTACAGTATGTTTCCATTCAAAGCAGAGATGGTTGCTGCAGTTTACTGATTCTGTCTGGTGTTCCTCCAGTGCAGTCTTTTTGTCTGTTCTGAATGGCCAGAGTCCCATTGCCCTGGCCCAGTGGGAACCAGGCAGGAGAGACGGTTTCTTTTCTTATGTTTTGAAGTTTCTTTCAATCAAAATTGTAACAAAAGCACACTTTCCTTTGACTTTTTATCACTGTCATCTTAAAAGTGTTTTCTGACTGCCTCAATGTGCTCCTCCCTGCCTTTTTAGTGTATTTTTACCACTTTTCCCAGGCACAGGAAAGCATATTTGTACAACTGAACCTCTGTCTATCTCTGCTAGGCTTAAGCTCATGGATGGAAAAAAGTAGACTAAAGGCATCGTGCATTGTCCAGGCTTGCACACTGCCTGATTTTCTACTGGCATAATAGTCATTAAATTAGTGAATACATGTGTGCTTTCTTATATTATTTAAAGTCTTGCAGTTTTTATGATGGCAAAGACAGATGTCTCCACTCAGTTCCAGGTCATGTTCATGATTTTAACAATGGAGTTGTTTGTGGAACCATCTTCTGTTTGGGCTGTCAGATATGAACGACAATCTGGATTTTTTTTACCTGCTATTGTTCATCTGATTTAGAGCACAGACTCATGAGTGGTTTCAAGGACCTGACTGAAAGTGCATTAGCCAGAATAGCAAATACAAAGAAGAGGGGAAAAGGCTACCCTAGAAGGTCAACCAGGTGTGTTTATGGAAAAAGAGTAATCTATGATTCCTGTGTGAAAAGAGCTCTCCATGAGACTGAACAATTTTGTGACTTGTTAGAGAAAGAAAATCTGCATTTCTATCATCATTATTGTGGCAGAAAGATTCAGTCTGTGATTTCATATTGCAAAAACATTTTGTAGCACTTTAGTTTCATTCAAGTTGCAGATTCAAAAAGAGACCTACAAAAATATTCTTTTATTCTGAAACTCCTCTATAGTCAGGTTCTCAGCTGTGGTTTCTGAAGCAGATGTTTCAGCCCAATGGATGAGTTAGTATTTTACTGCACAGGAGGAAAAAATTGAGAGGCAAGGAGAAATACTAAAATAATAGCCTTAATTGGTACAGATTTAAATAATTTGTCATTGAATCATAGCTTAGAAGTCATTATAATGAACTAGAAAAAAGTCATACCTCAATAATTACATCTAAATATTTACTCATATAAATAAAAAAAAAACTGAAGTGAATCTTAAGAGCTTAGTCCACTGTTCACTGAATATTGCAAAAGGCCAATTTCTTTCCAGTGCCCTGAGTATGTTTTGAGAAAGACAATTTTCCTTAGCTAAAACACTGATTCCTACTGTAAGAAATAAAAAATTGCTTCATGATTGTCTTTCAGATCAGGTGACTGGGAGGGATTCCATTCATAGGAAAAATAAGATTAAGATGCAAAAAAGCAACAAAAACCTTTTTTTAAAAAAATCTCATTTCAAGGCAAAAGGTCCATTATTATGTGTCAATATTGCAATATAAATATTTTCTAGGCCACAGTCTTTTTTATATGTGTGGGTGTTCTGTGACTTCCTGCTATGTACTGTTCTCTTCAGGACATTCACCAAAGTTTAACCTGCCCCTGCTCTGAAATATCACACACTATTTGGTCAAAATAGTAGTCCTTAGGGTGTTACTGAGCAGCTGGTATCTTGCAGAACAATATTCTCTCCTTTGCAATGATTTCAACTCAGTACACTATATGTATTTTTATTATTTTTGTTTTAAAGGGACCTATTTTATTTAGTCAAGAATTTACTGTGTTTTGGCTGAAGTCTGTCTGGAGGAATCTTTGTTCTTTTTTAACCCATTAACTTTTGAAATTATTAGTGTGTCTTGAAGAGATGAGAGATTTCAAATGGCTTTCTCAAGTAGTGATCAAAGCGCTCCGTCTAGGAAAAAACCCAGTGAGGCTACACTCTGTCCAATAAGGCTATCAGCACAATGCACTACCACTGTTACTTTTCCAGTTGTGATCACACTTTATGTTTTTATTAGGCATTTTAAACCCTGCTATGACTGCAAAGTTAAACATCTGGAAATCTAAGGCATCTAAGGCATTTGCAACTTTAGTTTGGCACCATTTAATATATGCAGTAAGAAGCTCTCTAATTAAATAATGATTTTCCCTATACACCCTGCAAGAATTCGTTTAGTGCACAAAATAGTCTATGCATACTTAAAATGTGTTTACTCAATGATTTGGTTTTTTTTTCCTTGTCACTCAAAAATGTAGCCATAAGCTTAATTGATTGCTTTAAGTACAGAATTATCCATTTACATGTGGCCATCTGTGTGGTGACTGTGAGACTGCCTTACGAAGATTTCTGCCTTTCTTTTCACATCTGCAGTCCCCTTCATCTGCTTCCATACATGCTATGCTGAGTAAGTAAAGTAAGTAAACATAAGTAAAAGGTAAAAATGTCCAATAATGTGAGCTGCCTTTGTTGTGATGTAGCATTTTGTGTCCTGATTTGCATCTCTCGTATATTAAAACCCTGACATATCAAGCCACTCTGAAAATAAGGATTGGAATATGTTTGTTTTCTAGGTATCATCAAATAAAAAATCTCTGGTAGAAGTATGAGAAAAGGTATCCATTTTTCTAAGGCAGCATTTTTTCACTTCCAGAGCTGTGCAAACTTCCCTGTTTGCCATTTTCCTACACATGCTTTACCACTTCCGTAAAAAATGAAGTAGGAAATTCTATGTGCTACAGCTACATAATCTGACACTGTGCTATGACATCATTCTGGACACACATGGGAAAAACAATGAAATGGAATCACTGTGATTCTACATTTCAGAAGGGTCAATAAGCAGAATTAGAAATTTTGCATCCAACCTACAGAGTAAAACTGAGCAAATCCTGTACATATTAAGTTTGAATACAGGCAAAGCTCAAAGATAAATCAGAAGTCATTGTTTGTTCTGGGATTCTGGTGGTATATCCTATTTTAGCTAATCATTTTAGTTGTTCCATTCTTTGACTTGTCCAGCTATTTTTCTTCTCTTTCTGTTGCTGCCTGAGTTAGTTGCCTGCTACCCCATCTGCTAAACAGATCTCTAATTCTGATTTTTGCCCATTGGACTGTAGCCTCCTGCCTAGCCAGGCTGAGTTCTTTGCTAGGTTGCTGTTTCTCCAGATAGGTGTGTGTTCCTTCTTGACTCTTCCTGGGCACATTATCTGCCTGCCACTTGTTCCTCTCCATGACTTTGCAGTTCCTTCCTACATCTGCTACTATTATTGACTCTCAATCAATTCTTCTCAACATGTTTCTCCCCCAGGATTTTACCTTTTTGTTTTTATTTAGTTGATGTCATTCTCCTGGCACTACAGATTCTTTTCCTATTTGTCCTGTATTAATCTCCTTCACCTTTAGTCCTGGTATGACTTCATCAAGATAACCCTTACAAAATTTCAGCCTTGGCTGAACATGTAGTTAAGAGAAGACTTTTCCCTTCTCCAACATCCATTGCTTCTTGGCCTCCCCTGATGACTCTCACTTTTGGTCCTTTTTTAGTCAGTTCTATCTTTCCTTCACATTCACACTTTTGCTCTTGCCATCAACAAGTTCAATATAATCATTGTTTAATTTCATGCTATTTTTTCCATTCTCCTTCCAAAGTGTTTATCCAATTCCTTACCTTTTGTACATTAATAAATCAGTTTGCTTTTTTGGAAAAAGTAGACAGCAGAGGAGAGATGGATTCCTTGTCTTGCAGCAACCAAAATTAAAAAAAAAAAAAAAAAAGTCTTCATTCTCATAAATGTGATCATCAATTTGCCTTCTAGGGATGGCTTCATTCTTTCTAATTATAGTATATAGTGGGTTCTAGGTTTATCAGTTATACTAGCACAATTTTTTTCTGAAATCTTAGCATTAATATTGATCAAGTCTTGGTCATGCCCAAATTCTGTTTGGTTTTTTGGTTTTTTTTTAATGAAGAATACTTTACAGGTAAAAATAGGAAAAATATTTAAAATTAAGGAGCAAATTGTATGTAGGTATTATTAATTTCCTACCTAATTTAAATTTTATTCAGAAGGTTTTGAATCACTACAACCCCTCTCTCCCCTATTGTAGCAGACAAGTTTTGTACTTATTTTTGTCCTTCCCTCTAAAAATCTTCATCATTTGCCCTAAAACCTATATAAGAGAAAAATATTAAATTGAAGTAAACAATTATCACAAAGTGTTTTTGAGATAATAATTATAAATTTGTAATGGCCTAAGAACTGGAAATGAAATTTTATTATTTCAAGGATTTTAATATAAGAAATAATTTAATTGCCTTTCTATTCAAAATCCTTATAAGCGTTCCTTATATTTGGATCTTACTGAAGGAATAGCTGATAAGGAACTTGTGTCCTTATCATATACCTAAAAATGAAAGCAAATACTATTTTCAGTGAAAAACCCAGTGTGCATTCCAAATATGCCGGTGTAGCCCTCCTGCAGAATACCAAACAGCTGTAGTCCTTAGGGCATGCTAACTTTCAGAAATGAGAACAGGCAACATTTTAATAGGCAATCTTAAGGGAAAGGGCAGACTCTCTTCCTGCAGAAAGCCTACAGTGAAACTGCTTTCCATAAATATTTGAGCTCTTTAAATACAAACTGGTCAGAATTGTTCTTTTTCCACAGTTAGTATGCTAGTGTACAAGAAATGAATAACATGGGAAAAATGCAGTTGTTTTCCTGCTTCCGATAAAAAAAGCTTTTGGACTGGACTTGCACAGCTGCACAAATGAGAAACCTGGAGAATGTAGACCATACGAATGTGCTGTATCTGAGTGTGAAAAGTAAAGTTAGTACCTGCAGTCTCACAGCAACCAGTTTTTGCCTTTCTCCAGACACATGATTAGTGAATGGCAAGAGACATGTTTCAGTATCCCAGTGTATCTCCAGCTATCACTGTACAGATAAATAAACAATCTTGTTTTTAATATTCTCAAGAAAGGAGAAGACAGTGTCATCTGTGGTTACAGTTGCTTCACTAACCAGCCTCTGACCAGCTCTCCTATTCCCGACCTTGGCTTAGAAGCCGTTCAACATTTAAGTAGTCTAAACTTTTCTATGTGTCCTAATTACAATAATGAATGCTCTGTTTATAGGGTATAGATTTAATGAATGACATGAACATCAATTATATATTTAATTATTTTCTGCTAAATGGTGAGAGAGTGTAAGATTATAAAAAATGGAAGCTGTTTAAAAGTATATATTCTAATGCTTTCCAAAATGTTATCCATTAATTCTGTGGAAACATAAATGTTTACAGGATACAAGCCCTCCTTACTAGCTGTAAATAAAATAAAATATATACATATTTTTAAATGTAATTTCTATGATCTAGTTGCTAAGGGGATTTTATGCACATTGTACATGCAGACAATGAAAGAGAAGTTGACTTTTTTAAAACTAATGTGATACCTTTGTTAAGGTAGAATCTATTTTCAGAAGAAAACACCATTTAAAACAGTATCCGTCTTCTGAATAATGACATTATTGAGCTGTTGACAAAGAAGCAGTAATAGATTTTGCATGAATGACCTGTGGAATTACATTAGTTATGCACTCATTTTAGAATTATTTGTGTAAATTAAATGTGTGTCTAGTTAGGTCACCTTTTTATATATTTATATGCTGATTTGTGTTATGTCATCATTGACAGTCATCCCCAAGTCTTAACCCTGCCTTTATACTACTTCATGCCAAAACTAATTTTCATTTACATGGTCTCAGTTTTGTCTGTAGTGTGTTTATATTTCATAAAGGCATAAATTAATTTTAAAAATTAGCAAGTGATTCCATTTATGTGTCTCTCTTTTACTTGAAAATTATCTATGTGATAAATAATTTTAGCATCACACTGCCTGCTTCTGCTATGGTCTTTATCCCATTATGGTCTCATTGGCAATTAATATGAGACTTTGAAACAGAAGAGTTTGAAGAAGGCTATTATACTTCCATTTATCAGGCAGTTGCCTACTCTTTACTTTGAAATTAGTCTCTATTTACACCATTTTTAAAAAATCAGTATTTATTTATTGGTTTGTTTGTTTGTTTTAGGGGGGATTTTTTGGGGTTGGGTTTGGAGTTCTCTCCTGCTGCAGTGTAGAGGTATATGTATTTGAGTTCCTTAGATGGCATTTGTCTTACACTCAAAATACAGACTGTATATTAAAATTCACTGTGTCTCATTATAAGGCACTAGTCAGTGTAATTCAGTGGAAGCTGAATATAAATGAAATGTAGTTAAAATAGCTGTCCACTTGTGTTCATGACTAGGTGCTTAATCTCTCTTTATTTCTCTCTCCTGTATCCTGTGTTTTGCTCCTCTGCTACATGCTTTCTCATTTTCTTCAGTGGTGTTACAAAACACAGACTTTGTTACACACGAGCAACAAAAAGCATACTGATGAGATCTCTTGCACTCATCACAGACATTAAAGGTTGTGCGTAAGAATAGCTGGTAGGGATAGCATCTAGGCATGGGTGGTAATGTATCTTTTTCTCTCAGTGACTTGCATATTTTGGAGATGGTCTGTGCTTTTAAGGCACATTAAGGAACAGATAGTAAGGAAGAAAAGCATGTCACTTCACTGTATGTGTCTGGACTGGTTAAGGCTGCTACATTTGGCTTCCTACTAACTTGGAAAGAAATGGTCGGTTCTGCCTTTGTCTTGCTGAAAAATGTTATGATAATGAGGTGGTTTGGATTTTTTAGTAAGGACAAAGATTTCCCTGTACTTCAGAAGCTTTCTGTACTTCCATTTCCTGGCAAACAGTTGGGGTCCTTAAGGATATCCTTAAAGGATAAGTGTCTAAAACTTATACTTCCTGGAGTTGGGAAATGTACAAAAGGTTCAAATGGGGAAGTACCTCAGTAAGGTTCATGAAACGTCACATCCTGAGAAAAGAATGCTGCTCTATGACATTCTCTGTAGGACTGAAGTGTAGGAGTCCTGTTAGTTACCAAACCTCATAATACAGTCCTTGAAAGCCACAGGGCTACTCTGATGCCTGAAATTTTCTTGTGAATCCATAGATTTTAGGATGTGGTTGCTCAGATGCTGCTTCTATCAAGCCTGCCACAGCCACCAACAGCAATACCAGTGTGTTCAATCTGTTTGTCTGTGAGCCTTCCTGCTAACTATGGACCCCTCAGCAACTTTGCTTCCCCTGCTGGACAGAGAAGCAGGTTTGACCTGTGCAATTTGCTCAAAAATGGGTAGCTTTATTGTCCTGAGTTAGACTGCACAGAGTTCTCCAGCAAGTATCCCTAAACAGTACTAATCACATGGTTTGTATTTCTAATTACTCCTTTTCCTGACTCTTTTTTTTCCACCTTTGTACCTGCTGCTTTCTCCTCTGCTCCTGTCAGGTAAACAATGTTTTAGTAACTACTTTCTCCCCATTTTTTTCCCTTTTTGCTACATCTACACCCATATTTGATATTTCTGATATTGTTGCCTAGATGATTTTTGCTTATGTAGTATTACTGAAAGAGTTACCAAGATTCTGCTGGCCTTTGCAGGACTTCACTCCCCAAAGGCACCCAGTGCTTCCCATTGGTGGTCTGTGAAGCCTCACCATTTCTCATTTTACTCTGCCTATGCACTGATGGAATTCTGCCATCCCTCATGGCACTATCTGTAGCTTTTGTCAGCTTCTCATTTCATTACCTAACATGTCTGACAATTTCTTATGTCATACCCAGCACTTTTCTATGTCCTATCCAGTTAGCCTAACCTCAGTGAGTACCAAATTTGTCTTTTCATTTTCTTACAACCTTAACAGCACAGAGGTGCAATCAAGTCTGAGGGATTTTTTGAAAGCTAAAAGGTATTCTAAGTTCCCTGAATAGACACTAAAATATGAACTTCAAAAGGAGACACCAATAAATCTAAAACTTCTCTTTGACACTGCTACTCAGCTGTGTGTTTTATATTTTTCATTTAAAATTTAACACAAGGATTGTGCCTGGCAGAGACAGAATTTAAAATTATTTAGCAACTATGAATATTGAACAGCATGTTGTGAACAATGATAAAATACCTTGATTATCATATTCTTGATTCAGCGTATTGAACACTTATTTCAGTTGAAACTGAATAGATGCAAAAAATGAAGTCCAATATTGTAAGTTTTGATATAGAAATGCAGAATGCATTGCATTCAGAGGATGCAAGAGAACTTTCAAGAGCTCAAAGAGAATTTATACTGGCCTGTAGTTTTGTGAAAATTGCAGCAGGATTTTGTAATGATGACAAGGGATTTAAACCTGTTCTCTATTTCTTAAAACAGTTCCTTTATATTTTTGTGAAATATAAAGTTTTAGTAGTGGCTCTGGGGGAAGAATGGCATCTCCTGAATCATACTTCTTCAGTAATGAATGTAAAAGGTCAGACCAAAGTAGGCAAACACTAGAGCACTCAGGAGACAGAGCAAGTTCCTCCCCACACACTTCTGAAAGCTGAGGAAAGGTAATCCTAACACAGAGAAAAAAAAAACTTCAAGAAAGGTACATACAGGTCATGATGGTCTGAAAGGTGAAGCATTTTGAAATTATATAAGAATAATAATTTCAACATGTCCTTTTGTTTGAGCTTCAGTTTCTTGGGTTAACACTGTGCATATAGTAGTAACTACAAGAATGTCTCAGAAACCTAAGTAGAAAATAAAATATTTGTATATATCTTTTGTTACCTAGGAAAGTTTAGCTTAAAAGGCCCCTTTTCACATAATTTTCTTTGTGTCATTTTAACTGGCAAGCTACTTTCTTATTCTTTTCTTTCTTAATGAAGTAATCAGAATTGGGGGGGGTTGGTTATTTTCTCAGATAAACTTCCTTTAATTTCTGCAAATCTGTGTTAAGCATACTTTTCAATGCACAAGAATGAGTCAATGTCGTTGTTAATGCTCTGTGGCTCATACCTTAGAAATTTTGTCATTCATTTGAAATTGCAACACAATCATGATGGATTATTATGGTTCAGTTATGTGGGTGTGATCAGTGATCTGACATTAAGCTGCATAAAATCAGTATCTCAATACAGAACACTTTCCAAAATTGCTCACCTGCTGTACTTCTGATGTATGCCTAGATGGCAATGGGTGCTGGATCCTTCTAGTTACTCAGGTTTCACAGAGATGTTTTCATCTGAAAAATCATATGACAAGGAATACAATGTACAGAGCAAGCCAGCAGTGAGTTGAAAATTTATACATAAAAAGGTAGGTAATGTAGATTTAAATTTATCTTTCTAACATTAGAAATAGAGCCCACCAGCTTTATACAAATTAAAAACTTGAAAGAAAACTGAATTCTAAGGCTCAAGTGGAATCTTTGGTATTTCAGAGATAGTTAAACCCTATTTCCTGCTGGTTTCATGAAGCTGAAACCATTTCTATTCTATTTCCTTGCTTGGAGTCAGCCTTTTATCAGGACCCAGAGATAAGAGAGTCTGCAAAAGAGAAGGAAAAAAATAAAAAAAGAGTAAAGGGAGACTATTTAGAGAATCCAAAGAGTATTTGTCTTGACTTAGAGAAAAAACAGACAGACCCTAGGATCTTTTTAAAACAGGAAAACTGTAATGCAGAGGAGGGCGTAGGAGAAGAATGCTTAGGAAATGGATTCAGTGCTGGAAGTTAACTAAGATGGATGGATGCATAGATGTCGATTTCAAATTTATAATGATATGATCTGAGGTAGCCAGAGATTGTAATGCATGAAATAGTTCTCTGGGCTTAATACTGTGGGAGATTCCTTTCACTCCTGTTTAGAATATTGCAGTTGCTCCTGTACTACAGGTTACAATGTTGTCATCCATACTGAAACAGAAGGCATACCCTGAAATAAAATACATAGTCTACATTTATAAATAGAAGTTTATTTTGTAGAATGTTTTCAATAAAGAGGAGCATCTTCAATTCTGTTTTCCTTCAGTACCTTCTGCCTTTGTGTGTTAACCTAGAACTCTTTTCAACATTTACCAAAAAAAAGACAAAGTTTGCCATCAAAAACTTGTGGGTTTGTGGCAGTGAAAATACAGGTGCATGACATTTAACCATTTGTGGTTTGGTAGGTTCATAATCTCATTCTGGAATTCATGTAATGCTTCATGTAGAAATAATGATTATCCACATATATTTTTCATTCATGAAATGGGGAAAGTAAATACAAGTTTACATTTTTCAAAGATAAAAAATAGACTTATTCTAAATTCATACAATGGATTTTATGCTCCTGAGAGTGTCATTAGCAATTCATATAAAAAATCAATTCCTATTGAGTCACAAACACACAGTTTTGCTTTGAAAAATAATTTTCATTCCTTCCCTGTCTCTTTCATAAAGTATACAGTAGGCTGAATATTAATCCTCACTACATCTGTATATTAATTGCCAACTGTTTCCTCTGAACGTATTACTCTGTTAAAAATAACTGAAGACTATTGTTATCAAAGGAGAAAAAAAAATACGAAAACCTTGTTAGCAATTCCTGTAATTTCCTTCTCACGGAATATTTTTCTTTGTGAATGAAACTCAAAAACACTCGAGCATTACAGTCTAGGCCACACAGACCTAAAAATAATTCTCATTTAATTTTTCTCTGACGTTTTTAAAATCATGAAAGGACCATCTCCAAAAAAGGGGAGATTTCTGTGTTACACAGATGCAGTCATATTTGAAAAAACCTTTACTGCTGCATGTGTAGATCAAAATTATGTTATCCCTTTTTGGAACAGCAAAAGTGTATCTATCACATCCAAGAGAACTGGAATGGAAATTTTAGCGTGAAGAAGCTTGGTGTATTTTGACTGTGCTTTGAAGACTGAAATATTTGATTGTCATCACTGATTGTTTATCTACTGAAAATCAATGTCCAAAGTGTCTGTCTCAGATTAGTCTTTCTATGAATCTTCAAATCCTTTAGTATTCTTCAAGAAAGGCTTTTTAATGAATATGTATATATGGATCATATGCAAGGTATACTGTATATTCTTATTATTCACTTATTTTTTTAACAGAATATAAAAAAAATGATGGTAACAGATTTTTTTAAGAAATGTGTTTTTTTGCAGTTCTGGGTTACCTAGTCACCTTTTTTATTTGTTTTCATGTCTTTGTTACATTTACCTGAGATTTTCATCTTCATGGGGAGTGGAAAAAAACTCGGAATTTTAAAAAGCTTTTGTGAAAGTGACTGGGGAAACACCCCCATGAAAGTAGAGTGGGAAACATAAATGAGACTTTTTGTGTTACTTGGTATGTCATGTTACTGCTCCAAAGACACATTTAAAAATTTGTATAGATAACCATATTGCTCATTCCTGCTTTGCTCTGCCCTTCTTATAGCTTAAGAAGTAGGTTTTTAAGGAACGTAGGCAAAGAGAGTTTGTGATCTTAAAACTCCTGTAATTTGCTCTGTTGATATGATAGATATTTCAATTGTATCTGCCAATGTCTGGCAAGTTGCACACATGGAAATTTCGCATGTCTTTTACCTCTTGAATTAAGCTATCAGTATACAGTTGTTTTTAACAACTGTTTTTAAGGTCTCATTGTGAGGAAAGTATATTCTCCCAGCCTGTTTCCAGAGCAGAGATTCTCCTGCCCCCAGTCATTCTCATGGCCCCACTCTGGACCCCCCCCCCACCCCAAGCAGGTCCATATCTTATTCTGGCAGACCCAGAGCTGAATGGCATAAATCCAAGCAAAAAAAATACATTTCTTGAGGCTGTATGTTTCAACTGTGGCTTCTTTCAGTCTTCTGAAAAGTTCAGAAACCTGAAGGCTGTAATAAGAATTGTGCAAATTCAATGTAGCAGGAAAATTATAGGAAAAACAAGCCCCTGTTCTTCATGTTGCTAAGATTCAAAACTGGTTTTGAATCTTAAAAAAGTGGTTTCTTTTAGCTTTTTAATAGCTGTCTTTTCAAAATTGCTTTTTCCTGTGGGATGTGATCTCCCTTAAGGTTATGTCAGGCAAATGAGAATTTATAATCTGTTTCCAAAAGATTTGCTTTGTACATATATTTAATTTATATTCCTCTGTTGATTTCAAGTCATCTGGAATAACTGCAAATTGAAAGCCTGCTATCATCACCCATTAACCTTTAATTAGTTAAGAGTAGAACTTTGAACTCAGAAGGAAACTAAAGCCAGTGGAGGTCACAGAAGACATTTGTACATCTTTTGCAGTTAATCCCATTTACGAGTTCCAACTTCTGAAGCTAAAATTTGTTTTCTGATCTGTTGGAAGGGGAATTTTTTTTTGTACTCTTCTAAGGTTATCATAACAGTCAATCATACACCTGAGAAATCCAGAAGATGAGTGAGCCACAGATCTCTTGAGATCTCTGCTGTTGATAGCAGTAATGGAAGGTTAAAAAAATCCTCCTCCAGCACTGTAGAAGTTCTTAGTGGTTGCACCTGATTATAACACAGATGACAGTATTTAGGAGGGAGATGGATTCTGCATGCTTCCTCAAGATGACATGTAGTTTCTGGGAACAGGATTCTCCAAGGAGCAGAGTGATGAGGTAAGCTAGAGACAGGCAGTGTCTCTGCAGATTCCCCATTCTTTGGATTATTTCTGCAGAGCAGAACTTTCCTGCATCCCTGATGTATATGTGCTCTGTAGAAGTAGACACAGAGGGAAATGCGTTTTCTCCTGGTTATATAGAATACTGCAATCTTTTGAACCTTCTTTTACTGGCTTTCAGCTGGAGAAGCATGCTCTATAGTATTTCCGTCACTTTGTATTCTTTTTTCCCTTTACATGTAATAAAGATTAATTCTCTGGAGGGTACTATTCAACCCTGAAGCCAAGAAGCTGTGTTCTTATATCTTGGGGAATTTACATGTAAATGTAGTCAGGATTAAATTAGAGCCTCCAAGTAAAGAATTAATTTGGTGCTTGTTGTCTGTTTTAATTCCCTTCCTTGAAAATAATGCTTTTCTTCTGGTTTCAGTGTTCATTAAATGCTTAAATATTTAAAAGCCTATAAGAAAACAGTATTAATATTTTGTTGTATATGTAGCCAGTATGCATTTGCCAAGGCACAGTCATGGAGAATGGTGGTTCTTTTCTCTATATGAACTCATAAATTATGTTATCATCAGCAGGGATTACAAAGATGCCTGAAAGCACAGATTTTTCCATAACAAAACAGATTTCTGTGGGACAGTGTGGCTGGAGATGCCTGATTTTACAATTATGCAGGTAACATGAGAGCTTACTGCTAAGTCCTATCAATATGGTCAGTCTTCAGAAGGTTTTTTGCTTTAGTTCAGTGAAAGGATTAGAGACTGTGTTTATTTCTTTGTTTTGTCAAAGAGAAAATTTCAGAGCCAAGAGTGGTAAGATTGGTCTTTCATTTTATAAGCAATTGTTTTTATAAATACCAGGCTCACTGCTATGCATGGTGATGTGCATCAATAAACACACGCCATGCAATTGTTGCAATCCATCAGTTCACTGCTCCTCTGACTAAGAAGTCACTTTGGAGTTCAACCATGTCCCAGGGGCATATCAAATTTCATGCCTGATTTTTAATCTTGGGCCAGTACTTATGAAAATCATACAGACTCTTGCTTTCCATGAGGACTTCTAACTTGGCAAGAATTACTGATGTTTAATTTTCTGCTTTTGAAGATCATAATGTAATACAGAAAATTGTATCCAAAGTTCCCTAAAAATAAGTCTTCATGAATCTGTGACATATGGCATATATGTGTTCAATAAGCTTTGACTTTTGAACTGTTAATGCTTTATGCTTGTCGAAAAATCCTCTGAAATGTAATTTACAAACCCCAGCCTCAGAGTACAATTATAGAATTGGATTAAGTTGGTTGAACTGGGCGCCAGCTAGGGAACTAAATGATAGCAGTCAGATCTTTGGTTTAGTATCCCATCAACTCCTGTGGAAGGGAGACGCTCTCAGTATTTATAGAGATATTTTTTCAGTCATACTAAGTCCTTGGCTTGCAGAATAAACAGGATTTTGGGACAGATATAACCAGGCTTCATGACATTAGAGATGTTTGGTATATCCAGCAACCTTGCTCATAACTGAGTTTTTGCTGTTGCTATGCTTTTTTTAATATTTAGAAGATTCAGCTGAGCTAATAATTTTAGAAGGGCAGAGGAACTATCTTTATCCTTTCTTTTTCTTCACCCTTGAATGTGAACTATGTTAGGCCTTCAAAGTATCTGATAGTCAGAAATGGCATCTTACAGGTAAACAAAAAACAAAAAACAAAAGCTACTATTGAGATAGATATGCCAATATCAGTCTGAAGGTGGAATAACAACCACTTTCAAGAGGAGATGAAGGAGTCTGAGTGCAAGGGTGGTAAAGAGCAGAACTCATTTAGTAATTCCCCTTTAACCTAAATGAGGACTAAATTTATCTGGCCATGCTGCTCTGTGAATGTTTTGGTGTTTATTTGTTTTATTTCCAAATGAGAAATCCAATATTAAAAATTCATTTGTAGTTATCTGGTCTTATTGTGGAAAAACAGGCACATGGGCACTTGGTTTCTGTGTATGGTGGGTTATTGTTTAGGGGGGAAATGGATTGCATTTGTTTTACATGTTCTGAGCTAATTAAAATCCCTCCTATGATTTGCTAGAAACCAAAAACAAACAAACAAACAAACAAAAAATCAGAAAAAAACCCCACTTTTGTTCTGCCATTCTTTCTTAAAATCCCTACAGAATTACATCCTGAAAGTGATATACTCATGGCTGAGACTATTTTGCAATGCCTTTTGTAGCATTTATGAGTGATATATGCTTCCAAACAAATGTTATTTGGTCCATAGTGGGACAGAGTTTTGACAACAGCATGGATTTTTCATATCTTTTTCTAAGGGAAAGAGAAAAAAAACAAACTTCTACATCTTTCAGATTTGTTATTAACTGTACCAACATATGCAAAAATAGATACAGGTAGAAATATGAACTGACACTTCTGAGCAATTCTTTTCCTACTTACACAAATGAAAGTGTGATACCCTAACACTTCTGTCATCTCTAAAATACAGCTCATGTTGAAGCTCGCTAAAAGTGGTTCCATTCTCAGTGTTTCTCAGGTCATAACTATTCATTCCACTTATGTATTTATCTGTCTTTCAATGTACTTTTCATAGCATCTTGTTTCATTTTATATGCTAAAAACTGTCAACTGCTAAGAAAATCTTCTTAGAAACTTGCCAGGAGAAATAAAATAATCACATGGGCAAGCAAAGTCACATAAAATGGTATTAGGTTTGTTTGCTCTCCTATTTAATCTAATTTAATAAAAATACAGAGGGGGTTTTTATTCATGCAAATCACAGAAGGTTTTATTCGAAACTTAGACTCTGGACAGGTGAGGAGTTTTTGAAAATCCACCCCTTTAGTGTTTACTTGTAGCTTCCTTAACCACTGGTGTTGTGCATTATGGCTATTGGATTCTCTTACTGTATTTGATACCATGATTTGACCTTGAGAACTGCTCATTTGTCATTCTCAACACTATATTAGGGCAGAAAAAGAAGCCTAATCAGGGCCTTAGTGTTCCATAACACAAAGGCTCTCATATTAATAAACTGTTCAAATATTTATGAAGTTATCACTTAACAACATGAGGTTTCTAACTCATATCAAATTTTGAAGTTATACACGTGGATTGCACAGCTTCATTATACTGAGGATTGGGCAAGGTGAAGCTGATTAAATCTTACATCCCTGGGAGTTTTCTTTCTGAATCTCTACTTTTAGCATTTGTTTTAAAATCTAGCAACAGGAACATTTCCTTTTTTCTTTTTTCTTCAGCCTCTCTGTATCAACAGAAAAATTTCAGTAGAGATAGTTGAGTACAGCATAGTGTCTTTATATAGTGCTTCAAATTTCAGCTGAGTGACAGCAAGAAGCAGCTTTCTATCAAAGTAAGCAAACTTTGTCAATAAGATGGAAACCTCTGTCACCAAAGGTCTGTTTTGACAAAAAAAAAATTCAAGCCCTGATTTTAAAATACCCTTTTATATGATTTTCTTACTAGTGCCTCAGCTAGCAGTTATAACAAAGACTGTCTGCCATTTTACTCTTGGAAGATCACATGTTTAGATGAGAAGCTTTAAGTTTCAAACTCATCTCTAACATAAATGTTTTGCAATGAAAAGTATTGATCTAAAATATCAAGGAAACTGGCCTCAACTCCAAATTTAATTTCTACAAATTTTCAATACGTTTACTTGGGTTTAAATAGCAGACAACATATAGTGGATATACTTCATGTCTAAATTGCAACTTGCAAAAGTGATGTAAAAGATTTGTGAATGTGGTAGCATATTGCATGTCTCAGGAAAATATCAGACATTAAGATCTCTATGATTGTAATAAGCACCTTTCAACTTACTTAAATCTGTAATTAACTGTGATACTTAATGAGTATTTCTTAATGTCTCTGTCAAACCTTTATAAATTGTACATGAATTCATACATTTTCTCCAAAATACTAATAAATTGGTATCTGTATAATTAAAATTGTTTTCATATATGAACAAATACAGTTCTTGTTGACTTATAAAGCAGCCTGCTTAATAATATTTTAATTTTAAAATTTATTTTAACAAAATTTTCTTTGTCCTAAACTAAATTCATGATGGAGGCTCTTTTTGCTTTCGGCAGTGGAATTTTTGATTTTATTATTCCAGCATCTGCACCTCTCTCTTTTAGACATGAATATTCCTTTGTTTTCCACCTATTTCATTTTTTCAGTGAAGTGAAACTCCTGTTATTGTTACAGAACAGGAAGCATGAGCTGAGCCTGCTCATAGAGACAGAAAATCAGGACACCACCATGCACCAGGTCAAAGACAGGCATCCTGGGGCAAAAAATCCCTAATCACTGGTGGCAACAAGCAGACGATATGTACTTTGAATATAAAGCTTTTGTTCAAGGCACATCCCCTTTTTACTTTTCCATTCTTTTGATACCTTCACAAGAATTCCAGGTCCCTAAAAGTTAACATAACAAGATTGGATGTATGAATTCTGAGCCACAGTGTAAAGCAGTATTTATTTTTTCTTCTTCGGACTATCAACACCTACTGTGTTGCTGGTTACTGTGTCAGTAAAAAGATAAAACAAAATTAGTATCGCTCTGAAGCTTGAGGGCTGATAGCATGTTGGTATGCATGATAATCATGGAGCATACTAAAAGAAAGGAATTTAATTACAAATCTTCAACATAAATCACCTGGAGCAATGATGTACAGATCACCTTGTCAGATATGCTTCCTATGTGTGGTTGTCTGGCAAATTGAAGAATTTATGAAGCATTAAACTATGTCTGTCTTAGCTGGATTTAACATACAGTAACATTATGATCACATAAAGCTCTTTGTGAATGAGATTTGAAAAATGCTAACTGCACCAGTCTCAAAGGATCAGAGCAATGAATATGATGGTGTGACTGTGATGGCTATTTCTACTTTTATTTAGCTACCTAAATGTATTAGAGTAACTAAAAGACTAAATTCAAAGGTAGAAAAGGAGCTTGAGGTAGTATTAGAGAATAAACCTCCCTGGACAAATTCAATTCCATTTAATGATATATATCATAAAGAGATTTTGTTTAAATCCGTAGATAATGCACTAGTATAGGAAGTGTGAATTTTTGAATTCTAGTATTTTTCTCTTTCATTTTCCTTTTAACAGGGAAAACTTATGTTTTTTTAATGCAACACTACATATTAACAGGATGCATTATCTTACAATATCAAATTTGTGTGGACAAGAATTAACACACATGCAATCTATTTGTCAGGGAAGAAGAGCCCGCAGTCTCCAGCCATGCCTAGTATACTCCTTTTTAGTTTAGGACAGCATCTGCGCACCTTGATACTAAAAAAAGAAAACCAGTTAGGAAGAATAATAGGAACTCACTGTATCTCTCAATAGATACATTAATCTTCCCAGTTTAGTTCTCTGATAGCCCAATTTATTTAATCTAGATTCATGTACATCTGATTTACCCAAATGTGATGATGAAAATTAATTAGACTTTTAGCATATTTCTGTACCTATGCATGCTTTTTCCCCTATATAAGGTTGCCTAAATCTAGTCTGCTACCTGTTCTACTGAGGACTTCAATACTTCCTCTAGTCAAGATGGATCTCCTGCCACTTGTTTTTCCTTTGCTATGTATTATCCCTTATCACTCCTATGGAGGAATGTGGTCTTTCTGAAGTAAGACCTCGTGAAATATGTGTACTCAGAACTTGCTTAACTGCTTCTCAGAGCTGATTGAGGGCCCATCACAGTTCCAGGCTCTGCAGTTTTAAACTTTGAGGGGTAGCAAAAGCCTCAGAAGCTAAAGCTGCAGTGAAGTGGTTCAAGAAACAATAAAGCTAGTAAGGTCTGTAAAGCAAGGAATTTCTTGTGTTGGTAAGGTATTCCCCTCCATTCATGCCTCTAGTGTTTTCTTAGGGTTCATTTTTCTAAGGTCACATTAGCAATTTAATCATATAGTCATATAAATTCTTGTGAATTATTTCCACATTGCTTATTTTTCATTGGCTTTTAGCTTTGTTTCTTCATAATAACTAAAAAAAAGTTATTCCTCTTTTCACAGCTGGCTACTAACGTTTAATGTTAGTGTCTGGTCTGTTTAGATGGTTTGACCTTCATTATCACCTGGTGTATTTGCAGTGCCTATCTACAAGTTATGGATTTTTTTCAATATCACAGCAGAGCCCAAGTTCCTTAAGGGAAAAACAGATATCACCTGCCAATAACCAAAGCAGCCTTGGTGCTCAATACTGAAACGGGCAGTGTGCTCTCAGCTGAACTAAACCTGTACCCTGGTGTACTAGATTAAAAAAAAATAAATCGCAAATAGGGGAATACACCTTTAGTTAAAAAGATTCAGTTTGAGCCTTTCTATGTGTCCATGTCAGTAGTGGCAGACAGGGTAGTTCCCATGCAATGTATTAGAATGTCAGCTTTAATGTGCACTAATAGTGGATTATCAAGAAGTCCTAAACTGGAGATGTTTAGGAATTTACGTGCCTGGCATCTTAAAACACACTTCAGTGGCTACTTCAATTGAAGTAAATATGTAATATGTGCCTCTGATAAATGCATGTCTTAGGCTGGGACACAGACACTAAACTCAGTGAAGCCAACTAATAGATGATAAAATCTTATCTTTCCAGTGCAATTAACTTTTAAAATGAGGAGAACCTTCCACTGAAAGGATAAACCTGACCATAGCAGGGCTTTAAAATCTTGAAAGATGATGTACATGGACAGGTCATTGTCTAAGACTAATATTAGACTAAGATATCTCTTAGTTTTTGTAATAAATCCAAAGCAAGGTTATAGCATCCTTAGGAAACAGTACCTTAATTAGAGGTTATCCTTCAAGGCACTCACAATGTCTTATCAGTGCTTCTTTTATCTTAAAGGTACTTTTGATAGCAGCTTACTGCTGTGATCAAGCTGTCTACTTGATAATCAGCATCCATTTTCCAGTCTTCCTGTTCTTACTTTGAAGATGTTCTTCCTTTTCAATCAATAATTATATTTTTAAATTGAGGATTATGTGATTAAAAGAAAATCAGTGTTAATTTTAAAGGCAGTGTATTGATATTGAATTGATATTGCGGTTTTATGTGACGTGACTTTTCTCACGGGAGATAATTCACCCTCTCTGGTCTGCCCTGGTGAGACTCCACCTGGAGCACTGTGTGCACCTCTGGGGACCTCAACACAAGGCAGGAATTAACCTACTGGAGCGAGTCCAGAGGAGAGCCACTAAGTTGGTCAGAGGCCTGGAGCCCCTGTCACAAAGAGAGGCAGAGAGACCTGGGGCTGTGCACCCTAGAGAGGAGAAGGCTCCAAGGAGACCACATTGTGGCCTTCCAGTACACAAAGGGAGCCTGCAAGAAAACTGGAGAAGGACTTCTCACAAGGGCGTGTTGTGCTAGGACAAAGGAGAAGGCCTTAAGCTGAAGGAGGTTAGATTTAGATTAGACATTAGGATGAAATTCTTTGCAGTGAGGGGGGTAAGGAACTGGTACAGGTAGCACAGAGAGATCATGGACTCCTCATCCCTGGAAGCATTCAAGGCCAGGCTGAATGTGGCTCTGAGTAACCTGGTCTAATGGAAGGAGTCCCTGCCTATGAAAGGGGAGGTGACACTAGATGATCTTTAAGGTTCCTTCCAATCCAAGCCATTCTATGATTCCATGTAATTTGTGATATTCAATAGCCTGAAGTGTATGTGTCCTGATTTTAGCTAGGATAGAGCTAATTTCTTCTCAGTAGCTATTACAGTGCTGTGTTCTCGATTCAGAATGAGAATAGTGTTGATAACATGCTGATCTTTTGGCTTTGGCTAAGTTGTGTTTATCCCAAGTCAAGGACTTTTTTTCCTTGTATCATGCTCTGCCAATGAGGAGGTGAACAAAAGAAACTGAGAGAGAGCATAGCTGGGATAGGTGACCTGAACTGTCCAAACAGATATTCCACACCAGAGAACACCATCCCCAGCATAGAAAACAGGGGAAGTTTCCTGGCAGGAAAGCTGGTCTGGGTTTGGGAAGGGGAAGTATGGCGTTGGTCAGCAGGTGGTGAGCAATAGCATTATGCATCACTTATTTCCTTTTTATTATCATTATTATTATTGTTATAATTCTTATTAACCATTATTATTGTATTTAACTTTAATTATTAAATTGTTCTTATCTCAACATACAAGTTTCACTTCAAATCTCCTCCTCATTCCACTGGGGTAGGTGGGGAAGAAAGGGCTGGGTCGAGCAAGTGGCTGCGTGGTGCTTGATTTCTGTCTGGGCTTAAATCACCACAATATAGTAGAGATCTTTTGGCTTATGTGCTATTCCATTGCTAGAGTTTTATTTTGAATATTTTAAAAGGTCAGAAATCCTTTTTTCCTTAGAAGTCTTTACTATGAATTCATCCTTAAAGGTTTTTTCCCCCCACAAACCTTTCTTTCTCTCCATGTCTCCACAGTACTCCACAGATGTATTGTCATTATTTTGTTCCATTGTATATTTCAATCTTTACTGACAACTCAGAATTAATCTTCTTATTGGCTACTTGTCAACGTTATGAAATTATTTCAGAGCTGTCTGTTTTCCTTCAATGATGTTTTCTGTTAAGAATTAGTAAGATCCTATCTTTATTTGTATTGTGAAGAGAAATTGTCTTCAGTTTTGAACAAATCTAGTGTTACCCAGCTCCATCCGTTGCTCTTCAGGTCTAATATTGATCATTATGGGTGATTTGTGGTCCTTCCTCAATATTTGTTTTTTTATTTTTATAATAAAAATGTTGTATATTTCCATTAAATTAAGGCCATGGTCATATGTTACTGTAGTAGTATTATCTAGAAATGAAGATGATTTGAGCTGTTCTAGACGATATGTCCTGAAGCAGATTAGTGTTCTGAATTCAGTGCCAAAATCTATTACAAAATTCAGTGTTTGCTTTTTAGAAACTTAACTATCATCTAATAAACTGAACATGGTTCAGAAATCTATTTAATTTCATTCATTTCAAAACCTTTTTCTCCAGCCTTTTACAGTAAGTGCCTTCATTTTCGCACCTTGTTTCTTCTACAATCATTCTCTCTATCTCTTCTGAAACTTCCTCTTTTTTTTGAAGACAATCCTTTTTCCCCCTGAATTATTTAGAGCATCATTTTACTGTAAAGTTGAAAGCACACATTGTTACTAAATTCATATTGAAGTTGTCATGTCTTTTTGAAATTCTTTATCTCTCCAAGAAGATTTAAATCCTATTTTCCCATCCTTACATAGTAATAAAAAGCACGCATAAGTTTGATTTTTTTCTTATTTATAGGAGTCTGGCCTATACCACCACCATGGTGGTGTCTAACCAAAAAGTAGAAGAATATTAATAAAATTTGCCGAGGCAAAGGTGGTATTTTTGACTGCATTATTGAATCATGGTCAGTAATGTACCACACATAAATGTCTACTTCTACTAGATACACAATTAGCAATAATAGTTTGGTCTTTACATGAGATAATATTTCTCTGGTCTAGATACATTTTTCTTTACCAGTTTCATATGTGTTGCATCTGTCTAGCAAGGCAGAGTAACTGCCTCAAAAGTTTGACTGAATTTTTGGTGAGTAGGTGGCATTATGCAAACGAAGACTAACATGCAAAGAAACAGCTAGTGATGTTCGTGGATAGTGAAATGTGTGTTTACCAAATCATTCCCAGGCCAATGAAAATTGACTTAGAGCAAGTCCTAATGGTACTTACAACAGCTGAAAATTTTCAGTGAGCAAAGAAGCTGCCCAAACTAAATGAAACCTGTGAAATTGCTGTGGTGTAAAGTCCATCAATACTATCAAATCAATAAAAACCCAAATATGTCCATCAATGATAAATCAATAAATACATAATAAATAAATAAATACTCAAATATGTATTGCTAGCCTATGTGTATGTACGTTGGTGCGCACTAGTAAAACACAGGACTTGTTAATCAAAGGTACTAGGGGACTCTGAAATGTGTGTAAGTTACTCAGTAGAGACTTCATTCCTTAGTGCCTTGGTGTCAGAGCATTGGAAACCTGGCTCATAAATGGGAGCACTTTGCTTTACTTCAAGGTTAGTGACTGATTTTTGAAATGTACAGTCTCCGCACTCTTTTCATATATCTATAGTCCCTAACAAGTCCGTATGAATACAGAGGGTGTTCTAAAGGTGTAACACTGAGCTGCCTTTGAAAATGTGATTTGAAAAAGAAATTAAGATAAATGCTATTAAAGATAAAAGGTAAATTCATGCACATTCTAATATTGGACTCAAGGTTGGGGTTTTTTTAAAATTTGTTTCATCTCGCAGTTCAAAAACATTTTTCTGAATACTAAACATAATTTTTGCACAAATGATCAAGGCAATCCATAACTCTGTCTTTCACGACACATTTACAAAGCTTTCATGTTTATGCATGATTCCTGTAAAGGGGTTTGAACAGGAGGAGAAGAATTTTCAAACATTGGTGAGCTTCAGACAAATTATTTCATTGATTTACTTGTTCATGTAGCAAATGATTAAAATAGACTTTGAACAGTGTTGATATTTATCTCCCTGTATTTAATTTAATAGATAAATGTAGTCAATATCAGCAAGAATCTGCTATCTTTCATAAACTTTTTCATAGACATCTGTTATTTAAGAGGACAATTCTTCATTCATTGATCATATTAAGTGGTATTTTTCTTTATTTTCAAGATTTCAGTTAATGTTTAAAAAGAAATTTATTTACAGTTATATGGAGTAAAAACCAGTCAAGAAACAGGAATTGATTGGAGGAAGAGTACATCAATGTCAGACTTACATTTTACTGCCCAGTCCTTTAATGGGATATTTAATTAAAATAATTTTTTTTTTTTTTTTTTTTAAGAGTATAAACTCTTCCTCTGGTGTTTAACATGTTGTGTGGCTAATTTCACCTGTTGCAAAATCTCTTGGTTCTCATCTCATTCTTCATATGACACAAAAATACTTGCAAATATTCCTGTAGCCTTAGCTACCAGCCGGGCTACCAGACAGCTATAAATCTTTGGTAAACACAGAGAATCCTCAAACACAGCTTAGCCAATATTTCTTTTGGAAAGACAGGAAAACCTGGCATACCTCTGTGTAGTCTTCTGCAGTCTGCCTGTGAGGTCAGCATATACAAATATCGCTGAACTGGGATAGAAAGTATGTTGGGAAATCAATCTCTCTTTTTCTCCTTAGTAACTGTGAATATGCCTTCCTACTTTAATAACCAGATTTATAATGCTAGAGTATAACACAAAGAAATAAGCTGTTTCTAGGACAATAGCTGCTTAAGCCATATAGAACCTCATGGGTGATGCACTATTTTGGCTTCAACTTAATAGATGTTTACAGAGAACTCTGATTTAAGATAATTCAATGCATGGAAGATTTCTCATGTCATGGAACATATAGGGTAGGGTGAGACAAATTGTTAAATCAGGAGTTGTGCCTGAGGAATAGGTACTCTTGGACTAACACTTCCAACTTAATAATATTCTCTAGAATAATTTTAAGACATCACAGAATTTTCTTTTTTTCTTGCAGTATGTGGAGATTGGAAGGTCGAAGTTCTCTGATTTACCGAGTTTAACACTCAGCTTTCTCTTCATCCTTGGTGACAATGTTCCCCTCTGCATTCAGTAAAGATGGAGATTTTCCTTGGCCCTCATTTTGCTGTTAATGTATTTATAAAAATACCTTTTATTATCTTTCACAGCAGTGGCCAGATTTTAGCTGAGCTTTTGCCTTTCTAATTTTCTCTCTACATGACCTAAGGACATTCTTGTACTCTTCCAAAATCCACCCCACAGAAGTCCAAAGTAGAGGTTTGGTTGTCCCCTTCCTTATTTTACCAACTGAAATTGAATTTGAAAACACTACCCTGTCATGATCACTGCCCCCCAGACAACCTCTGACCACCACACATCACACCAGCCTTTGTAAACAGAAGCTCTAACAGGGCACCAACCCTTGCCAGGCTCTCTCCCCAGCTGTGGAAGGAAGTTCTCTTCCATACACTCCAGGAACGTCCTGGACAGACTCCTCTCTGTTGTGCTGAGTTTCCAACAGACATACAGCAGCTTAAAGTCTCCCACAAGTACAAGGACTAGGTAAAAGGAATAGGCAACATGATTATAAAAGTCAGGAAGCATTATAGCATTTGAGAATGAGTTATGTTGATAAAAGAATATTTGCATGATGCCTGGAGACAGAAAGTACTCTATTAATTCATGTCTGTTGTGTCATAATATTGGACTAACTGGATTTAGTCTTAAGAGGTCAGTGACGTGTATAGGCATTGTTGTATTTGTAGGTAGCTGCACACTGGACAAGTCATGAATACTTTTTTCTGCTGGAATAAATCCAAAATGCAGCCCTGTTATCCTTTTAAAATATTGAAAATACCAAAAATTTTGAAGAGCCATTGCATTCTTTTGAAATCTATGAAAATAAAATAACTGTCATCTCTCTGATTACAGCACTCAGAGCTTGAGGATCCTTCTGATTTATGTCTTATTTACAATATCCTTAGTGAAAGAGGATTTAATATATGAAATTAGTCCTTGAGTAGGATCTCTGATTGGGTACTTTCCAGAAAATCCAGTGACAATACAAAATTCAGTCTTGCAAATCAATATTTCATTATTTAATCTAACACCTAAGGCACCTAAATGAAATGAAGAAACCTTAAAAAAAAGACCTGTAAAAGTTGTCAAAAATGTGTCGTAGAATATGAAGAGGAATAATTAAGGATCTACTTTGGCTTCTCAGGATATGTGTCAATATGCAAATATGGCTTGTCTGTAATCACTGATGCAGTTGCTGGTGGGTAGATGCTTGAAACAAAATTGTTAAGCAACAGTGGGTCTATTAATATGCTGAAGAAAAGCTGTTATGACAGGACAGCAGGACTGATCCTTTTGCTGAATTCTTGTGACATAGAACAAATAGAGATTTGTCTCAAATTTTACACACCAAAAAGCAACCTGATCCTGATTTTCCTAGCTTTGTTGGGTAGTTTCGGAAGGTCAATCACTCACATGACCAGTTGGTATTGGCCTATTTCATGGCTACTGTAAAGTTAAAACAGATTAATAGAGTTTATGATTGCTTCTTATTTAAAAATTATCTTAACTGTTATTACAAAATATTATTTTAAGTTTGGGGTTTTTTTAGGCCAAAAGCTTATGGGCTTGATTTTTTTGAAAGACTGAGAATTGTAATGAAAAAGATACATTAATATACAGGATAGCAGACTTGCAAAGATATCAAATGACATGTTTTCATAAACCCACACGAATTAGAGATGTAGAAGGTCCATTAATTTTCAGTTAGCTGAATTCCCTATGTATGGCAGCATTGTTCCCCTGTAGCATATTTTTCTGAGCTTTGTTAGTCACCAGTTTAGAAGACCCCTGCAACAAGACTTTTACAGCTGCCTTGGGAGATTTCCAAGGTCATGAGATGGGAAATTTGAGGGCACTGTTTTTATCTATAGCAATGTTAATGGAACTAATAATGTATTCTGTATGTTCTTTAAGGTTAGTTACTCGACTGTTGACATACTCTTAAGAACTGAAATAGGCAGTTATTCTGGATTCACTTGAGGTTTATACAAGAGAAGGGCAAAAGATCAAGAGATTAATGGGATCTTGCAATCTTTTTAATTTTTCATAATAATTATTTTTTGCCCATCTTTTAAAAAAATCTAGTCTTTCTAATACAGCTACTATGGGCATAAACTTTTTTTTTCTTTCCAGAAAAATTTATGATTCTGCCCAGTGCATACAGAAATAGAAATGAGCTGTGTCAATAGTTAGGGCAGTCCTCAGTAACTGAGGATAATAGTTTTAAATATCTCACATATTTGGCATTATTTTAGCAATCTACTTTTCTCCCCTACCCATCATTTGCCCAGCTGTATCTAAACCACAGTAAAATTAGGTAAATACCTTGGCTTGATAATTCCTCCTGTGCTATTCTCATTCATCTGACAGCCCATAAACAGCCTGAATTGGAAAAATTAGAAGCTGTTCATACTGAATGCCTGACATTGGACATCTTTATTTAGTATGCAGAAGTACAGTTATTTACTATATAGAGGTTGTGGACAGACTGGGCCTAACTTTCAAAGACAGCAAAAGTCTGAAAATTGTCAGTTTCTGAAACAGAATTGCAAAAAAACCTCTATTAATGTTAGATCTCAAATAATAGTTTGTGGCGGTTCAGGACACAAGGTACAGTGCTGGGCTTGTGCTGAGTATATTTCTGGGAGCCCACAAGACCAGGGTTTTGTTGGATCATTGGTATTACTGGAAAAGCTCACATCAGTGCAAGTGTGCCTTTACTGTGTTCCAGGCTCTCTCCATTTGGAAATTCTGTTATCAGTCACCTGGAGAAAGAAACTTAACCCCAGGTTATCAACAGTAGGTTCAGTCATCTAAATCAATGTTTAAAACTTTGCATTGTTATGAAATGTGAATCAATCTTGAACTCCTGTACATATGGTATATTTCCTGATAATGGATCATGGGTTTCATGAAAAGTATGAGAAAAGACACTCACATAAAGTTCTCACTATTCTGCTTTCCAAGGAATACTTTTCATTCAATATATACAGAAATGATGTATTTAACTGCAAAATGACAAAGGAATTAAAGTTATTGACTTTAATTTATCCTGGTTAAGAAAGATAGATCACAAGCTTAAAGTAACTTGCTTAAAATATTTTTTTAAATTAATTTAAATACTCAAAAGACCTGTTTGTTTGGGTTTTTTTCATAAGGTTTTTGAACACCAGGGTAGGAAAAATAAAATAATTAGGAAAGTAAATAATCTTGTAGAACAGGTATTAGTTAGACCTTTTTTTGTTCATACACTTCAGTGAAACAGAGAAAATTACTTAATCTTGTGCCACGGTGCTTCTTTTTAAGATAGAAATAATGTTTCATTCTTTCTTCTCACATTGTTGTTTGTTTTTTCATCATATACATTTGTATTACAAACACCTTGGGACATCATTATCCTTTTTTATACATGTGTATATTAGCAAATGGACAAAAAAAAAGGACTGTTTTTTTCTGGGGTAGGTGAGGCCTACATTGATACTGAAAAGCAAAGGCAAATTCATTATCTTGAAGAATAGGTTTTACATATAAGGCATTGGGATAAAAGTTAAAAATTTGTATGAGACCCTACAAAAGGAGTTTTGAAGAAGAAGCCCTTGCCTTTCTTTGTTGTATTTCTGCCTGAGATGGTGCCTTTGAAACTAAAAAAATATTTTTCACAAAGATAATTTTCTTTCACTGAGTTTTGTGTACAGCTGAGATGAAAAATTCCACTTTTGTTTTACTAAGAGCAATTTCATTTATGTTATACCTGATGTTCTGACATCTGTGTTTGTGCACTAGAATTGTCAAAGATACTGGCTTAGTTCTGGAAGGTTTGTATTTGGTACAAAACATTGTGTTTCACAGAAACCGGTCACAAAGTTTCTTTATTTTTTTTTTCTAGTACCTCAGTGAAAGAGCTGGAAATCTCATTTTTTCATCCCGATCTGCGTGGAAGAGGGATTTGATTATTTTTTGAAGTAGGAATATATTTTCACATAAATACTACAGCCCAACTAAATTTCTCAAATAAGTAAAGTGTTTTACTAAAAGATAAAGTATTTGTATTAACTGAGGCTTAGGATGAACTGCAGGAGGAGTGAATGTGAGGTGAAGAAAAAGAAGATTACTGTGATTTGTTATGAGAGCTTTGCCTTTCATTTATGTTAGTTTAGTGATAGCTCTCGTACACATATTATAACCCTTCTCTGCATTGTCTTTTGTTTCTTGTCTGTTTAATTGAATTAATTAATTCTTCAGCATTTACAAAGAGTTGCTCCTGAGATGGCAGGTTAGCTGGTATTGTAACATGCTGTAAGGCTCATGCATGCCCAAGTCTAGCAAAAGGAGGAGGGGGACCTTACTGACAATTGTGGCTCCTCCACAACCTAAATACACAGAGGTCTCAAAGCCTCCTCAGCAGCCAAGTCATACTTGCCAATGTTTGGTCATTTGAATAACACTGATGTTCATTTTGAATTTCCCAACTTATTCTACATACGTTAAAACTCCACAACTCTACTTGGAGATGATTTGTGTTTATACTTTGTGCTGTGAAACAGTTTTTGGTAAAGGAAGGAGGAGACTTTGAAAATGTGAAGAATGTGACAATTTAAATTATTGAAAAATTCAATTTCCTTGATCTTAGAGGAGGAGAAAAAGCAAACTGCCAGTAATTTAAATATGATAATTTCTGTCATAAGTTGACAGCAGATGTGAACAAAAGAGACAGGAAATAGATGAAGACACAGGAAAATTGAGAGCACAGAAGCTAGTGTATGCAGAGCTGGATAATGTCTGTTGAAAGAACGTGACTTTGATTGTTTTATTGGTTTCTATAAATGCCCTGCAGCTAAATTAATGTAAGTTAGGGGGGTTTTTTTGGGTTTTTTTTTTTGTTTTGTTTTGTTTTTTGGTTTTTTTTTCAGGCAATGTTCTTTTTAACTTGGATAATGAATGAACACAGGATCAGAAAAGATTTCTTTTCTTCCACATGTTAAGATAATTTTTTCCTTAACATACGTGTTTCTACAAACATGTGCTATGAAAAGTGGTTATAGAGAGGAGGAAAGAAATAAATTGCTGGGGGAAACAGAAACACTAAGCTTGCTAGGCTGAGTACTCTTTATTTCCTGCTTAGGATACCTGATATAGAGTACCATGGGCTATAACAAAGATGCATCTGTAAATGGATGCATGTCTGCATATCATTGCAGTATACAATTAAGCTCCTAAAAAAACCCTGTATGCTTTAATGAAGGCAATTTTCAAACCCTTTTATATAAACAAAACGAATCAGAGGGAACTGGCAGGTTTTTATTGTTATTCTCATTAAGCATTATCATTATTTTGTAGCAAAGTGGCGGGGGAGAGCTGTAGTTATAACTAGCACTTGTTTATTAAAACATTAGTCATAAAAAATTACTTCTTCTGTCTTTGAGTCCTGGTTTAAATTCTGAACTCTTGTTTCTACAGCAGAAAATCCTTATTTTAAAAAAGTCTGTGATAAAGGCTCAGTATATTCTCCCTCTGGAAATGCAGACACTCATTTTTTTAAAAAAGCTGCCATGCAAGTTAGACCTACAGAGCAAATTACATTTATGCTTTGGAGGAAGAGAGAGGATAGGAAAGAATATGTCCCCAACTTTGCAGAGCATTAATGCATATGATTTACATCTACCAGTTTTCTCCTGGTCTTCACTCCCTGCATTTCCACGGCGTCTTTCTCCAGTCTGCACTGGTCTTAGCAGCCTATTTAAACTGCTGATGGCAATAGCTGCCAGTGTCAGACAGGTGTCACCCCTGGGCACCTTTGGAGGGGAGCTTAGGAAAGGAACAACCTCCAGAACCTCTTGGCCCATTGTCTGATCGGCAAAAATTATTTGTCTGATAAAAGCAGACAAAATACAACAAAAGTTTCTTTTTTGTAATTGACATTAAACCTGAGAAAGTAATATGAGAAAAGGCCCATCATATGGAATAAATGGCTAATCTGATCTCAGCACTGACATTAATCTAGGCCTTTACTGTCAGAAAATTTCCATGGATCATGTGTATGTTTCTGTCATGGTTTAATCCCAGAGAGCAGCCAAGCCCCACATAGCCACTTGCTCTCTTCCCCACCAGTGGGACTGGGGAGAGAGCTGGGAACGTAAAAGCCAGAAAACTCATGGGTTGATATAAAGAAAATTTAAGAGGGAATGGAAAAAACATGCACACAAGCAAAGCACAACAAGGAATTGATTCAGTGCTTCCCATGGGCAGGCAGGTGTTCAGCCATCCCCAGCAGAGCAGGGCCCCATCACACACAGCAGTGACTTGGGAAGACAAACACCATCACCTGAAACATCCCCCTCGTCCTCCTTCTTCCCCCAGTTTATACCCTGAGCATGATGTCAGATGGTCTGGAATGTCCCTCAGGTCAGTTTGGGTTACATGTCCTGGCTGTGTCTCCTCCCAGGCACCCCCAGCTTCCTCACCAGCACGGCAGTAGGAAAGCAGAAAAGGCCTTGGCTTTGTGCAGGGCCTGCTCAGCAATAGCAAAAACACGTCTGTATTATCAAACCTGTATTCAGTACAAATACAAAACACAGTCCCACACCAGCCATTGTGAAGAAAATTAACTCTACTCCAGCCCAAACCGGCACAGTTTAAAAATAATCATTTGAACCTGCTAACTGTAATTGACCATTTTACAATGCTCTTAGTCTCATTACATTGCACTCTTTGAATACCTTGCATTTTAACCTAGAATATCTTGAAGAAGTCTGCCCCACTGTCTACATAATCTCCTTGCACAATATCTTTGGATTCATGCTAGGAAAACCAAAAAAAACCACAAACATGTACCACTGGCATGAAAGCTAGCTCATGGGTGTAAGGCAGCTGGAAATTTCTGCTGTAAGTGTGTATCACAATTCATTTACAAATAAGAACATGTCTCACTGGAGATTTTATTTCAACATGTTTCTCATGACAACACTGGGACAGGCTGTAGACTTACAAGACTTAGCCACCGCTGAAAAATAGATTCAAAGTAAACTATTTGCACTGTATTTGCTTTGCAGATGCCTAGAGCCCAGCCAATCAAAACTTTTTATGGATATCAGTGGGTCTTGTGTTAAAAATATGCTCTGCACTTTCTGCCAGATTTTCTAATTTCTTAACTATTTTATAGTCGTATCTAATAGTGTGATATTTAAAGTGAAAAAAAAAAAAGTTTTTTATTATTTAAGGTATTCTTATTTTGACCCATTAATAATATCTATATGTCTGTCACTTCAAGACTATACAGACCAAAAATTTCCAGAAGTCTGACTTCTCTGTATTTTTGCTTTATAATTCTGAAACTTATATGATCATTTTGGAAGATGCTAACATGCTTGCTTGAAAGCTCTGGGCCTGTAGAATATATATATTTTAGATACTTTCTATTCCCCTGCTTTTCCCTTTGCATGCTTACAGTTAGCAGGGCTCTCCAGGATTTGCATTAAAGTCACAACTGTCAAAAGTGTTTAGAAACAAACTGTAACACATTATAATGAACTGGCCTTGTCCACCATGTTTCATAAAAGTAAATTTTGTATATTTTTAAACATAACTCCAAGTACTCATTCTCTGCTGGAACAGCCCCACTTAGATGCCAAGTATGTCAGTGCAAAACCATAGGGGAAATAAAATCCAGAATTCCCCTAACTTTGCTCTATGATACTCAACCCATTAAAAACTGGTAAAACAGGGGACAAGAATTTTTGCAAAACTGATAAACAAACCATCACGCCTGCTGTTAACACGGATTTTCTGTTTTTAACTCAGAAGACCTACTCTTTTATTTTGGATTCAAAAGCACATGAGACAGCAAGGTTTGAAGTTGAATCAAGATTTTCAAATTGCCTGACAGGAGATTATCTCCCATATTCACATTAAGGATTTGCAGATTCTTAGAAGTGTAATAGCTCAGGATGTTTAATTTGCTATCAGTGGTACCATCAGTGCATGTTCTATATTACTGCAGTCAGAAAAAGAAGAGCGTCAGAATTCAAACCGTTATCCAGATTAAATTCTTTTTACTTTTCATTTGATTCAACTTCCAGATCTTCCATCAAAATGAAAGCCTCATTGCACTTTCTCAATTCTAGACCTGAATAGCTTTATCATAACCAACCTCATTAATTCAGCAGGAGCAACTTCTCCCAAAGCATGACATTTCTATGGAAACCTGGAGAAAGTTCCTCCTTCTGGCTTAGAAGTGCTTTTCTGAAGCACTGAATGAACTGGTGATTTCTAGGTCACAGTAACAATAAGAACAAATGTAACATTACAAAGATATAAACTACATCAAGAGTGACTGAGCATGATCCAAACTGTAAGCCTGATATTAGTATGTGAAGCTGAAATTGTTTCCCCATTACCATATCCTAAGAGAATGAAGTTAAACACTAAGGACTTTGTGTGTTTCCTGATTTTCTATAGTGCAAAGTAAATCATAAGTCCTTAGGAAATGAGCTACAATAATTGCCAGCCTTCTGTAATAAATCAACATTTAATTACCAGCTTGACAGGTCGTAGAAGTTTAAAAAGAAGTTGGCAAATTCAGAACAAGAAGGTTTATCAAGCTACCCTTATTTTCTGTGTTGTTTAACCCAATCCTAAACAAAGTAGCATGTCAAGCTTTTATAAACAGCTGGCTAAATTATCATGCGCTGAACAACTTAAAAGCAATGTAGAGATAAATTATTTCAGTAAAAGTGCTATTTAAAGTTTTTGACTTCTACCAGTATTCCTGTCAGTAAGGGTATTTGATTTCCATCATTTACATGCTTTGGAATTTGAGACGGGGCTTTATTATGTTTTTTTTTTTCATCAAACCAAAACAACATTAGTTACACCATCAAATTTTCAGAGAAGTTTTGTTTAAAAATCCATTTCCAGATGGTCTCTGTGATATGAAGGCAGTCATGCATGAAACAACATATTTACTATGGTAAATATGTTTATTTACTTATTTATTTACTGTGGATTTTTAGGACAGTTGCAAACCTGTTGTTGTTTTAGAGTATATTTTGTTGTTGAAGTTACTTTTTATCAGTGATGAACAAGTAGAATTTAAGGAATAAAATCATCATATTCACATTTTAGTAGTCAAAAAATAAATGTATCTCAAACTGTATCTTTCAAAGGGCTATTTTAGGGAATTTGGGAAAACACAGTAAGTTCTCAATAGAATTAATTTCATATTCAAAATGCTTGGCTTATTATTTACTAATTTTTGTAACAAATCTCTTGTGGTAATTATGCTAAAATTAGTTTCATTTTAGACAATAATTTAGGGTTTTGAGTTTCATTTTCCTTGTTTCTCACTAGAACACCAAATGATGGTTCTGTAGTGTGCTATTTTTTTAAAGTAGCATCCATTCACAAAGGCATTTCTTGACATGCTGGCCTTTCAAGAATGACAGCAGAGCAACTAGTTCTGGTAACTTTTCTCTAATGTGTGTATGTTCTATAAAAACGCTTAAATTAAAAGAAAATAAAAATAAACATTGTTCTTTCTGTTCTTGTTTTTGGGCAGAGAAGGGGTTTATTAGCAGAGCTCAAATAGCTAACTGAAATTATGGATCCTCCAAATGAGGACAGGCTCTCTAAGGTGGCCAGCAGTCCCCAAGCAGTGTCCTGGCCACCAGCACCGGCGCAGGTGTCAGCAGCTGCGTGTGTTCCTGTCGCAGGCAGAGAGAGGTGTGCTCAGCCACGTTTAACTGACAGTGTCACAAGGCCTTTCACAAGAGTGAACTGAATGATTTATCGCTATTCAGCTTATGAGTTGCACGGTTCAATCATCTATCTTCATAAAATGCTGGTGACAGCCTCCACTGTGCATCAGAATGTTGCTAACCCAAGTAAAGTATGATGCAAAGATACTACGTTTTCATGATTTATTGCCTGTGGGTCCTGTAATTACTAATTATGCATATGACAGACCACCTAATGCATAAAATTCAGCTGAAAACCTGCAATGAAAAATTATAATAGCAGTGCAGTTCAAGTTCCTTTTGAAAGGAAATTTTACGGTAAGGAGAGAGATGAAATTTTGTGACCCCCCCAAAAAAAAACCCGTATTTGCATTTGGAATTTTTAATAAAACTGCAAAAAGGGGAAAAAAAAATCTACTAATTTTTAATCTCTCCATTTTCCGTTGTGGTCCCACTTCTTAATTAAAAACTAATGGAATTATTAATAGATACATGGACAGAAAAAAAACTTGGAAAAGAGAGTAATATTTGATAATTCATGAAGTGTCACCTTTATTCCTATGTATCAAAGACTAAACTATTAATTTCCTAATATTCTCAGATATGACAACATTTCTGCCGACATTTATTTCTTCTTTGGCCTACTAAAACAAAGGCAAAATTAAATAAATATAAAGACATTTGTGAAGTAAAAAGCAATAATGAAGTAATTATTGGAAATGTGTGGTCAGCAAAAAGCTTAAAAAGCTTTTGAAATGTGCATTAGTACTGTATTTCACTGTAAGGACACTGTTGAACTGTTAGGATCTATCATTATTCCCCTTAACAAAATGCCTGAAGGAAAAATAATCTTGCAATCTATGTATAACCTTCATATCTGAGTTAGAATTTTTGGCTTTCTTCTTTAGAAATTTAAAAAAGAAAAAGAAATTCTATAAAAAATTCTATAAAAACTTACCTATGCTACAAACTGCTGGTTCTTCTAGTCACACAAAGGTCAATGCAGATGCAAGGGTGGAGCTCCATTTTAAGGTAGAAATTTAAATCAGCAGAGGTTGATTCCCTCACTGTCAGAACAGATTCAGTAATTATGAGTGGGTACAGTATATATAAACTGAGTTGGGAGCAATTTTTTTTATAATGAAATCTAGTAGTAATAGTAACCAGGAAAAGTGAGTGTCTCTCCATTACAAGGATTTAGATTGTCACTGGCTGGTGAGTGTGAAGGATAGAGCAGCTCATCTAATCCAAATCCATGAAAATTGGGGTTTTCTGTATGTTGGCCTAAATTTTCAGCTGGTACATATACCTGGAGGTTCAGGACTTCAGCAGAGGCATTTTTAATTAGCTCACTATTCCATTTTCCTCATCAGTGATATTAACCCCAGCTGAACTCACTGTACCAAAAGGACAAAAATAAATTTTTGTGTCTCTTCAATACTTATTATTATTATTTCAGAGACATATGATTTTTATAGTTGTAATGATACCATCACAGTGCTCAGCTCTGATCTCACTGCTGTGCTGAAAGATCCATTGCTGTGTGGCTGTATTTGAAAGAACTGCCTTTTCTCTCTCACTGGATGTGAAGTCATTCCTCATTTTCCAGGAGTCTGGGGAAACCACTGAAATTCACAGTTTATCTAATGCTGTGTTAAGGAGCAGCAAAATAGGGCACTGTTTGTTTGAAGACTAGATGGTCTGATACTTTTTCAAAGGTGTAAGGTTTAGTAATTTAAACAACGCATTCCTCTTTGACAGCCCCTAGTGAAAAATGCAGGTGAGAGGGAATGCTGCCGTATCAAACTGGCAGAGAGGCAGAGGAGCTGGAGGCGTCTTCAAGCTTCTTTACTTCTTAGAACTTCTTTTATGCTGAAAGGCTGCTTTTATTAGATACTTCCTTATAAATGAGCTCAAGAAATAACACTCTTAAAACCTAGGACAGAGTTAATGGACATAGTGAGAGTACGGGCTATCTTGACTTTGAGATGTAACTTGCATTGTTCAATGTCAGTCTATGAATGGTGAATATTCAGTAAAATGTAAAGCAGTCCTACAATGCTAGCATTTTAATAATGTTTTTAATGTTTTTCTTAGAAAACCACTCCCTAAGATCCAAATATTATTATTGTGTCTCCCTTTGAGAGAGAATATATTTTATGTTTACCTGCTACTGTGCTCTTAACAACGAAAATGTAATGTATAAAAACAATATTGTCCTGTACAGACAGAACAAGAGGACATAGCCTCAGGCTGTGCCAGGGGAGGTTCAGATTTGATATCAGGAAGAATGTTTTCACTGAAAGTGTGGTTAAACATTGGAACAAGCTGCCCAGAGAGATGGTGGAGTCATCATCCCTGGAAGTGTTCAAGGAATGACTGAAAATGGTGCTTAGTGCTGTGGTTTAGTTGCCATGATTCTGTTCAGTCAAAGGCTGAATTCAATGATCTTGGATGTCTTTTCCAGCCTTAGTGATTCTATGATTGTATTAAAAATTACTGTTAGTTAAGAAAGTGGATAATTTGAAATTATCATTATTTTAAGACTTTACTATTGCTCACTAAGAATTTTGTTCTTCATTTTTCTCTGTCAGCTTTCTGGTTTTGAAAAACATACACCTACTTAACAGAACAAATAGTCAGCTGTCAAAGTAAATACATGCAAATTATGGAGAAATATTTTCTTCTTGGAGCAAGGAGTGTCTTGAACTTTTTCCTTGCAGAGTGCCACAGCAGGGTGGTGTTTTGTTGCTTTTTCCTTAGGGCTTTTATAGAAGAGAACAAGCTGTTTTCTTTTTTAATCAAGATCCCAATGTCCAAAGCAAATACTTTCAACATTTTAGACCTGGCTCTGTCTTCAAGCAAGCAGTGTAGCACAATAGGAGTGAACAACAGAGCATGAGACCTGAAAGTCCATGCAAAGTCATTTGCACATGAGACTGGAGTTTGTGAGTTTGGACTTAGTTTCATCTGAAAAAAATATAGCCCTAAGGCATGGAGACTTTTACTAATACCAAAGTCCACTATGGGGGGACAAGTGCAAGATTTGCTCTATACACACACTTCTGCAACAAACTAAAACCACAATTCATTTTACATATAAACCTTTACCTTCACCTCTAGAGGACCCTGGTTCATGAACAAAACTGTCTTCTACTGTGCAGATTTCTCTGCTTTTATTTTAGGGTGCAGAACTGGTCTGTAGCAAGGTTAAGTCCAGCCTCAGTGTGTCACCAACAGGGTTTTAAACGCCCCATGTTGAGCCATTCAAAGAAAATCAGTTTTCATATGTAGCACTGTTTGATTCTGGCAGTCCAGGTTTAAAAAAAATAAAAGTATTTAAATAAGAAATGGTTTAATGTAGTTTGAGTTTAATTAAAAGTAGATCATGAAGAAACACTAATAAATTGGTCATTGGTATTTGCTGGATAATGGCAACATTTAGTAATTTTTTTCTGGTGGGAGCAGTGGGTTTGCTTTTTCTACAGTTCATGCCTCTGGGACAAAGGCAGAGGTATGGGCAAATCCTTGTAAACAGTGCTATATTTCAATTAGAACAAAAAGTGCAATGTTTCTCCTATTTGTTGTGTGGGGCCTATGTACAATGAAAATAAAACTACAAGCAGAATTTTTGTATAATAATATTAAGACACAAAGAGGGCTGCTATGTGAATTTCCTTTCTGAAAATTTTGACCCTAGAGCTTTCTATATCTTCTAAGCAGGAGCATAATGAAAGTGCTACAGATGTTGATTTAAAAGTATTGCCAAATGAGAGACATAAAAGCTGTTTTAGTCTACCACAAATTAAGTGATAAAGCTCAATCACCTCCCATCATATACTTCAAACTCTCAGTCATGCATTGATGACTGCCACAAAACATGAACTGAAAGAACTGTTTGGATATCTGAGATATATTTAGACTTCACTTTGTCAGAGTACTTTAAGATGTGTACAGCTTTTATACCCTTGAGTAATCTCCTGCTAAAAAATGTTTTTTAAATATTCTTGTTGATTCAGAGCCCAGGCTGGTGAGCTTGTCTCAGGCATTTAAAATATCAAAACAAAGTTACACTTGATTTTATAGCTGTTGGTCAGAAAATGTCAATTTTCTTTTAGTTCAATGGAGTTGTTTCTGCTTTTGGTACCTTTTTTTTCTTACCAACAAAACCCACTGCATCGAGTGCTGTTCTGTTTGCAATAAAGTATGCTGCTTACACCAAAGTGAAAGTGTTTAAGTTGGGAGCTAGTGAGAAAATCTAGGGAAATACCGCTAGTCTATGCTTCTTTTCACTGAATATTTCAGTGTTGTGAAATTAAAAGTTACAGAGTCACTTTCCTTCTCTGTCTGGAATATTTATTTTATTTTTTATATTGTTTAGCCAGCATGAATGTGCAAAGGACAAGAACTATCTCTTTCATGGTTTTGTAGGCATCTGAACTTGATTAGTCCAAAGATAAGACAAAATACTGAAGTTTACCTGCTCTATTATTTTTAAATTTAGCCATTTTAATAGTAAATATACAATAAATATAAAAAATTATAGTGATACAAAAGTGTTTCAAATTCAGCAAGGCCTTCCCAAAAAGAGTTAAACAAAGTGTAACAGAATAATAGCCACAAAACAAGTATTCTAAAATTTCATTAGATGGAAAGTACTGGTTAGTTCACTCATCAAAATATTAAAATGCTTGACATATAAAAATAATAATTCAGTACAGTATGGTATCTAGCAGATGATGATTAAAATTATAAAAGAAACTTATAACTTATAACTATAACTTTATCACTAAAGATTTATAAGTCTTATGATGTTTCTAAGATGTTTTATTCTTATAATTTGCAAGAAAAACAAAACCAACTGTTTTCCAAAAAAAAATCTGGAGGTTTCTTCTATAAAGTGTCTGTGTAGGATAAAGCAGAGTTAAATTGCCAGATTTGAAAATGATTATTGCAATTGCTTGAATCCTAATAATAGATCATATTTTATATTAGCTTGTTCATAGGTTTAAGTAAAAAAGTTGATTTTGTTCTAGGTACTCTTGGATGTAGGTAAATGTCTTCAGGTCTCGATGATGATGATTGGGTATGGGAGACAAGGTTGTATGGGAATTATAGCATTGCCAGTTAAAATACAGATAAAGCTAGATGGTGCTCTGCAAATAGCTTTGGGGGGTTCAGAACAGTTATGCTAAGTAATAAGTAATATGCTAAGTTAGCATAATGGTTATGCTAAATAATACTTTTATTAATAATGGTCACTCGTAGACAATGAGCAACCATTGCCTGCATCTTAATAAAAATTAATCCAGGAATCATTCATGGAGATGATTGCCACTGAGCCAGTGTCTTACACAATTCCAGGGCACAGATTGAATTTTGAGAACCAGCATTTTCTGATGTGAAATTGACTGGAATAGAGGAGGAGAGCAGTGGCAAAAGTTGTGTTTGATCTTTACCAACAGCATTCTTTCTGCAAGCTGAAACACATATCAATATTCTAATTTCCAGGTGTATATATTTTCATGTCTAAGACAAAAAAAAATATTTTATATTTTTTAATGAGAATAAAGAATGTGTGAGGAACAGAAGTGAGAGAAGTGGAAAATCCTGTGTTTGAAAAGCTGAAATGGTTTCATCAGTTCCACAAGATTCTAGAAGAGTCTAAACCTAGAATTTCCAATTCCTTTTTTCCTGTCTTTCAAGTGCAAACATTATTTTATCTGTTTTTATTAATTTTCAGTAAAAGTCCGAATAAAAAGAAATCTTTATGAATTTGCCCATTATTTGCCAGGTTTGTGGTTCATTACATTAAAATCATCAGTTGTCAAGCCTTTTATAAGAGTATAATGTTATAAAGATTTTGCAGCATTGTAGCATATGTATTTGTTATATTTTCTGTTTCCTGCACAACAGTATTAACTGTGGAAACAAGAAAATTATCTGCCCTTTCAAAAATACATCCTATACCCACAAGGCTAAAGATGTATATAAAGTTAAATGCATTTTTTCTTTTCTGGCATTAATTGCAGAGCAAAATCAGTATAAATTAGATATCACCAACAGGCAAAATTGGAAAATTTTTTCAACTGCCCACCGTAAAAAAAATCTCTGAGCTTAAACATGAGGACAAAATTCAACATAGCTGTTTCTTTTCTGTTGGAGAAGAAAGTTTTCCATCATCAAATTAACTTCCAGGACTGCATTTGCCACTGTCTTGTCTTACTGCTCATCTGGATAGCCAAAAAATGAATAAATCTTAAATAAAAATATCTTTTCTGAATCAAAAGTCCTAAAATGGATTATATACTTAGATATCTTATTGAAGAAACTATCAAAAATATTATTTTAGGAGGAGCTGTGATTTTGCTTTTCCAGTTTAAAACTACAATTAACTAAATACAGAAAATTCACATCTCTTGTAATTATATCTAGTGATTATATTTTATTTTTTTCTGATTGAATATTCATGACATATATTGCTGTGTATTTGAACACAGCTGAATGTTTCAAACAAAACATTATCAGCTTGTTTTCTTACAGCCAGAAATACTAGTGCGAAGTTGTACTGCGTTGGTGAGAGATTAGCCAGGAATAACAATTGCAACACCATCCTGAAACATGGTTCTGTCTGTCTGAAGTGAAAGCAATAACAAACAAACCTTTCCCTCTGCCTTCAGGATGAGTATTGAGGACTTCATCTCTTAGTAGAATATGCAAGAAATTATAATACAAAACATTTACCACAGCAGTGAGAACTAATGACCCAAGTGCAGCTGCATAGCCTTGCATTGCTCCAGTGCTTCATGGAGATAATGACAATATTCTTTCCTTGTTTTCTTCTTTAACATTAAACTGAATTTTAGGTTACAGTCCTACATCAAAATTAAGACAAGGTTCTGGTCTGATGTGGCAGATGTTATGCTGTTAATTTTAGAAGAATTTTGTCCATGAACATCAGCAGACTGTATAAGCTAGCACTCATTGATAGTCACTGCATGGGACAGTACCTTTTGAAGGAGGATTTGATCACACGAAGTTATCCGTAGAAGAATTTAAGACTTTTGCTACTACAGTTTTCCCTGAGGCAAAACTCGACCAGATGTTGTCTTTCTGGATTCTCCATTATGTATTAAACCCTTGTATTTTTCTGGTATTCGTTAATGTAGTTCTTCTTCCATGTCTGTAATAAGCAAAACATCTGTTTCTTCTTGTTCAATCAAAGTGCCTAACTCAAGAGTCCTACTTTTAAAATAATGTCATTTAAATAGAAAACCTACATAGAATGAATGCATTTCATTAAGATATTTAATTTGCATATGAAACCATATTTTCCAGAACTCAGCAGGGAATTTGTGGTGGCAGCAATATGTATTTCTCTTTTTTTTTCTCTCAGATTGCATACCAAAAGAGAATAAGAAAAAAAGAAATACAAATAAATATATGTATCAGCTCAGATGAGGAAATTAAACTGCAATGAGAAACCATCATTGTGCATTTGGGATGTAGGCCATCTTAAACTTTCCAGCTGAAAATTCTTTTATTATAAGGAGACATGATCTACTCTTACTAATGAAACTTGGTTTAGAGAAAGATTTCAGCAAGCAAAAATAATCCCTCAATATACATGAGGCTTGTAATAAAATATTGCAATACAAACAGATCATGCAGCTACACAAATTTATCCCCCATAATATATGTATATATTGAATATATCATATATCCCAATAATAACTTATGTTCCTGACACAAATCATTGTCTAATTTATGAAGGAGGGTTAACACTACTGCTACTAATATACATAAATATAAAATCAGATAAAAAACAGTGGCAGAGATAAAAGGTGCTTTTAGTTTTTTGACTGGGGAGCACAATTCTGTAAAGACAATAGTGACTATTTCCTGCATACTAATGAGCAATCCTCATTAGCATTCATCGGTAAACTCCACAGGAAAAAATGTACCAGCAAGTTTTCTAAACAAACATAAAAATTGCACAAGAATTTTTGTGACAATGTTGAGCCAGAGCAGTTGGGAATATTACTGTCATTCTGCAAAGCTCCATGGGTATGGGTAATACCTCTAGCTAAGAAGAAGAAAAAGCCTTAATTAATGATTATTTTGTATCAATACACTGAAGAGTTCGTAAAGCAGAAACAGTGTCATCTTTCAGGGACTGACAGGAGTGATGCCAGCTTGTAGGGGCAGATATTTTTAATACAGTCAAAACAGCAATGCTTCTCCAATCATGCCTCTAGCAAGCAGCTTACAGACAGCAGTGTGTTCCCTCAGTATATCTTGCTAGACAATGTGCACACATATTATATTAGCATAATGCTAAATGCTGTGCACACACAGAGAATGCATGAAATCACTTTTGCTCTTAACCTGCAGCTCTCCTCATGCTCTCATTTCCCGATCTGCTTCGGAGAACCACCTCTTCTGTTGATCCACCTTGCCTCCACCTGCTTTTTGCCTTGAGTCATTGTAATGTTCAGTTTCTCTTTGTGTCACTGGTAAGCTTGGGGGGTTTTCCCTTCACTGCACATGGGGAGAGCAGAGTACAAACACAAAATATAAAAATACAGATTAAGATAACGGAAGTATTTTGAATCTCACACCATATTTAATTTAAAATATTTTTCTCATTAGTACTTTCAGTTCCTTCTTTTATGAAGGAGTATCTTCAAGAGGTGAGGATAGTGAACTTAGCCTTATTATATAAAATACAGTAAGTTTCCAATTTCATAGCATGGTCATCTATCTTTAGCTCCATAAGTTGTCATGGTGAGCTCTCTCACTACCACTCCTCAAGAGCGCAAGGGAAGAAAATAAGACTGAGGAGTTCATGGAGTGAGATAAAGACTGGGAGATCATGTACCAATTACAGTCTCAAGCAAAACAGACTAAGCTTGTAAAAATTAATGTAGTTCATTCCCAGTTAAAATAGATCTAGGTAGTGAGAAACAAAAGCAATCATTAAAACAACACTTTTCTTCATCCTTCTTGAAGCTCACCTTCCTCAGTCACAATTCTTCTACATCCTGTTCCTGAGCAGCACAGGAGGGGACATGGGTAAGACCAGGACTCTGCTGCTCCTGCTCTCTTGAGCTGTTCCTCTGCTTCGGTGGCCAGAGCCCCTTCCATCCCTGCTCCTGCTCCAGGGAGCAGGAGCTCCTGCCTTTTCTGTCCTGTTTCCCTTCACCTCTCCTTTCCTGGGGCTGAGAGGCTTGGCTGTGCTCAGCTGTGCACCTTCTCATCTCATATCCTGATGTGTCTTGGTTTCTGCAATATCCCCCTTTCCAGAGTGTTTTAGATACACCTCCCTTTGTGATCAACAGCTCATGCCACTGCTTTTGTGCCCTGTGTTTTAATAGCCCAATTCTTAATTTTGTCCAGGAGTCTCTAGTCATTGTTATTCAGTTCAAGGTAATACTGAATACCTCAATAAAAATATAAAATAGATGTTTTAATATTAGATCATCTCAGGCTGGAAAATTGGGGTTGTAAGTATAGTCTGATAAGCTTCAGTTGTAGTAGCACATGCTGTAACAGTTTTGACTTTTAAGTCAGTGGAAATTAACTTTATTAACTTTATTTGGGTTATAATGGCATTTATCAGTTTCTTCTTTTTCAAATGTAAAGTAAATGAAAGCAAAAGAACTTGCAAGCAGAAAGGAAAATTCCCTCATACTTGGTATATTAGGTCTTTCATCTGTTCTTCCTCAAGATTGAATAAACTTAAAAGATTTAGTAGTAGCATTTCTTACTGATACATTTTCAAGAGGTTTCTGCCACTTTTACTCATATTAATGAATTTTCTGAGAATATTCTAAGAGCAGCCTATGTTATTTTAACTTGATCTCATATTTTAAGATGTTAAAACACTAGGAAAAAATATTCATCAAATGTTTAGATATATCTGTTTGCCGTGAAAAGTATTCTTTGTTCGTAGAAGGTAACATTCCTTTTGAATACTTGGAAAACTTTTCTGGCATTATACTTCTGCTGACATTTTGCATCCCACTTAATTTTAGAAACAGCCTATAATGTTGCATTGTGGTTTATTTTGGCAAATGACATTTTGCTGAAGTGACTTAATCTAAGTGAGAAAATGTTGCTTTTAAGAGGTGCCATAAGTTGCAGTTTGCTTTTATTACAGCATTTGCTACTTTCTTGCTGACCCAACATAACCTGTCTGCAGGGAAATGAGTAGAACAAACCAGTACCCTTTGGCAGTTCTTCATGTGCCAGGCAAACTGGCCTTCTGCCAGCTGCAGGAGACAATATTAGAAGCATATAAATTCTGTGGGTTTTAAAGGATGTGAATGAATGAATGAATGAATGAATGAATGAATGAATGAATGAACGAATGAATGAGCAATTCCATCTGTTTCACTGTAGCCAGTACTTGGAGGATGATGCTCCCCTAAGATTATGGGGTTTTCAGACATTTGCTGGTTTTGCAGTTCCTCTGTGATAATGTCTCGCCTTTTCCCCTCTTTTTATTCTTTTCCCTTTTCTTGGAAATATCTGACTTGATATAGGCCTAACACAAGCCTAATGTGCCATTTGGCACTGTTACTCACTACAGTTAAATGGATGAATTGATATCTTTTCCTTCTGAGCTTGATCATGGAAACAATTAAGGCATATTCTTTATCACTAAAATGCAGAATATGGCCTTTTGATAGGAAAGGTGAGTGATAATATCTATACTTAGATAGTATTATGCCTGTAAGCACATACACTTTGGTAGTTTAAAGAGTTGTGTTTATGATATAATGTGGATTTCTTTGAAATAGTTACTTTAGCAACAATACCTTGTTATCCCACTAAAATGATTTCATTACTTCAGTAGCCTTCATTAAACCTTATATGATGAGCCTGTGAGAGACACATGAAACACTTAGAGATAATAAATATTGGAGTAAGTAAAATGTTGCAATGATTTTTTGTTCTTCATAGGCTCTGGTCTCAATGATGGGCAGTGGCATGAAGTTCGATTCCTGGCTAAGGAAAATTTTGCTGTCCTCACCATTGATGGCGATGAAGCTTCAGCTGTTCGAACTAACAGCCCTCTACAAGTCAAGACTGGAGAAAAATATTTCTTTGGAGGTAAAAAAAATATCAAAACAAGTATGTGCTTAAAGTGCTGTTGTCTTTTAATCTATCTAACAGGTGAAATGGAGTCCAGGATGTAATTTATTTATATGGATCTTATTATGGGTTAAAAGCCTAGGTGCTGCTCGTGAAAGAGTAAAATACCAAAATTAATTTCACTTTCAATCTAACTTGCAATATCTCAGGTCTCTGAACATTTCAGAGAAAGGGGACTCTTAACAGTTTGAACAAAAGACACCAAGTATAGAAATAAACCTAAATTTTTAAGTTTGAAATTCTGAAGAGGAAAAAAAAAATAAATCATTGCTCAGAACAGGTCTTATCCTTTTCCTGATTTTTAAGTGCTGTCATGATTGTGGATAATGGAGAAGCTTTCATAGGTTGAAGCCTTAGGTGGTTCAGTATTTTTGTCTTTTGACATTCCATATACTAAAAATTGGTTCTTAAAAATTGTGCCTCCAATATTTATTGGCTTGGTCTTCTAAGTTAGTATTTATAAAAATTAAAAAATGCCACCAAAACTCTTGGATTTTTAAAATTTACGTTTAAATTTCTATATTGAAAAGTGTGTTTGTGTATAAAAAATATTTTTTATAAAAAAATGCAGGTTGCACTTTTGTGTGCCACATATTTAACGTTGAACATGAATTCTTCAGACAGAGAACATAAACTTTAAAAGCAGAATTTATCAGTGTTAAAAATTTATTTCTTTCAAACTTACAAGGAGCATGTCTAATAAAAATAAAATATAAATCTGTTAATATAAATAGTTATAACATTACCCAAGGAATGGAAAATTTTGTGTTATATGAAGTACTCCAAGTAGAAAGGAAAAACAGCAATTTCAAGGTTATTTTAATTTCATTTTTATCAAATTAAAGTTGGTCTGTCACAAGAATTAAACGTCCTGTTGCTGCAACATGCATATTTTGCAATATTTGTAATTCAGCTAATACTGAGTTTTCTTAGCCTATTGTCTCAAATAAGAGTCCTATTATAGCCAGTTTCCACATGCTAAAGTGTGAAAATTATTTTATTGTCAAAAAAGTTGTATGTTCAATTTGTCAGAAGTCTGTGACATTCTAATTAAATGAAGTCATAAAGCACACACAGGAGATAATGAGAAGAAATGCTGTACATAATACATCAAGTGTTAAATTCTGTTAATTTTGATAGGTAAAATCCCTAGATCACTATTACATTTCTGGAGAGAGGTTGATTGATTTCTTCTGAAATGCCTTTTATCTCTGTTTCTTTGTCTTTGAGGGATAGATTGTCTAGTTTCTCCAGGTAGTTTTTATACCCTTTCTTGGTCAAAAGTCAGGTTGATTTGTTGTCATTTCAGCTGGACTATGAAATCTACTTGATTTGTGATTGCTGACCTGTACTTTAAAATTCCACCATTTTTCCATAAAAAAACAAGCATGCATGCAGATATAGTTCTAGTGGGACATGGAAGTCAATCATGAATTCCCTGAAGTCTCATTCCCACATCTGTTCATGCAAATACACAGTCCTGTTACACAAACTGCGGGGTGTTTGTTTTTCCTTAGTATCTTTCATCCTTTAAAAAGTCTTCTAAAGGTATGTCAAAAGAACAGTGGTGTCCTAACCTTCATGTCCCAAGTTTATTTCAAAATCTGCATTTGCCATGCTATACCGACTCACATTTACTGTCAGAACCTGTGAATCTGAGGAAGCTTAACTTATAAAACCCATTTCTAGTATTATGTTTCCACATTAATATTGCTATATAAATGTATGTTTTTTATTTATATATATATATAAATAAGATATTAAAGACTGCAACTTAAAGGCAGTCTTTTGGATACATGTTAGAAACCTACTCTTTATATTCATGACCTGCATCTTAAAAGACAAAGGTATTTTTTGTTCTATTCCCTCCAAAGTTCCTCCTTACTTGTCTTCAGAAGCACTCCAAGTCATGGCTTTTAAAAAATAACATTTGTAAGGAGAGGATGCAGAGAAGGAGAATCATGGGGAACCTCAAACATTTGGGCCAGGTGGTCAACTAAGATATTTTCATTAGTTTCCTTAGGAATAAGTTCAGATAAGAAAGCATCAAACACTTCTTTGCTGCAAATACACATAGTTGGTTAGGAAGTGATCTTCTTGAATTCAGTAGCCATCTGCACAATGCTAGATGGGTAGAAGAACTAATTATCAATTCTTTGGTGATGATATGTTTTCATTGTGAAAATGAATCTAGATTTCTTTGCTAAGAAAATGAATATGACATTTACAGATACTTACCCCGTTAAAGCGTTTGTATTATGAAATATATATATAAGAGATGCAGAAGTTAAATGATAAGATTTAAAGATTGCAGTGGTATGATATTCATCCAAACCCACTGATATACTTATTGTCCTTTCAAAATACTGAGAAAGCTCAGTCCATTAAATTTGTGTTTGGAGAGACTGTATAGCATTTCTAGCATGCTCGGAACAATCTTTGATGGCCTGTTTCATCTCTGAAAGGACTAACTATATGTATGCAAGTGTTTTGTTTCCTAAACCTTCCTTTTCTCTGATTCCAAAATAAGTGAGCCTCTTTATTTTCCTGTTTCTTGGTGTTAATACAACAGACATATACTATAGACAGTGTTATTGTCTTTGCTGAAGGAAAGATTTACAAGTTGCATTTCAGCACTGCAGTACAATATTTTCTCAAAAATGCTTTTCACTGACCAGCAGAGCCAGATTTTTACAATACATGCAGTAACATTTGTATAAAGGAGATGTGGAAATCAGAATATTTTGTGACCTCTGCTCATAGGACTAACTTTTCTAGTTTTGAAAAACTGTAAGTAAATAATAAGATTATTCCTTATTTCTCTGTCAGATAATATTATGTTCAGTACTGTTAACATCTTTTTTTTCCCCTTGCTTTGTGCCTCTCCAATGCCATCTCCCAGCAATACTGAGATCCTCCCAAGGGACAGACAGTAGTGATGTTTTATTCAACCCTAAAGAGTTAGGGGAAGCTGTAAGATGTGCCATTTCTGTAGATTGTGTGAATGTGGGAGGGTGGGTGCTAATTGCCTATTACCCTTCTGTATAACTATTATTTTCTGCCCACTGGTTTTATTTTCCTTCTTTTTCTTCTCTTAAATTTGTGTTTTTGGTAAGAAATGAACCTCCCTTCCCTACTAAGCTCTAGAGAATGATGTTTCTTTGTTGTTTCCAATTATCTGCATAAAACAAAGAAACAGAACAGAGGAAGTGAATCACAGAGTGAAAATGAGTCCATTAACCTCATTTGCACTCTTGGAGATAAAGGGCTTTTGTGAGGCATCCTAAGCTTTCACCAAACCATCTAATAGCTTCCTGATGTCCATAGGAAATATTTGATTAGCGACGTAATTTTGACTTGTTTCTATGGCATTTTTTTTTAGTTGTGTCCACTTTCCCTCTCTTTTTCACTGGCTCAAGGATGGGAGGGTTTTTAGTATGAGTGCTAAATTTTCATTGAGATCAAAGATAGGCTACGATCATCAGTCAATCCACTCTTGCTGCTTTTCCTGACTACCAAAGATGAGGGGAGTATGCAGTAAGTCTCCTATGGGACCAGGCTGAGTTGTATAGAAAGTCTTCCCTTTCCTCTGCAAAACTTGTGAAGTGTTGCTCCTGGAGTAGAATTTGTTTTTAACAAGTTGTGTTGGTCTAAAAGCCCATAAAATCAGAGGTGATGGAAGGAGGGAATTTTAGGAGAAAAATTATCTTCCTGTGTTTCACATTTCTTGGACTCTTCTATGCACCTTCCCTTCTTAAAGATCTTTGTATGATGTGTCTAAATTTTTCAAGGTACCCAGTGTTATGATTGTATGGATTGTTTTCATTAACAGCTGTTATAGTCATGGCCAGACTTCCTAGGTAGTGTCACTGGAATTTAAAAAACGTCTGAAGTATCATAATTGCAAATATTATCAGCTAAAAAGGGGTCACTTTTCTTTTTTCTTTTTTTTTTTTTTCAGGGGGGCACGTTTCTGTAGCCCAAATTCAAATTTGTTCAGCAAAACCAAAGTTGAGAATGTAGGTGTCATAACAAATAAATGAGACCCAGATAATAGCAATACATGTTATCTGCTACCTGAAAAATTAAAAAGTCCCTGCTGACTTCATCCTTGCAAGTCTGAAACTTCTTGCATATAAATAAGTAACAATGATGTTTGGTTGTGTTTGTATGTTTTCTGTTCTTTTCTGAAGATTTTTAGTATGGCAGGGTTTCAGTTTTGCTGTCCATTTGTTGTTTGTGGGAGTTTAGGTTTTCTTTTGCATGTATGGTCACAGGACAGGATGCTCAAATTTGCATTTCTTGTGGAAAGAGTGTTGAATGTGTTTTGAAATCTTTCATGATGATAACTTTACTGTAAACTCAAATACAAATCCATGAGGAGAACATCGAGGGAATTCCAAGTTACTCAGGGTATAATGTGATTTTTGTGTGTCTTCAGCATTCATCTTCAGGTATTCTCCCAAGTCAGATCTATGAAATAATGGTAAATACATGAAATGAAAATAAAATAATTGGAATGGGTCATATATTTTAACAGCCCTCATAACTTGGATTGTTATATCTGGAATGTTTATAAGTCAATACATGAGCAAAGAATGCAGATATGCAAAATTTATAAACATAAGCAAAAGAAAAGAAATGCTTGTAGCAAGTAAAAGAAAAAAAATTAGATGACAAGAAATTATAAACCACTCTCTCATATTTAGTACATGATTGAAATTCTTTATTATTTCATCAGCTCTCTTGTACTATCAATGAGGAAACATGACTAAATTCACATTCCTTTTATACAACTTACAGAACTGAAGGGGCGTTGATCATCATTTCCCATTAACTCTTTGAGATTTATGCTTTTTTCATCATGTTTAATTTTTTTTTAAATTTTATTCAAATAATTTGAAGGTTAGACAAATGAGACCAAGTAAAATAATGGTGCCTTTCTGTGATTAATTTTCAGTAATGTTGGTGATGTTATAGTATGCCAATATGCCAGTTAACCAACACATTTTGTACAACAGTACAAGCAGAAATACTGGGGATAGACTGATGTCCTGAAGAAAAACAGGTGCAGAGAGAAAGCTGGTACAATGTGCAAGCAAATAAAAGATGAAATACATGGTAATGGCAGTTTAGGAATGTATGTATGAGGGCATGAGTCTTGCTGGAATAACTTCAGCTTTTGAGCAAAGACCTATTAAATATGAGAAATGTCTATCCACTGAAATATAAATGGATGAAGTCTTAAAAATGTTCTCCTTGTTACAACATAAATCTCTTGTTAAGCTGAAGATGTTAGCCACAGAATATATATCAAGATGTTTCTCAAAAAATAAAGCATAAGAACTTAATCCGTTTTTCTTTATTTTCTTGGAAGCACTAAAGCAAATGTTTGCAGCAGAATAGAGTGCATCAAATTTTTCAATACATTTTCTTTACTCTTATTGACATTTAAAACCAAGAAAGAACAAAGAATGAGGAAGAATATGTACCATAGAAAGTAAACCTGCATGGACAGTGGAAGGAGTAAGTTGACTTTATGGAGACTCTATTGTCTCTAACTCTGTGAGTATATTATTTATTTCATTTTTCAATAAGTATAGTAGTCATACTGTTGTCTGAGTCCTAGTCTGAAGCAAATTGTTCCAGTCTCTGAATATTCCAGAAAATTCAAATAAAAATAGAGTAAATTCCCTACCCAGTATAGATCTTGACTACAGATGGAAAGGAAAAGAGCTTGTAAAAATTATCCATGTTTCTTCTGAAGAAAGGGATTTTGGAGAAGGAAATTTCTGTTGAAGACCCAGAAGAAAGCTATTGGAGACACACCCAAAAGTGAAAATTATACCTGAATTCTATATGGCCCTCCTTTATTAGGTCAAGCAACAAGGGTTTTGGTGCCAGTAAGTGAAAAACTACTGATAAGAGGGGAAGGGCAGGCATTTTGAGAAGCAATGAAAGTTCATAGGAATGTTAACCAGTACTATCCACTAGTCAGTACTGATTAGAGCTCTGTGGTTTTAGAATACTAAAAGCAATGTAGTCTATTGACAGCATTAGGAATCACAAATATGTCTGTGTGTGTGTGTTGAATTGTGATGTGAAAAATAATATGCTTTGTGATGTGAAACATATGTTTTTCTGTTGTGGGAAAATAATCATACTTCTAAGTAGTAGAGAATGCTAATTAATACTGGAATAACACTTCTACCAAGTTTAACTATTTCTAAAGGGTGTCCTGGTGGTGCTCTGAGGTATATGTGTGTGCTTATTGTCCATAGCCACAATTCAACACATCTACACAGGAAAGAAAAAAATAAAAATGAGAAAAGGTAAATTCCTGGTGCCATCAACACACCATACTGTTTTCAGAGGCTTTCCTTTCTTTGGGGAGTGACTTACTGATGCTCCTCAGTGGATTTTCCATAGGAAAATCTGTGATTTTCTCTTTAATATCATAGAATCACAGAATCACAGAATCATACACTCATAGAATCATAGTATCATGGAATCATAGAATGGATTTGATTGGAAAGGAAGATCAATGTAGTTCCAACCCCTCTGTCCTGGGCAGTGGCATGTTCCACTACACCAGATTGCTCAGAACCCCATCCAACCTGGCATTAAACACTTCCAGGGACAGGGCATCCACAACTTCTCCGAGAAACCTGATGTAGTGTCTCACCACCCTCACAGTAAGGAAATTCTTCCTAATATCTGATCTAAACCTCTTCTCTTTCAATTTAAACCTATTTTTCCTCATCCTTGTCAAGGATCCCTCTCCATATTCCTTGTAGGCTCCCTTCAGGTAATGGAAAGCCACAATTAAGTCACCTGTAAGCTTTCTGTTTCCAGGCTGAAAAATCTAGTTCTCTCAGCCTTTCCTCATGCGAGATGTGGCCAATCCCTCTGATCATCTTGATGGCCTCCTCCCTTTATTTTCTCCTACACCTCTAAATACAAGACAAATTTTCTGTCATATTTCAATGTTTTAAGTATGTAAATGAGCACCTGTTAATATTGTAAACAGCCTTAGGCAAAAAGTTGCCTAAATTATTCTGACGATATTCAGACAACTGATTCACTTTTCAGAGAAATCTTCTTATCTAGATGATTGTGAACATGAATAATTTTTGAAATCTGATTTAATGAGTCATAAATGTATAACAGAAGAAAGAAAACCAGATATCACCAAATGCAGTGTTTGTGAAAGTGGGAAACAGAACAAAAATATGTTATTTAGAAAAAGGCCTGTCTGACTTGTATGGTCTGAGTGAAGAATTCAGGGCTGATAGAGGCTCTCGGTGCTGATTGCAAATTCTGTCACATATATGAAACCTGATTGGAGGTCCAATTATAATTACTATCTGCTGCTTCTAGTATATAAGCAAGCTGCAGGTATCACTTTGTGTCTAGGGCTGCCAATTAAATCCTTGCATGCCTGCAGTCCCAGGTTGTTATCACCTTCTACTGAGGACAACAAATCTCATCATATAAAAGTGGCAGTCTACAGCTCTAACAAGAGCACTTATTAGTGATGCTTTTGTAAATCATGAAGCAGATTTTAAAGGCTTATATCTTCCAAAGAAAGAACTTCATTGAATCTCACAGTCAGTGGTGTAGAGCCAATTTATCTGCATAAACTGGCAAAATGGAACCGTGAAGCTGAAAGAGAAGGTTTAAAGGCTTGTTTTTCACTCCCCAGCTAAACACTGAACTTACCTGTATACTTTGCAGCAGAAAGTAACAAGTTAGAGATGCACAAATCTTCAGTATGGATTGCTGATGGCAATTGGCTTACTTCCCAGGTTGTATCAAATTACCTTGTAAGTGTCAAAGTATGTCTGCTTTGAGTTTAACTTGGGTGGAGAACGTTTGATAATGCAGTATTGAATATTTAATATTGATATCTTTAGGAGGGAATTAGTGGTTAGCAAATGACTATACTATTTTGGGTTATTAAGTCCTGTAAAAGACACTGCCATTCACCTTATTCACTGAATGGCCACAATCCTTTGACTATTTTTTTTTTATTTTTATTATTTATTTTTGACTGGGGTTGTGTGTGTGGAGGGGGAGTTCTTTAAGGCAGAAAAATTTCTCTTAGGTAAGAGAATTAGCATAAATACTAACCATGCAGCTGTTAGAAAAATCCTGTGTTTATGAATGAAGGAAAGAAATACAAGACTTCTGAGGGATGATGGTCACTGACAAGGTTATATTACAAACTAGAGAAAAGAGAAACTAGATCAGTTTCCATGGAAATAAAGAATACTCAGTCTCTGAGTTCATTTCCCATCATACAAAATGTATGCATAGCTCAACTGATCCTTAGAAGTAATTTTACAGACTTTCTGCCTCTGGAGTGAGACCTGCATACTTATCATTTGATCATGTCCAACAAAACCAGAGGCTGTGGCTAGTAATATACAATGACTGAAAATCCTTTGCTAAGCAAACTTCTATTTATCAATAAAATCAAGTCAAATAGTAGTGCTATGTGTAGCAGTGTGCATGATATTTTTGTATTTGTGTAGAAAGTATTTTGCTTTAATCTATAACAGCAAAAATACTCTCTAGAGGGCACTAAGGATATTTCCTTGTGAATCTCTTTCCAAGAAGATGATGCCCCAAAAAGAAGCAAGCTTTAGTGGTGCTTTAAAATGCTTCATCTGCTCCTCACACCTAATTTTTATTATTCTTACTGACCAGACTTTCCCAAGCACTTTTTGTATTTACTTGGCATTTTTTAATAAGTTTTTTGAAAACTGATTTTTATATTTGATTCTGTAAGTTTAGAGCTTTCTGTGGAGCTTCAGAGTAAATTTTTTTTTTTTTTAATTAATTAGGCCTTTTGTGGTTTCCCATACATCATAATAAAACAAAGTAGAATTTTGGAACAAGATTTTCAGATCCCATATTCCCATGATTTTCATTCATAGGAATAGGTTGCACAGAGTCTGACCCTCTTGCATTTTTCATATTCCCTTATTTATATTCATTGTCTTTGCAATTTGTGTTCCCTATTGACTTAATAAGAGCTTTTCTATGTTGCTTTTTTCTTTTGATTGCACATTCACTATTGCCTCTTATTAAGAACTTGGCTGAAGTACAGGGGAAAAACATAACTGGAAAGGAAGAGCCTTTTATTATTTGAAAGTCTTAAAAATCATTGAGTGAATAAACAGTGCTTATACTGATAGTGACTCAGTTATTCTGTAGATGCTTGATGAAAAATCTTGAGACAGCACAAAGATGGAATACTGCATATCTTGATGCACGTTGAAAAAAGGTCACTGAAGAATTATACAACTGGAATAATAAATTAAGCTTAAATCTTTCTGAGAAGAGTGGGGCCCTTTTTTGTCGTTTATATATTCCTATTTCATTTTAAAAGAGATTTTATTGTATTTATGATCTCAACAAAAGTCAAATAGGACAGGTCTTTATAAATGCATTGAGTGATCTTTTCAAGAATCCTACAAATATTAGCAAAAAGACTATAGTCATATCTCATGTTAGTGGCCAGAAATATAAAAATATCTTATCCACCTGTCATTTGGTAAAGTGGAATTCTTGTTTAGTCAAAAATTCCTTTTGAAATGTGCCATCAACCACTGGGATGATTCTACAAAAATGACACAACCACATGTGCATACATGTGCAGTCACTAAAAATGCGTTCAACAGAACAAATTTTATTTAGTGCTTCAGCATTTTGAAGTTCAAACAAAGATGAAAAATCCATTGTTGGTACAATCCACCTGCAGGAAAAAAATCCTGAATTTCATTGCAAGCATGTGAAATCTGAAGAGTTTTGTATTTGTCTCTGTTCCATGCTTGGACTTGTAGTGGGCAAGTACTTACTAGATTATGCCACATGCAAGGTATTTTTAGCTTGTCATCGATGACTTTCAGAGTTATATTCAGGCACTGTAGATGACACTCAAAAAATTGATTTGGTTTGCATACATACCTTGTTTAATTAATATTGTGGCATCTGAATGACCCAGTAATTTAAAATTAATAAAGACAGATTTTCAAAAGTCACATTTGATTGAGAAAGCAGAAAAGTACAGCAACCAAGGATCTCCTTGGAAATTTTGCAGTAAAACTTTCCTTAATTGGGTCAAAGAAGTTTTCCATAATTCTAATATATTTTGGAAGTATTCATTATAATACTGCTATTGCAAATGTATTAGCAGTAACTGTAGGCTACATTTTATTCTTTAGCTGAATGTATTTGAGAAAGACTCTGACTAATGAATGTATTCTCAGCACGTCATTACAGCGAGGCAGCTATCCAAGTCTTTGTATTTCTCCTTTTAGATTTGTTTTCACAGGCAAGAACAAATGTGTATGCACTCTGATGGAATTTCAGAACTAACTCAGATTTTACTGAACTGAAAAAAAAGGTAATCCTTTGAGGAAGGTGATACCAACATTCAGAGAGCATTCTTAAGGAAATTTGTTTCATCCAACGTCTTCTTTATTATTTGGAGTGTGACATACAGAGCATTCTTCTTTACCCATAATTTTTCATGAAACTGCGCTGAAGCTAGTCTCATTTTAAAAATTCACTCAATTTTCTGCCTTGCTATTTCAGGAGATGCAAGGGCAGGAAGAATCTGATTATTAGCAGTTTCAGAAACAGCCTTAGAGTTTACTGCTCTGCAGATCACAATGATTGGGACTCACATTTCTAATCTTATTGATCTCCAGTTTCATTAACTTTCAACATATCAGAAGGTTGCAAACTGTATGTAAGGTGTTCTTGCTTAGTGAAATAAATAGAACTGTTTTGTTTTCATCATAGGTTTAAGACTGTTTCAAAAATACTTTGCTTATAATGAAAATAAAAAAGGGATTCCACAAGGTGCATGGACCATTCAAAAATAAAATCAATTAGGAATTATATTTTTATATGTGTAGAGTTTACAATAAAATTATATACTGGAAAGAAAAAAAAAAAAATCCAGTTTAAAGAGCTGCATGAGTATATCCCATTCCTTTTTCCTGCACCCCATTGTCAGACCCACCTGAGGTGAATGCTTTAATCTACATGAACTTTATGATGGTATTTTCTGCTCCAGTCAAAGTTTTTGTTCTTCATTTAATGCACCCTACTACTCTTCAATATGTTGTGTTACAGTGAAGCATCATTTATAATTTTTAAATTATTATATTCCTTTGTCAAAATTCAAATTTCCTAAACATGCTTCCTTAACATTGTGGTATCACTTTGTAGCTCTGGTGAAAAAATTTTATTCTTATCTTAGTTGATAATAAGGGTTTATTTGACTTTTCTGATAGCTTATTTGCTGGCCTAAATTAAAAATTGAAAGACAAATGTAGATTTCCCTCTTATGCTCTTAAAAATCTACCCCAGTGGAAATAAAGCTAGAGATTTGGAGAGGGTTCAATATATTGCAGTATGGCTGTATGTGACCCTTAGCAAGTCATTTAATATCTGCTGTTCAGTTCAGCTAACTACAAAATTACATTAAAATACTAATTTGAGGGTGACTAATTAAAAATTGACTGTGGACAATACAATTGGCTCTATTCCCAGTACTAATGCATTACTTATCCTTGAATATTCAAGTCCTAAATATTTATTACTACAAATAATTATTAAAAGTTCATTTGAAGCCCCAGTGACTACATATTTACTAAAAATGGTTTATGTTCTTTTATCAGTTTTGAAATTTGAGCTTTTATAAAAGTAATACTGCATAAAAAAAGGACGAGTTTTATGAAAAAGCATAGTTTGAAACTTCACTTTTTTTTGTTAGATTTAGAATGATGTTTAATGTGATTTGTCTCATTTTAGAAGGTTTATGTGCTTTCCAAACATCATGGATTGCAAATTAAGCATATGCACAAATGTATACAAGTGCATATATATACATGTACACACACATATACATCATACAAATATACATATGCACGAGTATATGGCCAGTAAAAAGCATCATAATTTGATTTCCAAATGAGTTACAGATGAGTTAGCTACAAAAAAAGACCCAGCTGTGTAAAGGACAACACGATGTGACTTATGGAAGGAACTTAAACAGAATGGCCTTGTGATTGCTAATATAAGTTCAGTTTGTGAAGTGAAAAGAACTTACTTATATATTTATTGATAAAATTCAGAATTAATTAATATAATGAGTAAGTGCAAGAATTTTATAATTTCCTTTTTGAATAATTTGCTGATGTTTTTCTCCAAGGAAAACAGTTGTTGCATACATGTCTTCTGATAAATTACTTAGGGTTCCACTTAAATAAATTACAATCTGAGAGACTTATTACTAGACTTCTTTAAAGGGTATTTCTGTGTCAGTTTAGATTTATGACACAATGCAAATCAAATTTTCAGTTATTGTTATTGATACTAGCGTTATTAAAAATTAATCATCTCATGCACAAGGGATAAAGATGACAAATCTGGGAATATGCTTTGAAGATGCACTGAAATTAATATTCTTGAAAGAGTAATGTGACTGAATCTTCTTGCTTATTAGTATGTTTTTGACAAGCAGTACAGAGATTATAGAAGGAGATTTGTATTAATAAAATATCTAATAATAAAAAAGGGTGCTGTGTTCAAGAGTGAAATAATTTTAGGTAAACATAAAATTGAATGATTTTTTTGTTTTACTAACAGACAAGGAGAACTTTGTTTTAACTTGAGAGCAGGCTAATTTTTTAACCAAAGAAGAATAAATAAGAGAAAATAGATATTTTGTAATTGCCTGAGAGTTTCTTCTTTCTCCTAAACAGCAGTTGTATACAGAGAGAGTAACAGGAATATACTTCAGTATTTCATTTGCATTATTTCACAACTTATAAAGGCAGATAAACTATAAGAAAAACCAACCTTGTGTTTTTTCTAAGGGTTTTTGTGTCATAGAGTTATATATTTGCATATCTCAAAATCTAGTTTGCAAATTAATTGATGGTGGTAGAAACAGCCATGAAAGACTTCAAATGTGCTGTATTGAGTATTTCAGTAATGAAACAGATTTAACCTTAGCAGTTGCCAAGGGGTGGACCTTTATTTTACCATGAGGCCTTGTGATGTACTGATGCTGCCAAATTTTATAGAATCATTGCCAAAATATGAGGGATACATGATGAAGTAACATTTGGGGGAAGAAAATAAGCATGTCATACTTAAAATATCACTTTGAATTATATGACAAATTACAGTCTTAAAAAGCTCACTCTTGCAGCATAATAGAAATGTCATTAAATTGCTTAAAGCCTAGTGAAAAATGCTGAGCTCTTAGTGATCAGAACACTGTCCAGATTGTAAAACAAAATAAATTCTGTGGAAATAAATTAAAGCTTTTTTATGTATTGTCTTACCAGGTCAGTATGAGAAAATTTTGTGTTTACATAGAACAGTATGATTGAAGGAATACATACCACTTTCTATTGTTGTCTAACTTCATGCTAATGACAGGATAACATTTTTTTAAGGAGTGATTAGTGGGACAGTTTGTTTTTATTATTTTATTGCATATTATGAATTTACATTTCTTTTAAATAAAATTATTACCTTATGTGAGACTTTAAATATGAAGGATAAAAATTATTTAAGTTCTTAATCAGTGTGTGTCCCAATCTGTCTTGAAAGCTGAAGGAAAAGTGACTCAAAATATTTTGTGATACATGAAGGATTTGAACTTTGCAGGTACTAATACAGTATATTTGTGCTCATCTGAAATATAGATGTCAAAGAATAGTATGGACACATCATTTTTGGGGGAGTAGATAAGACAATCAAGGCTGTCAGTGGGATTTCATAATTTCCAGTGAAATCAGAGGTGGTATCCTGATTATGGTGCCATACCCTTAGTCATATGACAGCTGTCTATAGTATAGAATAATGATGAATTGAGTCCTTTACTTCATTTTTCAATTCAGACATCCTTTTCTTACTTATATACCTACATCTTTTCATTTCTTCCCCTTCATTATCTGCTTTAATCTGTTTTTAGAAACATATTCAATTTTTAATTAATGGAAATGAATTTTTGAGAATGTGTCTTTACCTCTTATTCTGCCTCTACACATTATCATGTTTTTTTTACCTGGGGGCTGGTTATGAGGCTCTGAATTCCTTAGTCAGAATCTTTTCTACTGTTCTTCTTCTCCCATGCCTTCCCTCCCCATGATTTTCAACTCCATCCTCCTCCCGTTTCCCAACACACTGCTCAGTATCGCTCAATCAACGTGAAGAGATGAATTGCTTCCTTGGCAAGAAGGGAGCATGAAGCCTGAGCACAGTGCACTCTAATTTGTCTTGTGTCGGAATGTAAAGCAGGCTCTATCACCCAGGCTGCCAGGCAAGGGTGAGGGATGGTAGCTCTGATAGGTTTATCATGTTTTCCCATCTCTCAGAAAGCTAAATGAAAACATAAAGTTCTCAGGGACTGGTTGGGTATGAACTGATAGCGTATTACTTCTGGCACTAAAACTTAGGTCCACACTGTAGTGTCAGCAACTCTTTGTCTTAAAAAGGACAGAAACTTTGTACTTATAATCACAAAGGCAGCAAATTCCAGGCATGTGTCATATGTCAATATAAATTAAATTAAAAATATAAAATCTATTACTGAACTATTAGTTTTTGTTTGGATGAAAGGAAAATAATTTCATTTTCAGGTAAGCATACCAGTGCACACAGTGCCTCACTAGAATTTTAAATTACAATTTGGTGTATGGGTCAGAAGAACTAATGCTAGTGATGACCCAGAATTAAAAGTTCACATATATTGATGAGAGTCAGAGAAGATGCATAAGAATTAGATGAGAAAGTGTAACTGGTCGGTGCAAAGAGTCTTGTTACCAAACTACCTAAATTAACTTTTCTCATCTATCTTGTTTGGGGTTTTTTTCCCCATGTTTCCTTTAACATGTACTTTCCATGTAATTTTAGTCCATGTCATCCTCTCTATGCCTTTATGTAGAAACACTTTTTAATCCAGGATGATTTTTTTACTCCTCCCAAAAATGTGTTATATCTCCACTTAGGAAAGATCTCTGAAAGATTTAAATGCAGTTGGCCACTTTCGCACTAGCAGAGTTTTTACTAACTTCACCACAGTGAAAAATCATGTGGGAAGTGTATTGGAAAACACAGGTATTGCTTAGAATCTAAATGGAGTAGTTTCTCCCTGTCTCTATTTTTATTGTACTTCCAAACAAATGGACCGAGACTGATGAGTCATGATAGTTAATTGCACTATTTAATGGCTGAATTACACCTACAACAGGGGCTATTTTCCTAATAAATTCTAGACAGTTCTGAAGACCTCAGAAATAATTTCTGTACTGCACAAACATGTACCACAGAAGTTCTTTGACATTAAGGCAAATACAGCCTCAACAAACAGAAAGAGATTTTGCACATAGGAAGAATGTTTTCTGTGCAGAAAGCAGTCTTTTGTTAAGGGGTAATCTTAATAAATCTCGATTTCCTGTTTCCAACTCTTTTGTTTTCCTTAGTTTAGTCTGTCCCAGGAATACAAAGTGACCTGACAGAAAGAAATGAAGATGCCAAAAACGTAATGTAAGGATGTACACTGTAAGGATGATACTCACTAGAGGTGAGGTTAAAAATACATTAAGTTGATATTTTGGATTGATAAGGATGCCATAGAAGGAGGAACTAAATGGGTTGTACTGTGCTTATATCTTAATTAGGAATGTTGCTGTTAAATTTTATTTTCCTCTGCATTTCTTAGGAATAAACATTCCCTAGAATATATATACTATTAAATATATATTACTAAAATTGTCTATACTACTATATATATATTACTAAAAAATATATATATATTACTAAAATTGTCAGTAAATTGCAATTAAAATTAAGGAGATGCTTCTGTAAATCATCTGCAAATGAATTGCTGAAAATTTCATAGTGAATTAGTTCAATATCAGAATGACAGCTGACAATTATATGCACTTTGAGTGTATGCTTCTAGGTATCCATTTTCGTACTTTAACTTTTACTTAGAAGAGCTTTAAAGAGTGTGGCTCTCCAGTTTTTCCCTTGGCTACAGTAGCTTGTATCAGGTCTGATCAAATTTGGGTTTTTGCAGCTTTCTCTTTGGGGGGCAAGTTTAGTGGATCATAAGTTACATCATATGGGGTTTTTTTTAGTATAATAAAAGATTTTGGAAGGAAGGCCTTAAAACCCTCACCAAAACAACACATTACATGAACATTTCTTTACTTTGTTTACCCAAAGTCATATTCTCACAGAGATGTGGTCTTCTCTCAGGGTGAAGGAAACTAATTCTGTTTTCAGAGATTATGACATTTCATCATTTCATTTCATCAACTGGTAGTTGTTCACCTGTGTTCATGGGCATTTCATATTCCATGCAAAAGTTATTTTATAGCTCGAATGGACAGAAGACAAAGTCATCAAAGTTAATAATTTTGGTATTGTTCCTTGATATCGCTCAATTATTTGGTCAGAAGGGGCATTTACCAGTCTATTCTTTTGCATTAATGCACACATTAATATAATACTTAATAGTCAAAAAAATAAGACCTATTTTATAAATTGCTGAAAAGCTACTCTAAATTCATCATCCTCATGTAATAGGGCTGAAACATGTAAGTGTAGGTCCATTGAAATACTTCAACCTGCCTGCTTGGAATCTTTGGGCACACAATAAACAACCATGCTTGCATGGCCTTCATATCCATGTCTCCAGTAGATGAGCAATAGCTACATAATAGAAAATACAGATGGAATAAAGACAACAGTGATCTGTGGTCGAAATAAGGAATTTTCTTGGCAAAGTGAATTTTCTATCATTTAATCTTACTGAAAATGTTGTATATAATGAACTGATTACATTTTTAGAAAGCAGCTAATTAGGTGATTCATTGAGGTGCAAAGGCATCATCCATTGATTTCTTGCTCAATCAGCATGGAGTAAAACTAGTCTGTAGCCCTATTAAACTGAATCAGGGAAAGTTCTTCTGGCCCTGAAGAAAATGGGTGATGAAATAAAAACTGTGATATTAGTGAAGATGACACACTTCATTCTCACATTATTAAATAGTGCAGGGAAGATGAATGAGCACTCAACTTTTTAACAAAATGAGGGAGAAAACTCCAGAGCAGTATTCAATAAATCAAGTAAGAAAGTCAGGGTCCTACAGCTTTTTAAGTGCTCATTTTCTGATATGCTTTTTGAGCTTGTATTTTACTGTTTTCTCTGTTCCTAAATTTCTTTGTGAGCTTAATTCTCTTTCCTGTGTGCTCTGTTGAGAGCATTAGCTCATTTTGAAATTTTTCCAGATAAATTTCTTGAAAAAAGATAATATTGAGATACAAACCAGAGACCAGACATCAGGACTTCACAAAAGTGCTGCCAGCATTTTCTTTTATTCAGAATTTGGGAGTATAATGCTCTGAAATACCAAATTAATCATTGCTTTTTACTGAGTGGGCTCTGCAAATTCTTGGTTTAAGTTTAATGGAGCATTTTCACAACTGCAGTCCTAAAATATTTGCTTTTCTTAGAGAATTCTACACCTCTCAAAAGCTAGGGCTGCAAAAAGAGATGTGAAGAATTAGGCTCCTCACTGAAGTCTGAATATGGTGAGGCTGACCCAAGAAACTTAAAATATATTTGATTAATAAAAGGAATTTTTCCTAAGTTGCATTACAACACTAAGTGTTCTACCAGCTTAAATTGGTTTGGATTAATTTAGATAACCCTTGCATTGTGTTTAATGTTTAATATTGTTCATGTTTCTTGACAAAACATCCTGGTGTTCTGACAGTAGACTGTTTCAATATGGTTAAATTGTTCTTTGAAGAAAAGAAATATATTTAAAACTCCAGGAAAGGATCAGATTCCCTGAGCTGTGACCGTATGTGAAAGAGGTGCTCCCTATGGGTAGCTAACAATAACACAAACCAAGCCTCAGGCTCTTATCATTCTGTTCCAGAGTATTTACTTCATTTGAAATCATTGAGAATATATTGTCAGTAAAGGTGCTTGTCATATCTCTCCTGGCTTAAAGGTTAGTCATGAAAAAGGGCGTTTTTAGTCATAGTTGTGAAAAGAATTTTTTTTTTATTATTTTTTTTTTTTTGTGAAGGGGTTAATGTATTTCTATCCTCTGGTTAGACCTCAGCTGGGACCTTGGTCTAATGTTTCTTTAGCTCATGCATATTAGCCTTTCTTTTGAAAAGACCCAAGACATATGGAAAATCATCTCAGCTACATGTCTCTTGTGGGAAAAAAAGTCTAAATGTCAAGCAGTAGCGCTGAAAGCCTTTAAAATTGGATCATGTTCTGCAAAGAAACATGTTTATGAACACAGCAATGGCTCTTTCCCAGAAGTGCCTGCAGCCTGTATTTCTAAAATTAATGCAGATTTCTCAGCCTGTCCTAAATCTGTTTGGCTACCAGGAACCTGTGAATTGTTTCTTGGATCTCAGATCTACTTCCACAAAAGGCACCACAATTTGCACTTGTGTCAGCTGCACAATTTGACACAGGCAATTTGATATTCTTGAGTCACTGTTTGCCAGGCAGCAAAACCAGGGATACACGGAGACACCTCAGACAACTGATGCTTCACCTCATGTAACAGAAAGTCCTGAAAATTAAACATGTAGGAATGCACCAAAATGTTTTCATTCTTTGAAGAAATAGTTGGTTTTGTTTGCCACTGTTCAGCATTTTGTGAACTTTCATAAATTCTAGGAAGGATCATATAGAAGCCCCATATGATCCTTCCAGCAAGTAATAGGAAAAAAGCCTTGCTCCTTTCAGCATTGTGTGTGCCCACTTTCACCCATCACTTGCTCTCACTCGCTGTAGTTTCAGGGTCTTTCTTTTTTCTGGAACTGATGAAGTGGCAGAGTGTAACTCCACTCTCTGACCTGTAAGGAAAGAGATGGAGTGCCCTTCTGAGCCCCACTTTTGGGCTGCATCAGTGTAAACTGCATGGCAGGAGGTCAGATGTCAGACATATTCTCAACAAGTTTAGGTTTAACCTCTCTGCAGTCCCAGTTTCACTATAATTTTGCCCAATACACTACTAGGTATCCATATGTTAAAGTAAAGTGGTAGTGGATGGTTGAATTAGACAGGACATGGATTGCAGCAGCAGAAACTTCCTAAACTACCACCAGCCTAGGATAGTTCTGATGAATAATGGAGAATAAAACAATCTGGTAAAATTACTGCTCTGCATTACTTGACTTTCTCTGTAAGTGAGATGCTTATGTTTCTAGTGACATTTTTTTTTTTTTTTGTGATAGTTTTGATCTGCTTTAAATTGTGTTAAGTAGTTGACCATGAAGGGGAATTTGTCAAAACCTTTGTGAGTGACGTAGGAAGTATAAAAAAAGCAGAAAGCTCTTAGGTTATGTTAATCTGATCTCATAATTGAAATACCTCTTTGGTTTTGTTTCCTCCTGGTTTTTCTGGATCAGATGGATCTTAGGCTGTGGCTGTCCTTTCAAATTGCACCAATTAAATGCATTTAAAATTGGATTTCAGGAACATATATTGTCCTCCCATATACATCTGCCCTCCAGATCCTTGTCACATGTTCTAAAAAGCTTTTCCTCAAGAGCTGTTTCTTTTGTAAATTTTAGATCTCCATTACTAGTTTTCAGTCTTTAGTGGAAGAAAGCTTGTAGACAATATGTTTATATCTATTGGAAGTGGGTTTCTATCATCTTGGAAATTAATAGAAATTCTACTCATTTATCTTGACATTCTTTCATTTACAGATCTGATGAAAAGTTCTTAACAATGTCTGTAGTCTGCCACAGACCACTAAAGACAAAGTCCCAAATGAACGTTTATTTTTGCTAAAGACGATTACTTTGTATCAGGAATAAACTCAAGTAGCATCTGGAAGGTGACATGAAAAATGGTCAATGTGTGTCACTTTCATTAAAGAGTTAGATTAAGAAATTAGCTATAGTTACTTGTCCATACATGAAGTTTACATTTATTACTCTGATTTGCATGAAGGAAATACATTTACAGATTCTTATTTCCCGAATGCTTTTTCTACCTTCTTGTAACCTACATGGTTACAAGTGGGCTTTCAATAATCATGACAACTTTCCACCTTTGTTTATGAATGCATTTTGGCATTTTTATTATAGTACTTAACAGGACATTGATTGTTTTGCTCAGATTTTGGAGTACTCTTGGTAAAAAAAGAAACATTCCCGCTGGGCCCAGGTGTCTCACAGAGAGAAGAGTGTTACTCTGATTTTAAAAAACAAAAGTATACCACCACAGCTTAAAATACAGTGGCTAAAGTTACATATTTTTCAATGGTATCAAGTTACTAATATTTCCTTACTCAAACTCCAAAGCATCTTTGGTATATTCAGTGATGTGAAGTATTTCTACTAAACCTCAAACCAGGTTTACCTAGCTAGTTTTCATTAAAACCTTTCATTAAAAGAACATCACTAGGTCTGTTTAATTTCAAGGATTCTGGATCTCCATAACACAGATCCTTTTCACTGAAAAGGGATGGTTACTATATAGTTTTTCCAAGCTTTTGCTGGGTAGAATGAGATGCAACTCAACAATACCTATGAATTTCACTGAGACAGTAGTCTTCTTTAGAGAAGTCTTGTAGGTGGACATATGCTAAGAGGAGTTTAAATAAAGATACTCCTACAGTCCAGGGTAAATTAACCTGTTGAATTTTATGTATGAACATCTGTCGCCTTACAAACCTGGACAGGCCTAAAATGTAATGCGAGTAAGAGAGGGTGTTAACTCAACTTAGGTGATGATGTTCTTGATATCAGAATTGGAACAATAGCATTTTTAGGAATTGGAAACAAGAAGGGACCATGTGGAAATTGCATCTACACTTTGCAAAAGCTTTGAAGAGGAAAATCCTTTTCTTAATGCATTTACTAGCTTTTCATGACACCAGATGCAGTCCTGCATAAAGTTTGGTGAATTGCACTGTCTTAGTTTCATTTTAGTCTATCACCTTTATTGCCATGTGTATCATCTTCTCTAACATCACAAGGTGCTAAATGATATCGCTCGTACCTGGGAGTGACAATATACATCTAGGGATCAAAATGCTCAAAACATTTAGCACAACATATGCTTCCTGTGGAAGTTTTCTATACAAAAATACCCAATTTAGCTCTGAACAGAGCAGCAAAAGAAAAATCCACAGCTGGCAGTCTTCATCTCTGCTAATCCCAAGCGGCAGGCTAAACAAACAGGAAAAAAAGCCCTTCTGTTCACTGTTCTCCCACTCTCCCCTGCCCCTTCATTCAGTGTAAGAATTGCAATAAATACACAACAAGATGCAGGAATAGAATGCCAGTACCATTTCTTACTTATTCAAGATATCTAATCTATCCAAAAACACCAAAATAGTCACAACTCTATAGGCACTATAGGAAGGATTATACATTAGGTGACCTAGCTGAAGGCTTTACACACTAAATGAACACACATTTTTCGTTTGCTGGCTATGCAGTAAAATCTTCATCATGCTGCTTTGTGTTGGGTTTTCTGACCTTCCCAGTCACGTTGATTATACTTTATTTATTTTTCAATTTTCTAGGGACAAGGTGATCTTTATTAGTATGTGCAAGTGCTAGTCTGGGTTCTCCAAATCTGGGTTCTCCTTATGCTATTTTGTTATTCTTCTGTGAATTTGCTGTTAACAAATACTATATTTTGTTATTTCTAATAGGAATAGTATTTATTATTTAACAGGATCCTTCCCACCTCTGCTGTGTTCTGATGTACACAGCAGCTGATATAATAGATGACATGACTGGGTGCCTCAAATGCTGTCAGCATTGCTTACAAGGCAGTAAGCACTAATGCATCTGCCTTGGGCAGGTAGCAGGAGAGACATGGTAGGAACATGTGGGCATTGCTATGCTGGGAGGAGATTCCTAGTGTAATCTCAACAAAACTCTGTGCTGAGAACTTTTATGTTTGCTAAAAAAAATAATTTGACAAGTTGAATGAATAATGAGACTATGAATTTTGCTTTCGGTACCGTTACATTCTAGGTAGTGAAGTTGCTCAAAAACTAATAGTGAGGAGTCAGAAGGATTTTAAAAGATTGATGAAATAATAAAGGGTTGCAGTTCAGTTTAGAGAAGGCTCTGGGGAGACCTTATAGCAATCTTCCAGTACCTAAAGAGAGCCTACAAGAAAGCTGAAGACGAACTTTTTACAAGGCCAAATAGAGACAGGACAAGTGGAAATGGATTTAAGTTGCAGAAGAGTAAATTTAGATTAGATATTAGGAAGAAATTCTTTACTGTGAGGAGTGTGTTGACACTGGAAAAGGTTGCCCAGAGACATTGTGGATATGCCATCCTTGAAAGTGTTCCATGCCAGACTGGATGGGATTTTGAGCAACCTGATCTAATGGAAGGTGTTCCTGCCCATGTCAGGGGATTGGAACTACATTGTCTCTAAGGTGCCTTCCAATCCAAATCAATTCCAATTTCATTTTGTGATGAAACACAGATAAAATTTGATGCAGAGGAAAGTTGAATGATGCACTAAAAACCAATATGCAAATAGATTTACAAATGAATTTTTGGGCTCTAAGCTAACTTGCCACTTAGGATTTAGTTCTTGATGTTACAGTTGAAATGTCAAATTAGAATTCTGTAGTGGTTAAAAAAGTATTTGACATGATTATTAGAAAAAGCACATACAACAAATAAGACAAATTACATAAATCTGTAGAATACCTATATCTTCAAAACAGAAGGTGACATGATCAGAGTCATGAGATACTTTCTGCAGAAGGAGAAATAGAAATGGACTAAAGCTGGGAAATGTGACTGATATAATAGATATCTTTAAAATCAGAAGTGTCAGGGTGGAAATGAATTGGCTGCATTTTCTTTCAGTACAAAAAGTAGGAGACATCACATGAGATTAGCAGTTTTTTGCCTCAAAACTCAGAGAAGGAGATGATCATTGGTATATTCTATAGTCAAGCTGTGCCACTCCATACCATGAAGTGCTGGGGATGATAAAATGTGACAAAAAAGCAATTGTATTTTTTTCATTTTATTCCCACTGAGAGCTATTAAAAAATAGACAGCCTTTCTGACTCAGGGATTCTCTAGTCAGCAACTTTTTTGAAGGTCAAGAGGGCTTTATAGAGAGGCATCATTGTGCAGCTGAACACTGCCAAAGAAAGAGGTTTGGGATGGGAGGACCAGTATGAAGTTTCTTGCCTATGTAAAAATTTCAGTGGACAAAAGCCAAATACTTCTGTTCTGTGAGCTTACTGGAAATGATGTGGAAGTGGTGTGCTCAGAATCAGGAATGATCTAGTATGTTCTTCTCAGAGGCAATCTATTAGTCTAAACCACCATAAGCACTAAATATCTTCATTTTTCACTCTAAAATATTACCAGAGCAAAAATGCATATTTTCATTTTGTTTTAGGATTGAGTTTGATAAGATTTTAAATGTGCTTTCAGTCCTTTTCTGTAAGACTTCAGTGGACAATTATTTCCTTCTTCTAAGGAGAGAATCTGTCATGGTTCATTTCTGGTACATTGAAAATGCTGGATTAAAGTGTTTCATATGACTGAGAAAAAGGTGTGACAAAGGAAAAATAAACATATCCCCACAGATTATGCTTTGTAGGAATAGCTAATATTGCCACTATTGTCAAGTATTTCATAACCTGAATTGCATGTGATAGACTCTACTTAAAACATATGAATGAAAGAAAAAGGTCCTGATCACACCATCTGGTATATGGCATTTACCCGAGTGAGAAAGTTCCAGATAAATAGGAAATGAGGCCAACTCCAAGTGCTGAAAACATATTTATGTCTAAATAAGCAGCATATTAAACACTGTGAGTTTTGTATACTTATGTAAATACAGAAGGTGGAGAGAGAATGCACCATTCCAAGAGACCAGCTGTTGTGAAAGTCATGCTATATAAAGACAGGGACTGTAGTCCTGGTGTTCCTCCAGAGCTGTTTTTCCAGGCAAAACCAAATGAGGATAGCAATATGTAACCATTATCCAGGAATCACAGTTTTTGTATTCTACTTCATCAACATGTAGCCCTGTAGAACCTCAGTTCTGTTTTCCTGGCTGGCCCTGGATGCTCAGTGTGGTGTGGGACTGTGCCTGTGTACTGCTCTGGAGTCTGTCAGCTTTCTGAGCTTTTCTGTTCATCTGTGAAGAGTATGGCCCCCAGGAATAAAATAATTAGATTGGACTGAATATGGGTGCTCCAGAATTTCTGTAGTGTTTTTACTAGTATCTTGTTGCCTCCATACTTCTAAGGAGTGGTCTTCATCTGGATTTGAGGATTACAGGCAAGAGTTTGATAGAGAGCCAAGTATATTTGAAGAGAGCCAAGTATAAACTTGACATTTATGTAGTCACTTTTTTTTTACCCACACAGTACCATGATTTCCAGGGCATATATATACACTGTCTGAAAAAACACAAGCTGTTTGCTTTTTATCCTTCCATATCACATTCAGCTCCACCTCTCTTACTTTAGGAAAAAAATACTACAGGGGAATAATAAAAAAAACCAGCAAGAAACCTGTTTTCACACTACCTGCCAAAGGATTAGCCATCAGCTACATGGGGGCTGGATTGATACACGTATTTTGCCCAGCTTTTGTGGTACTGGAGGTTGCCTCTTCAGCTTTAGCAAAGCAGCAGATGAACTACCCAGCAAGTATTCAGGCTGAGGAACTACCCTGGTGTGGTCTAAGCATTTGCTTGTTTATGTAAGAGAAAAAGGCAGATGTGGGGGCTTACTGCTAAAAGCACCTGATTTTTATATTGTTGTAGTTTGGCTGCTACTCTTAGAGGAGCTGACTTATTTATAGCAGTAATTGCAGTATAGATTAGCTTTGTGCCTCTGGATATGCTTTGGTGACTCCAGAGGAAAGGCCACTTCTTTGAACCTCCTTACTCTAGTTTTGATGGTTTCCCGCACAAACAAGCACTTTAAAACGTCCTTGGAGGATTTCTGGGGAAGGATGTCTGTCAGACTTATTTACCTGATGTACCTGCCTTGGACTCAGACAAGCTTAGCGCTAGAAGGAGAGGTACAATCATTCTTGTGGAACCTTCTAACACACAGCAAATGTCAATTTAATTCTTTGCAGTGTCCATGCTTTCAAAGTCCTGCATCTGTCACACTACTGGAGACAGCTATTAGCTTTGGATACTAGATGCAAAATATTCATCTGTAAAAAACCCTCTCTCACTACTGCTGTGCTCTGATTGATGTCTCCCTCTGCTCCTAGAATCATAAAAGAAAGCAAGCACCATACATATTCTCATGTCAGCTTCCCACTTTTACTGCATAGGTAAGCCAGTAGAGGCAGGCTGAACAGAAACACTTTGATGTGTGCACTTCTCTGCTCTTAAGAGTGTTTCTCAATGCATATTTTGAAGGCAAAATAAAATAGTAGGATTCCCAGCTTTAAAATAAGTCTGAGTGAGTAGAAAACATATGCACAGATGTACTTCTTAATGAAAGAAAGCTTGGTAATGAAAAATGAGCAAATTTTTATATGGTGCATACAGTAGTTGTTTTTCTCATATTGCAGTTATGCCTTACATTTTATTTTGGAGAAATCACTCTTTTTTCCTTTATGTTTTACATATAAAAATAGGGTACAAAATATAATTTAGACATGTGAGGCAGTTTCCTCAGAGAAACCGAATTGCTTCTGGATATGTATTTTCAGTTGCCTCCAAAATAGTTGGGTCACAGCTAATGTGGTTCCTTAGATCACCCTGTGCAGACCATTATCAACAGGTGGATTATCCAAAATAATGACCGGAGCAAATTAGCAAATTATCTTTATTAAAGCCTTTTGGAGATGTGATATGCATTCACAAATCTGGAAAATAGATTTCTCTCCCCAAATAGTGCGCTTGATAGAGGAAATTAATTTTTTCTTTTTTTTTTCCAGACAGAAAGAAAGAAATACAGTAGCATGCACTTCAAACAATTCTTTTATAACAGATAAGAGTATGGCTAAATTCTGTGTAATAAAGTGTTTAGATGTTACCACTCCTAAGCACTTAGGAGTAGCAAGCTATTTCCTTTGAATATTTGATATGGCAACAAACCAATTGGTAAATAGTTTTGAAATAAAATAAACACTTTCACCAAGAGTGACAAAAACAAGTAAATACATAACTAAGCACATGAGCTCCTAGACATCCCAGTCACTTGTTTCCATGTGAATTTATGGTTACTCTGTGTTGCTCTGGCCAGCCTTCTGACTGTTAAGACTTGTTCATGTGCTAACCTATCCCATCAAACCGGCCACTGATGTATGAAGCCACATAACATTAAGGATCAGTGCAAAATTTTTTTTCAATTGTCTGTTTAAATCATTTTCCACTGCAAGGTTTAGTCAGGTGTGTGTTTTCACCCCAACTGTGATATCATGTGGCTCTGGGTATAAGGACTCCTTAGTCAAATGTATCTGTGTCAGATCTGGGTTTCTTGGCAGTGATTTTTTTTTTTTTCATCTCTTATTCAGAAAGCTGTTTGCAAATGAATGCCTAAAAAGGAGCCTAGTCATTTGTGTTCCAAAATTTTTGACACCTCTGGATAGATGCTGTGTCAGAGGCATTTTAAAAATCTGTTACCTGTAAGATAATCAGAGCTAAAAGGACATTTTTCTTTTCTGCTTTTCTTGGCAAAGGCATCCACTTCCTTTCCTTTCACTTCTCTCTTCTTTTTCTTTAAAAGCCCCTCTTTGCTTACCAGAGTGGTCTTTATTCTGTCTTTTTATGTGAATTCTGGAATTCTAGGCAAAGTACAAGACAAGTCTGACAGGTAAAAAGTACTTTTTTTGTATAAATTGTATTGCATAAAATACATCAGCATTGCTTGTATTTATTTTGGGTTTAGAGAAGGTTAACATTCCTGCATTTCTTATGCAGCAGTAAGGTTTGTTGGAATTTAATATTTTGTTTTGAACCCATGGTAGCCTGGTCTTTCACTTGTTTATTAGCCTTGTAGCACATTCCTATAAGGGACTGTTATGACATATATAGGTCAAGGACAAACTAGGTTATTTTGTATTGAAATGTAAGTCAGCATCCCTAAACCTGTAAGTGTTATGGAATACATTTGTTAAAACTGGCATCCCTCCAGAAGACTTAGTTGGAAAAGATGTCATCACAGCAATTATGCTTTTCTTTAATTCACTGAGTAACCAAATTATGATTATGGTAAAATTCAGGTACTACTTGCACAATAACAGTAAATCTAAATGAAGAAGTATATACTAAAATTTGAGGGATAAGGAAACCTGATACACAGGTTCATAGAAAGATATGTGTCACAAATTCAGTTTATTTTAAAAGCTGTAACTCTGTGAAAGGCTCACTCAGTGTGAATTCTAGAGGGGCTTTTCACTTTAAAGTTACTGACTTTTTCTACTTCTGTTTTTGCTTTAATTCAATGATCTGTTTATCTTAAACATGTTTGCTTGTTTTCCTTTATGCTAATAGGAAGATAACAGGAAATAGGAATACATTAAAATATCTTCAAAGCAGTTTTTTAGCATTCTAATAATGTGCAGAAATGCAACTGGAAATCCTGTTGTATGTAAAACTAAAAATAAAATAATATTATTTAATTTTTATTGATAAAATCCATGAAAGGATCATATAACTGTTTGAATAACAGTTTCCAATCCCTAAGCAGTCAGTTGGGCTTCAATTAATGTGTAAAAATAATAATAAAAAAGAAAGTGTTCTAATACCAAGAGTTCAATTAGGTTAATAAAGTTATGTGCATACATTTCACTAGAGCAATATTTCAGCATTTTTCTAATGCAGTGTAGAGCAAAATCTATATCTGGAGGTAATCTGAACTCTTCCTTTCCTAGGTGATTTCCTTAAAGTAGTTCTGAAGTCTACAGTAAATCTTTTTAATCTCCACTTAAAAGTTAGACTTGTGATCTGCCAACAATTTTGTGTTTGAAATACTCAAATTGAGGAAAGTTCTGTGGTCAGACTGGATCTAGAATTGTGCCCAACCTCTGTTTGTGTAACTCTGTCCCTTAGATCATCTTTAATTAATTAGAAATTAAAATTTGTAGGTCAAATTGTATCAGGAGGAGGTTTTTCAATCATACTGTTCTTAACATGAATTCATGTTATTTAACTTTAATATGCAAGGAAATTTAAGAAAAATGCTTGATGATTTTATTTGTAAACATCCCTTTTTAGCAGGGCTTAAGGGCAATTTTCTCACTGTAGGAGGCTACTAAATCAGCTTACTTTTGCAAAATTTTAATGTTCATTCAGATATTTTCAGTTCTGATAAATACCATTATGAGTGATAACAACCTAAATATCTCGTGATTCATCTGTCCGTAAACTGAAAGCCCATTCAGTATAGCTTTTTAAAATAATCATTGCCATTAAAATTATTGATGGTAGGACTCTATGAATAAATGCTTGGCAATCCCAAACCTTATCTGGATTCATTAAACTAATTTAAATCAGCTGAAAATCTAACACAGAAAAGGGCTTCATGCATGATTTCTCAGAGTTCTGAAAATGGTCTTCTGTTTGCTTCTAACCAATACCAGAGGGTTTATATGATCTTGAAGTAAAACCATTAAATTTATTTCTGTTAGCACAATATTGATCTTGATCTTACTTTAAAGGTTTTAGACTTCTAGCAGATCTTGCACTGGGCATGGACTGAGTTCATAATGAAATCCAAACCACAAAGACGGCCTTGTGGTTTTGATTTTTTGCTGCAGATATTAGCAAAGTGCTATCTGGAATCCCTGCAAACAAAGCAGATTGTTTATTTTTTTGTTGTTAGCCTCATGATAAATTGTACTGCCCATTCCAAGTAGCATAGTAAAAAAATGTAACAGTTTGAAACTCTTTGCTGATGGCTGGTATCGTTTAGCTGGTTAAAGCACTTAAAACAGGAAAATATTTCCTGACAGAATAATGACAATGGATTAAAAAATAGTGGGATTTTGAAGATTTTGTCACTTTGCCCTGCTAGTTAATAGTATCTAATTCTATATTTGCTTTAGTTTGATCAAATTAAAATAATTTCCAAAGGAGTTGATCAGTCTTTGGTTCAACATTACAAATTCCTCCCTATTTGTAGCAATTGGAAACAATGGCAAATGTGCAGAATGCATTGTGCATCTGACTAATTGGAGAGTAATTATTTCAGTTAGGTACCGCTGTCTGTAAACATAACTGTTCCAAAAGGGCAGAAGGAATTTCTGGGTGAGAATGTAGCCTAAATGTGTCTGATTCTTTCAGACTGAAACCCAAGGTATGATGACTTCAGTTCATGTTTAGTACACATGGGAAAACAAAGGAGGCAGAAAGACCATATTGAAGTAGCATTTTGATCTCTCTCTAGGGGAGGAAGTATCACCCTAGGGAATTAGGAGTAATTCAACATCCTACTGTGGTAATAGGATATTTTTTTCAAAGTTTTTATAATACAATAATGCAAACTGTAGCAATGAGTGTTAATTATGTATTTCTCAACCAAAGTTTCATTTAAAATACAGAAAACTGGAGTTTGCTTCATATCTAACATATAAACTTGTTCCAATAGCAATAAATTCAGTCTTAGAGTGTATGGATGTGATTAAGAATTCAATAAACATAAATCAAAAATATACAAATAGAATATATTTAAATTTTCTATTCTTATATAAATAAATGAATGTGGTAAGGGAGATGAAAATAAGGTAATACATGGTTGAAATATGTTTTCCGGTTTTCCAAAATTATTCTTGATGCAGTCAGCTTGTCAGTATTTTTAAAATTTGGATTCCAATGGTAAATTTCTTCAGCAAAGACAAGGGAAGGGGGTAAATTTGCCTGTCCTTCTGTCATTATTGCTATCACAAAAGTAATCTGGAATTTGGATATAAGAATTTTATGGAAAGAATGTACTCAGAGGCCTCACTCCCAGAAGGTGCACTTAGTTGCTGTTAAATAGTCAAATTAGAGATTGAATAAGCATTAAGGGCCTATTCATGATAACTGAGAGTAAAAGAATCAAGTAACTGACACCTGCATGTTTCCCAGGAAAAGCAAAGCTAAAAGCTGATCATTCATTATTGAAAAATAATAAATAAGGATTTGTAATCTTTTATAATGAGAAACATTTCAGTAAGTAATGTACCTCAAAGATAGAAATAATAACATACTACCGTTTATTTTTAGAATTTTTTAGTAATTTGCAATAGATTCTAACATTCAGTATTTTTTTTCATTGCCAAATGTTGGATTCCAGGTTTTACTTTGTTGTTGATCATTGCTGATTGATCCATTTCATCACTAGACTTTGCTACCTTGTATCATCTTAATCTGCACCTTCTCAGGCATTCCAAATTCAAAACTTATAAAGTTCAATTTGCGCGTAAAATCATAGAATGAGCTCATTGGAAGTGGCCTTTTGAAGTCATGCAGTCCAATCCTCCCTGCTTACATCAGTGCTAAATTTGATTTAAATCAGTTGTGGGATTACTACTTTATTTTTATAGTATGATAGGTCTAAACTCAGTGGAAGACTTGGTTTCAAAGACAGAAAATGTTATTACTGCATTTTTCATTGCTTGTCTTTTCTGGCTTTTTTTTTTTTTTTTTTTTTTTTTTTTTTTTTTTTTTTTCCTGCACTGGTGCTGCAGAATGAATACTGTAATGATAGTGAAATGCAAATAGTGATCCCTAAATGTCTGACTAAGGCCTTCTTCTAAGAGCGTTCCAAATTCAAACTGTACTGTATTTCCAGAAAGGCATTGTCAATATTAAACTGTTTCTTAGGACATTGGACTCAGTAAAACCTTTGCCTAATAAAAGATTTCAAGTTTTGGCTTCTGTGCAAATTGATGTTGGTGAGACAATTTAAAGACTTCACAGAAAACTGCATACTCAGAGTAACATCTCTAGATTTTGCATTTAGTTTACTTGAATATGAAATAATTCTATTGAGTGGCTTGGTTTGGCCATTGCAACAGCAATTCCCTCCTCTTTCTCTAAAACAAGGAACATTCCCCTGCAGATTTTCAATTTTCAAAGTAATAGAACTTGTGAAGAAAACATTATAGAATCAATTAAATAGTATTCACAAAAATCTCCCTGTTGTATTCAAGAATAATGACAGGGAAGCATATGTTTATAGAAGATAAGGTGGTGGCTCAGGCTGTTGCACAACCAGTCAGTGCAAGCAATGGGTCCAGCCTCTTTGTTAAGCCCAACGCCGCTGGATATTTTCTTAGTCTCCCTTCCCTTCCACGGCCTCCTCATGCTATCAAGGTCACATTTGTCAGTAGTAATGTTTCCTGCAATTTGTCCTCCTTTGCAACTTTGTCTAAATGCATTTAAAAGAATTGCCTACATTTCAAGGTCACAGAAGCTCAGTGAGTCTTATGTTTAGTAGGAGTTTTGAGTGGCATGGTGCTATTAAGCTGTTTCAAGTAGTCTGAAAATGTTTTTCATTCTCAGACTGACCCAGCAGATACCTGCATTAGTAAACTGCCTTCCAAAACCAAAGGCTTATGAAGAAGTACATTTAAGGTAGCTATCAAAACTGCATGCTTCTGACAGTCATGAATTAGTCACTGGGGATGATGGACTCTGTTTATCTTTTACCTGTTCTCACTCAATAGAAGCTTTCATAAGCTGCTGTAATGCAACCTACTCAGCATTTGAGATGTCCAACCCACAAAGAGGCCTCCACATTCAAGTACCTTCTAATGGATGATTCAACATCAACACAAATATTTTATTTACAAACTCTGCCAAGACTGAAAATGAAAGCCACACTACTTTTGGTGTCACTGAAGTAGTATAAACATCAAAGCCTTTTTGCTTTGCTAAGTGGAAGCAAACTTGAACACATACTGTATAAAATACAATATGCATACCTTGTATAAAATTTGCAGATTTAATAGGTTAATTAGAAAGTGAAACATAAAATTTTCCCAAAAATATTATGATAATTGAACCATGTGTTCATTCTCTGAAATAATTTGCTATGAATTTACAGCAAAATCTAAATAAAATCTGGATAAACAGACTCTAGGCCTTTTCCAGGAAGATCTTACATTAAAGGCTCTTCATTTAATGCCTTAAAGGCAACTATAGAAAAGGGATTCAAGGGAAAATAACAGTAATATAGTTAAGATTTTAATGACAGTGAACTTCCATTTAAAATGACCTTGCTTTTTAAGAAGTCCAGTTGTCAAAGCTGCCAGATTGATGTCCTTGACCGTGACAGTTTTGTTAACTTGAATCCACTGACCTTGAGCCACTGTTTGGGTCTCTCTCCAAGTTTCAGTTCCAAATGGAAGTTACGATGTTCACACTAATGGACGTGCATCAGATGGCAGAGGGAATACCTTATTGCATTCTGTTATTCTATCTGCATTTTTGTGGAGGCTAAAGGTTTCTTTACCTCTGCTACTACAGTGATTGTATCATGACCACCTACAACACTGAGAGAAATTACGGAAATCTGGTTCCTTGATGTTTTTTGATGATCCAAGTCTCTTGTTTCCAGTGCAGAAAAAGAGCTGAACCTTAAAATGAGCTCTTTATTTTTGACTTCACAATATAAATTTATATTACACAACCAAGACACTTTTTAAATTGCAAGTTTGAATGAGATTAGAAAGAAATTAAAACTGTTGTGGTGTGCTTTTAAAGAAACCTAAATGCTTGCATAACAGAAAAACTAAAGTCTTTATATAGCTAATAGTCATTTTAGCCATATTTAAATTTTATTTACCTGTGGTTTTCTTTTTTTTCCCCTCTCATTCTTAGCATGGACCTTAAGTGAAAAATACTGCTAAATATAACATTGCAATTTTGGCAATCATCTGTTTTGTCCACTGTAAGGTTGTGTGATTAAAAAATTCTAATATTTTAAATGTAAAACTCAAAGCAACATTATTTTACTGAACTTATTTTGGACTGTACATTGAAAACTGGATAAATATTTTCTTCTGAGATATTTTTATAGGAAATGAATGAGAGAGTACCCTCTTTTATCATCAAAAGGAATAAATTAATATTGGTAAGATACTTTCATGTATTCTGATGCATCTCTGGCCTGGAGATACCTGGAACTCAGGAGACTTAGAGAGCAGCTGGGCTCGCAGAACTCAGATTTCATACTAGAATCTGTCAGATAACAAGCAAAAAGATGGAACTGTGGGTATGCATCAACCAGAGGGTTGTGTTGAATCAAGCAGGGACTGAGAGATCCAGCAATACCCAGTTGCTGAAGTGAAGGGACATTTTGAGTACTTAAGAGAAAAAATGTAGACAGAACCGGATACCCTTAACCAGAGAGTTCTAAAGGCAGTAAAATATGAAAAGTAAGTTACAGTTAACTGATTACTTAGCTCTCTTGTAAACCCAGATTTTAGAGGTATAGAAGCTAGGAAAAGTGACAACACTTATTAAAGGATAGCAGGAAGAATCTGAGAATAAATCCGATTTCTGAAGCAAGTTAATAAAAATCTGATCAAGTATAGAAGCAATTTATGCAAGAAAATAAAGCATCTATGTGGTTCTTATAGAGGGCTCACAGCTGTTCATAGCAGTCACTAAGCATATGGATAAACTGCAGGCCAGCTGATATACCTGAATTTCAAAAAAAGCTTTAGACTAAGTTCCTTATCACAGGTTCTTCAAGAAGCTGAGCTGACAAGGTATAAAAATGGGAGCTAGCACCATAATATAAATGAATGATGTCTCCTCACCTTTTGAATGTTGTGCCCATTTCAATATGATCAACTCATCTTAGAAAGTTGCATTACAAGTAGAAAAGGTTTATGAAAAGGATGATAAAACAGATGAAGACTTCTGTATGAGAAGAGATTAAGAGCAGAAAAGGCTTCTCGTCTTGCTCTTGGATGAGGAGCGATATGATCTGGTTTCGTAGTCATAAATGACATGGAAAATATGCATAGGAAATGACTATTCAGTGTTTCTCACAAACCAAGCATTAATATCATGTTTAAATTGAATGCAAGTATATTCAAATGCAAAACTCTGCTGCAGATGAGACCAGTATAACTGCCTTCAGAGAACAATTATGTCACTTCATCAGAAGAAAAGTACATCAACACTATTAAATACAAACAGGGTAAGCAAACTGGTTCAGGATGGTCGCCTTATTGCACGCCACAGTGGAGTATACCAATGGATGAATCACCCTGTCTTTGCTGTGTTCATATATTTTTTCCTGAGAATCTACTCTGGTCTTAGAGACCATATGTGTATTTTTATATCTGTACAGAAATATGAAAATTGAAAAAAAAAAAGGTTGATATTAGACAAAAGGGGAAGTAGCAAACAGAAAGAAACGGTTTCCATGAACCATGGGAAATAGATGCTTGATAAAGCAATGAAGAAAGATACAGATGGGTAGAAAGAGATTGTGGTGGGTAGTGGAGTGAAAAACTGGCAGAAGATAATTTGCAAAATGGAGAAAAGAGTAAATATACATAAAGGAAAGTGGGGGCTTCAAAGAATGGTGAATGAATACATGATAATGGAAATGGGAGAAACCCCTGCATATCTGAAACTCATAGTAGTGGGGAAACAGTTTCTTTACTTTGTCTTTTTACAACATGCAGTGTCTTTGCAGATGACCTGGATATGGTAGCACATTATGCATATAAGAGACTAAGGCACTTTGGTGATTGCCTTCTCATGTGCTCAGGGGCCTAATCTCCAGTCAGGGCTGTTCATTTATATGCAGGGGACTCCACTTGTAGCATGATGTCAATCGAACATCTGTGTTTCTGGACAACTAGAGACACTTCTAAAGTTCAGATTCTGCCAAATTTAATAAGACAGTGTCAAATGTACTCAGATCAAAGCTTCTTACTTTTTATCTTTCGGTTTCTAGATTTAATGTGAATCTCAGGACAGAGTAGCTCATCCGAAAACAAAAATGCTATCTATCTCTTTTCATAGGGTAAATCCTTAACACATTATCTGTAATAAAACCTTGCATTTTAAATTCGGAAAGGATCTTTATTCTAAAATTCTTATTAACTTTAATTCGTAAGTAACATCACTTGCTATTCACATTACCAAAGTGCACAAGTCCTTATTGCCATGTAAAGTTCTACACAATTTAGTGTCAACTATTAACAGAAGTCAACATACACTTTCTAACTTAGGGGAGAAAGAAACAAGTTCTCACGGGATAAACTGATATTCCTCTACAAAAGTTAATGGACTAGGCCAATTAACAGTAACCAACTGTGCAATGTCAGTGTATTTTTCCTTTTACAGATCAGTCATTTGCCTTGATAGCATACTCTTTATGCAAATAAGTAAACATAATTAATTACTGCAAATTATTTTAAAAAGAGCTTGAAAAGCAAACTTTCAGCAGAACGTCTAGAGCAGACAAGAGATATGAAAATTGTTTCCAAGAGTTGCAGGTAATTAGACACCAGATATGCTAGAGATGCATTTCCGACCCAGTGTGCAAATGCCCTAAAATGTAACTATGCACACACCTTGCCAGTAAAATTTGCCGGTGTTTATGCAGAAACTGCCAGAACAGAAAGCTGACAGGTTATGGAAAATGTAAGTTGAGGGAAAAAATTTTCAAAGGCTAAAAGTTTTGTTTCAGTCTTATCAATGCCCATATTTGCCAACAGATATCCCAGATATCAGAAGTTTCAAGGCTTGCCTGAGTAAGGAAACAGGCCCAGATTCAAAATTCATTCAGTGGTTTCTGCAGAGTCCAGTCAGAAGACATCCCACAATGATGTCTGCTAATACCATCCCATGAAATAAATTGAAATAAAACAACCCACATAAATCAGTGCATATTATTTGTCCTGAGAGTAATATTGTAATTTTTATTAGAGTAATTATTTTAATTTACTGTTCATGTGCTTTCTTTCACTCCCTTAGACCTAGTCACTAGACAACATTTTAAATGTCATTTTTAAATAAACAGTGTTAAAATTCAATACTAGTGTCAAGTCAGAAGTCTGAATGCTTTACAACATTTTCAATATAATTTTACAAAAGTAGCAGTGTAGACTCCTAAGGGAAGGAGCTCAATAAAAAGAGCAATCTAGAAATGTGGCTAACAGATTGGTTGTGCATGTTGACATTCTTTATACACTCAAGTTAATGGGCAAAAGTGAACAATTTCCTGCAGGAAAAGACAGCAGAGTCAGTGCCAATGTCAAATTCCCAGTGTTAATTAGGAAAAAAAACATCTGCAGTTATTTGGAAATAGAAGTAGTCAAATTTAATTATGGAAATTTATTTAAAATTAGACTTTTTGCATATTTTACCAGGTTTTGCTCTATCAAAGAACTGCTAGTAGAATGCCAGAGAAGAAAAGGGAAGTAGCTGGTGGTTTCTTACAATCCAGCATCATCAGCCAAACTGTTAGGCATGTTTTCCTAAGTTTTATATGTTACCAAGACACAACTCCAAAACTACAATGTTAAAATTCACCTTGAAAACCTCCCCCACGCTCTGCTAATTTTGCTAAAAATATTGAAGTGCATAGAACCTTACATTTTAGCCTTTTTGATCTACATATTTTGAATAGATGGAAAAAAAATAAACTATTAAAAGGTATATTTATTTTAATATTTAATTATTATTAAATATTCCCTGCAGTTTCAAGTAATTTATCTGAAACATGGCTTAGAAACATAAGGTTGAAAAGTTAATGTCTTCTGTTTCCTTCAATCCATGAAGTAGATATTTAAACCAATGGGTTTTGGACCATTTTTTCTACATACACCCTCCTATCACCAGCACCCTAAGCCTGACTTTTGATCACAAAGAAAACTAAAGAAAAGCCCATGAATATTTGTAACCACAGGAAAAGAACTGAGAAGTTCATGTGGCAGTGCCAATAGTTTAATCCTGCAGGAGCTAATGTTATATTTGAAATTTACTATGCATCCAGGTAAAAGGATCCTACTCACAGAGGAATACCTTCAGCCTCTCCAGACATATCTGCTATTCCAGTTAGCTGAGCATGCTAAATGAGCAGGTCAAGGGGAGTCACTCGAGTTTAAAACCTCTGGGGCACTGGCCTTCCTTCTGTCAATTTCAGTCTTGCTGTGGCAATTCAGTGCTTCATAAAAGGGTGAAAATACATCAAAAGACTATTGATACATCAAGAATTTTTTTTAAAAAAAATTACTAAGCCCAAGTGTCTTTGCAGGTAACCAACAGAAGCTCTGAATCCCAGTATTAGTAAAATAGAAGTATGGTACAAACATGATGAACATATAGAAATCCTTCTTTTTCAATTCTACTTAGAAATATCAAACATTTACACGCCAAATCTCATCTCAAAACCTTGGTTTTTACTTGAAAATCACACTAAGCTGCCATATGATTTCTTCCATCCGTTTATCAAACAACATTTTAAAACACTGTAAATCCCTTTCCCTTATTACCTGACTTGTTAAGACCCAAGTTTCTTCCCTTGAATGATTAGAAAATATCGTCTCTTTCTAATTTACTGAAAAATAAGTAATATTTTAGATATAAATAAGTAATATTTTAAAAATAAGGAAGAGAGAGGGGACACAATAAATATGTGCAAATGTATATTAGGTGTACATTTGTGGCACTGAATTTAAAAGCAGCCCTTGTAAAAAAGAGGAATATTAATAATATTTTAGGTGACAGTATTGGCATAGAAATTTGTATTCAATAATTTGATTGAATACTTTAAAGGTAAACATTGCCTATAACTTTTCTGCCTTGCAAATATTTGTGAAGGCAGTAGAGTTGGAAAAAATGTAAGGAACATCTCTGCTCATTTTTCTCTAAAGATGATGCTTGTATTCTATAAATACAATTCTGATTTCACTATTATGTAGTAAATTTGATAGTTTTGAGGTTTTATTGTAGCTACCTAGTTTTGTCAGAACACATGATTAAAATTACATTACTAAATTGGGGTAGTTGATTTAGGTAAATTTGTAGTTTTCAAATAATTATATTGTTTTCCAGGGTTTTTCTTCCCTTTAGTAGTAGCTATATTATTCTTTTAATGCACTTACTGCTGCCTGTGGAAAATCTACCTCTCACTCTCCAGCCAAGTGCTCCTCATATTCAAATAAGAATATTTGCTTATCTTTCACTTGTGAGTTAAGTGACAGAACTGATGTGACTTCTTACCTCATGAGAACATGAGTTAAGAATGTAGTGAAGTAGTGAAAAACCATGTCCTGCCTATAAATCATCAGTGGTAGTTTTGATAGCTCTGGTGGGCTCACAAATGAACAGGTTGTACATCTCCATCTATACTGTTGTGTTTATTGTTCTCATAATGAAATTTGATTTTTATTTGGGATCATTGTTACCCAGTATTTTGCCTGTAATGCCTTACTTGGTAGACTTCAATGTCTATCAAAATTACATAAGTATCTGTTTTTTATCATTACCAATCAGATCAATTCAGTGCAATATAGTTGACATGGCTTATAAAAATGCATCCTGACAAAGCTCTCTTCTCTTTCCTGAAGACTGGCACTGCCATCATTTTGTACATATTTTCATCATTTTCCAGTTCTGAACACCTGTCTTTACTCTAAAATGGATATTTGAAAGACCTCTGACAATAACTGAACATTTTGAGTGCAGTTTCCCTTTACTATACAAGCATATACACATGCGTGTATGTCTGGTAGGCAAGCTTTCAGTTTTTACAAAGCTCTGGGTGCCTGTGAATCACAGAAGCCATCACCATCTTCATGGTTTAAGTGGAGGCACTTAAATTAATTCTAAGATAAACCGAACTTTCCAAAAGACTTTAACTTCTCTTTAAATCTATGGTAAGTTGACTCTTTTAGAAAAGTTCAGATGTCTGTTCTCTCAATAACAGAAGGCAAAATAATTTAAAAATTATAACCTGATCATTCTAAACTGTAGTCTAGGTCAAGAAATTCCTGTCTTTCTGTTCTTATAATTGCTATCAATTACTGCCATTCTCTGCCCTTGTTGTCTTAAAGATAGGCCTCTGGTAACATTTTTTCACTGTTCTAGAGTGTCTTTGAATTTCAGTGTTAAACACTAAAGATTGGTAAATCAGATTTCTTTTCGGAGATGCATTTTGCTCAGATGTACTGCACAAACTTAGAGAATTACCCTCTTCTAATGGTTGCTGTACATACAGATATACAGCAATATCCTGTTTTCTCTCTTTCACTTTGTCCCTCCTTTTTTCTCCTGTCACGCGTGTATGTGAAGCCAAATGGAGAACATATGAACACACATGGGTGTCTCCCAGATTAGACCTGGACTTAATTTGGTTCTTCTCTTTTGTGACTATTACAGTGACCATCAAAATTTACCAAAATATTCGTGCTTACAGAATGTGCCCCACACATTCTTACCCAAAAATCACAGCTTTCTGAGTGTTGACTTCTGCAGATAGCCAGCATGGAAATTAAATATACCACATGCAGACAGACAGAAATAGGACCTGACTGTGACTGGTACTGTACAGAAGGACACTGATTTCTGGTGGTGAGAAAATGAAGAGTGAAATGCAAATACTGTGTTTCTGTATGTAGCAGCATTACATGGTGTTGTCATTTCACACCCGATCTCTGACTACAATAAGAGAAAACTTAATTTCTCAGGAATCCAGGAAATTATACATTTCCAATTTTTCACTTGCATTTCAAATTCTCCTTACAAAATATTTAAGTGAAAAGGCAAAATAGAAGCAAGGAAAAATTTAGAATTCAGGGTATGTGATCTGACAGAGCCTGGAAATTATACGCACAGTCATTTACCACCTGTCTGGGTAATTTGTCTAAGTATTGTTTGAGACATTATGTTCAAGGCTAGCTTTCAATCACCCGTGATACAAGGACTTCACTACTTAAGACCTTCTCAACACAGATAAAATTTGCTGATAATAAAGTTATATAGGATGTAGCAACTGATCTCTTCTGCTCTGTTGCCTTGCTATTTAAAGCCATATTATCAAGATAATTCTACCAGCAAGATAAGATAAATAATTTGAGGGAATAAGTCTTTTTTTAGTGAACTTCTGTATTCATGGACTGACATTCTTTCTTGAACAAGGGGTTGTGGACTTCAAATATAAAAACACATGTAACCTTGTATGAAGTTAGTAGTATAGTTTAGACTATCTAAGAATCTTTGTTAGTTTACCAAGAGGAGCTAAGTGACATTTTTGTTTTCTTTTTTGCTCATTTGATTGCATATACTTGCTATGCTGGCCACTTTAGACACGAAATTCAGAAGGCTGGTCTTTTAGCAAATTCAGACAATCCAAACCATAATCAGAGAAAATCCTGGTGGTTATCTATTTCTTCTCTATTATCAAGTAAAATTTTAAGTGTTATTTCACTAAATACAAAATTATGAATTAGATGGGTGTGCTCAGTCAGTGTGCACAGTGAACATGTTAGCAATACTTAATATCTTTGTAGAACTCCTAGTTTCCTATCAGCTGTATTTTGTTTTAGTATAAAAGCTTTCTGAAATGTTTTGGTCCCTCTTCACTAGACATTAATTTGCTGGCTTAGCCAAGCTGTCCAATTCCAGCGTCTGCGTAATAACCTTTATGGTCTTTGTCTTTCCCTTATCTCCTCTCCAAAACCTTCTTATGGTCCAAATGACGAAAAAACCACCCTGTTCTAACACAGCATAACTCTCCTCTAACTCCTGTGCTCTACCTCTTAGCAGACTTCATCTAGAATCGAATGCCCCATCTTTTTTTGAGCTTCCCCAAAATGCCTATATTCCATAGACAAAAGCAAAAAATAGCATCCACAGTTCTTGAATCCTCTGCTTCAATTTCCACAAAGATCTACCAAAGCAGTACTGTGAAGTGTCACTCTAACAGCCAGCAAAGGATGCAATATGAAGGAAGTGGACAATAGGGCAATTTACATTATGATCGATTTTCCTGTTTTTTCCCAGTAAAAAATAAAGAATGTTTTGTACATAAATAGCTGGAACTTAATGCCATACACACAGCTCTGGGCTTTTTGAAGATTAACAGATGTGTTTCAATATAAAAGAAGCTATCAATAGCTATAGGGAAAATGAGAATACACAAAAGAGTTCAAATGCAAAAAGGAAACAACACACCAGACAGAAGCAGGGATTGGCTTCCCAAGAGGAATATAGAGTCATTGCCCATAGTTCAGAGCTGAAACAGGAAAGCCAAAGCTCACCTGGAGTTGAAACTCCAAGAGTTTAAAGAAGGATGCTGTCTTTTCTTGGAGGAACATGATAAGAAAATAAAAGATAACAGACACTGATTAAATACAAGGACACTTTTCTCAGCTATGACAGTGATCTAATACACATACAGTTTGTCCACAGAAGTTCTGAAATCTCCATCCTCACAGACTGTGAACTGGCCTAACACATCCCTGAGCAACCTGCCTTGTTTGGTGTTCTCTGAAGAGCAATTTGGATCACTTAAATGAAAATTTTTTGTGATTTCATAATTTTATTTTTCATAAATGACTGTAATTTTGGTCTTTATGTTCCCTGAGGTCGCATTAAAGAAGAAAATATCCATACCAGTGGAAGGTATGAAACCTGATACCTGCTCAAGACTTTAGTTGAATTTCCAGTGAAAATAAATATTTTTAATTTCATACATCATAACTTCTATGATTATTTTGAATATTTAAGAGTATAAATATTACAATTTAAAAAAAAAACTAACACAAAATCCCACAACAAAATTTTAAAAAGTTAAGATTTCAGCTGCTTGGGTAGCTGTAATATTCTTTGCATATCTTTCCTTGACACACTGAATTACTTCAGTCATTTTGGTTGGAGTCATTCAGCATTACAGTAGGAGGAAATCCATCGTGGATACAGAATATCAATAATATTATTTTTCCTGAGTACTTTACACTGCATATTTCCAAGAAAAAAAAACAAAAAAACTTTCTTTCAAGAAATTAACATAATTCCTTTGCATGTCAGTCAATCAATATCATACTTCCTAGAGCACTTTCAAGAGAAGATTTAATAAGACTAGGGCAATTTATCACAGTTAAGTCCTGTAACTTGCTATTCAAAAAAATTCTCATTGACTTTATGTTGAGTCACTACTCTATGAGGCTTTTTTCTATGCCTGCTGTGCTTTTGAACAGTCAGCCATGGTGTTTAAGAAATCTCCTTTGTGTCATTGGACTTGCTATTTCTCCTGGGAAGAAAAAAGAAGGATTATTTTGTGGTTTAAGTTTGAAATTTCATTCCATTTCTTTGAAAACAAATTGCCTGATGTTTTTTTTATCATTATTAAAAAAGACAGGAGATTGAAGTAAAATTAATTTTTGTATTGTACTTTCCACAAATTCTCTACTGTATACATTCCTTGTTTTGAGTAAGCAGAGTTGTAATAGAGTAAAGGTTGGATGAGCTGAGAAAGAAGAAATGCACCATAACTCAACAGCTGGAAATTTTTCATTAATTTCCTAATTGTAAAAGATTAAAGATTACTTGTCTAATTTTTGTTTTCTTTGTGAAGTATCAATTTAGAAAAAAATAGGTAAAGAAAATGTGGCAGAATATTACTCTTTTCCAACATTCAAGTCCTAGGGATAAGAGAGAAATATATTCTTGTTTCTTTCTGCTTAGTGAAATGTTCCCACACCTAAGAGCTTTAAAGAATTATAGAGATAACAGAAAATTAATTTTGTTGTTATTATTTTTACCCAGAGTTCATTCTGATTAATTTTATGAATTTCTTTCAAATATTTATATAAGCTGGATATGCACAGCTATATGAGTGATTTCCACTTACAATACTTCTAAGGGTTGATAACTTTTCACTTGATATAGTTACAAAGTATGTGCTACAGATAAATTAGTTCAGATTCAGGAAGGAAACAATGCGTGCATTTACATTGTAGCATTTCTCTATTTTTCTTTATTTTTATTTTTTATATTTTTTATTTTATTTTTATTTATTTTTTATATTTTTCTTTAAATTTGGAAAGACAATTTACTGGCAATTTATTTCTACATTTGTGTTTCTAAATAAGAATAAGAAAGATAAATATTTTTTAAATCACAAACCCCTGAAAAAAACCAAAGAAAAGTAAAAAACAAAACAAAAAACCTCCCAGATATAAAGTTCTGTTCTACCACTGAGTCAAACATTTTATTAAGTTAAACCAGCCAGTGTGCCCAAATGTGTAGGTAATTTGAACAGTTTATAAATATCTCATAATACAAGCAAAGGCATAGCTAGTCTATTAAAAAGAGCAGGGACTACTAATCACTACTAATTGCTGTATTTATATTCTAAGTGTCAGAATGATCATGCAATTTTCTCTCTTTACCTTGCCTTTCTTTCCTCTTGTCTTCATCTAATACATATTAAAAAATCCAACAGATAAGAAACGTTTGATTCATATGTTTTTACAGTTATTATAAGCCTTTAAAGTTATTATGAACTGAAATTATAGGAGAAGAGCAAAAAATTGTTAATCAGTTTATAATGCTAAGATTTTAAATTTAATTGTCATATCCTTTGTACAAGATTCTAATAAGCATAAGGACAGCTTTTACATTCAATTTAGTGGCATTTTATAGGAATTTCATTAAGCACCACATAACTCAATGTACTTAATTACTCAGATAATATAATTTTATGTGAATATGTGTACAAAAATATGATTAATCAAGGAAAATCTAAGCTTTGCAAAAAAAAAAAAGTGGAAATTATTATGATGACTTAATTTTATTTTTTTTCAGTTTTCCTCTTAAATATCAAGTGTAGTTCTTTAAAGCTACCTGGAATATTTATTTGGCATCCTTATTTTTGACCCATAGAGACCATCTATATGGCGATATATGAAATAGATTATTATGAGAGTACATAAATAAAATATAAATAGATTTATATGCTTACTGTAGTTTCAGAAGTCTGAAAAATTGAATTTAAGGTGTTTAAAGCCTGTGAGATATTGCAAAAAGAAGTGTCAGAATAGATATTTAAGATGCACTGAATATCTGGATTCACTTCCAATCCAATCACTTTTCCAGTGTTAAATAAAAATCAAAATTTATTAACAGGGAAGCTCCAAGCGAGTCTTTGGAATCAAAAGATAAATCTATCCTATTGATAAATCTCTGGAGAGATTGGTACTGTCTGTAGTTATAGTTGACAGAGGGTAGTAGGAGCTAAATGATAAAACTGGGAATACTGGAGAGCATTCAATGAATGGCATAAAACTAGAAATAATGGCTCAGGTACCTAAAGCAAATCTCGATTCCAAACTGGTGCAGTTTACCTCAAAGTGACACACTGTGGTCATACAAACTATAGCTCACAAGGATTTGGCTTGGCTGGTTAGCTACTCATCCATAAATGTTTTCATTTTGACACCTTTTCTAACTGTCCTGAAATATTAATTGTTGATTAAAGTATAAATCTCTTAGGTAGAAGTAAATCATGTTAATCTCTTATCTGAATTCCTTCAATGCCTTTTACACCACTGCTTCCATTTGAAGTAAATTCACATTAGTGATATTATAGCTACAACTTTGCAGTACATAAAAATACCAAACAAGTTCATGTAACAGCAACAAATAAGATTACACAATTAATGCAAACAGTGCAATATCCACACTCTACAGCTCTTAAAGGCAGTATATAGGAATAGAGTATTTTATGCTTCTTAAATCTCCTTAACTGTAATTATCTCTGGCAATATCTAGACTTTTTCTTCATCAAGTAGTTTTGGTATAAGTGAAGTAGTAGTAACTTTGAGAAGTGTACATTTATTTTCTTTATTATGAAATAGAAAGCCTATGATAGATGTATTATATGAGTAATGTAATGTACATTTTTCCTTCAATTTAATCATTATGTGGCTTTCTGTATTTTCTATAATATCCTGTAATAAGATGGAAATTGCAGTAAAGTGTTAGATTGACTTAAATTAGCCAAGACTGGTAGTACGGATCATTCTTACTTCTTCTCTGCAAGTCAGTAAGTGATGATTAAAACTTGCTGTTATTACTCTTATTTGCAAGTTATTTGAAGAATTATCTAAAAAGGAATATCAGGACATCTTTTAGTTTACTCCAAAACAGACCTCTTGCTGCTTTCATATTTTAGGTTTTCAGCCATGCATGCATAACATTTTTATTAATGGAAATTGGCATATAAAGATAATAAAACCTTCAACTTAAAACAACAGAAAACATTTTCATTATTTTCAATTCCTCAGATGATATAAAAATTGTTTTATTAATTTATTTAAATGTTACTCTGCCAGGAAACAGAATTGGCTTTATGCTAAGAGCATAAAACTGTGCTGAAATGCCACATAGTAAGTGAATTTTTTCAAACAATATGCACTCTTTTCCATTTGTCTCCCATTTAATGGTGCTTTTCATATTAACTTTATTAGAATCTCAGTGTTATCATTTATTTTGTTCACTGCCATTTTCTAAGTAAAGAATTAAATGTGTTCCAAATTTTCTCTTTTAAGTTAGTTGTTTGTCATTTTATTCTACTTTTAATGAGAACTCTTTATTTATGTGTGTAGTAGCTGACTACTCTCAAACTCCATTGAAGTAGACAGAAATTAGAAGATTTTAAGAACTGGAAAAATCAAGTGGTTTCTGAAGAAAAAGGCAAAAAAAACCGCAACACAGGGAAAGTAGAACACCAAATCAAAAAAAGAAAAAGCTGGAAAGTTATCTTTACATTGAGTATATAATACCTGATTTATTTCTGTTGTGATTTGAACAAGTATCAATTTTAGTACTTATGTCTATTTTTGACACTATTTTTCTTAATTTTTTACCTTTATGCTCCCCATTTTTAGATGCTACTATAACATGATAGCAATATTTAGGGTTAGCAAAAGTTTGCTTTCATCCAACCTACAGAAAACCAGAAAAACTTCAGACACAACCATAAAGAGGCAGAAGTCATTAAATTTCACACAGTCCTGGAGCTGGGAAAGCTAGGCTCGTCTTCTCCAAGTCTAAGACAAAATCATTAAAACCAGTCTTGTGCAATAATTTTATTTTTCCTCATCCACCACTCAATGGTGTTTCATCTTACATTTTGGTGACTGTTGGTGTATGCTTGGGTTTTTAAGGCCTGTGGCTCTGAGACAAGCAAAGTCTGCAGCAACAATTTTCAAATAGATTGTTATCATACCTGGCTTGCAACAAGTCTTTTTCCATTAAATATTTTTATCTGAGAACATTAATAGGTAGTTTCCTTTCTGAATATAGAAGTATTCTGCATTATCATAAAATATTTCTTTTCCATATCAGTATTACTTGAACTAGCATATAAAGTTAACTTAAACACACAGCATTTTAGGATGTCTCGGGGTATTTATACAGACTGAAATAATTTCTCATTAATTAAAATCATGCTCAAGTTCTGCTCTATTTAAATTTTCTCTCAGTAACAATATAGCACATGGATTTTTTTTAACATGTAGTCTAATCTGTCTGATCGAGGAGCAGATCTGTGCTTGAGTACAATCTTCCAGACAATCTCTTTTTTTGGGAATTGCATGGTCTACATATTTTGCAGGAAACTACTTTGAAAATAGGAGAGATATCATATTTGTAGTTACTTAAGGTTAAAAATAAATTAGTTCCTTGGGCATGGAAAAATAAAGGGAAAGGGAAGAGATACCAAAAGTAACAGTGAGCTGTACGTCAGTGACCACTGCGATTCATTTCCAGCTGAACTGGTACCATTGCTTGGGTTACAAACCTGCCATTTTCCAGCGGTATTTGGAAGCCCCAAACATGTTTGAATACGCTGAATTTGGTGGCCAGCCATTTGGAAAATTGTCTCAAAACAGTTCTTGAGAAGTCCACTGCTGTTCACACTAATCCACAGATTCCACAGCAATCTGAGAGAAGCGTGGAATCAACAAAGCTGGTAAAAGAGACAATTATACTGTAGTCTTACCCTTCCTTGTTACTGTCAGCAATTTTCCTGTTTGCTACCAAAGACAGTATGCCTGGCTTTTGTTTATGCTTTTGTCACTGATTTCAAAATTGTATTCTTCTACTTTTTTCTGGGCTGTCATCCTAGACATTTAATATCTCATAAAATAGTATTTGTGCAAGTTGCGTTGTGGCTTGAAGATAGTCTGTTCACAGCTGGTTGTTCAGCTGTTATCATCTGAGTATTTTCTGGACTTTTTCTTATCTGCCTGTTTCTTTCTTTGATAACTACTCACAAATAATACCAATATAATTACATATTCAGATAACCTATTATGCTCAACATGACCTATATCTATGGCTTGGTCACATAACCCTAGAATTTGCCTGGCACTCAGTAAAGGAAATCTGTAGTGCTGTATTGGTATTCTTCATACCTCGAGTAGAGAGAGCTTAGAAGCTTCTTTTTAAAAAATCTGTCTGTCAACAACTTGCAGGTATTGAATTGGTATCAATGCACCAAAGGAAATATTGCTGGGAGTTAAGGAATGATAGTGTAGAGAGAGAGTGAAAAACCTCAATGCTTCTCCAGAACTGGCTCCAATTAATAAGCAGAAAACTGATGATAAAATATTCTTAGAGAAAAAGATATGTCTGAAGAGAAGATTTCTGAGGGAGACAAAAAAATCAGGAATCACACCACTGGTAGAAAGTTCTGCTGAGTCTTGTGAGATCAAGTTAAACTTTTTTCATCATGTTACAAATGACATGTACAGAGAAGATTCTGGGAAGTCCACCAGAGACTTCGTTAGTGCTAGCTTATTTTTACCTAGGGGCTCATGTGTGCCCCAAGAGTACAAGAAGCACGTCATCTTCTCGTTCTAAACTCTAGCTTTAGTAAACTCTGTTTATATTTGTGTATAGAGACACATTTGGGTTTCTTAGGTTAGTAATATAGATTTTTTGGGATAGAATGCACTGCCTTGCTATCAACCTCTGTCTTTCCTTTGTATATAAACAAAACAATGAGGGCAAAGATTAATTTATTCAAAAATTACTTATTCAAGAAGTTGGTGACTTTCTAACACCGAGACAAATTGTAGTCCCTATTCTTGCTTGTCTTTCTACATTCCACAAAGCTGAAAGATGTTAAAGTCAGGTTTATTTTCATCTTTATTTTCATCATTATATGTTTCTATGATTATCAGAACAGCTCTAGCAAGAGTTGCTAGATCTGGGATCCAAATGTCATTGCAAACTCCATCCTTAATCCTCATATTCTATAATACAGAAAGACAACTACAGTTAAAAAAACCAAACTTTATACAAATGCAGAAGTTAAAAAAAAAGAAACTCTATTTTAATTCATGCTGTTCATCCCCTCTGCAATTAGTTTGGTTAATTTTGTGCTCTTGGAGCATGAACTCCAAGAGTTCCAGTTTTCCAGAGTAACTGAGTGTCTTCCACTTGACACTTAGGGTTTTATTCTGGTTTGACTGAAACATGGATAAAATACTACAGTAAATCCAGATTTGTAGGTGGATTAAGCTTTTCATTCAGTGTCTTTTCCTATTTATTAATATGTGAAACATCAGATATATCTTCAATCTAAGTTTTGTTTGGCACTGAATTTGAGTTTTGTTCTGTGGGCTCAGAATAACATCTTTTAACTCTGTTTGATATATATAGAAAATTCGACTACTTGACCCTTCAATGAGACAGTGCTGCTATTTATCCTGACAGACAAAGAGCTTTTTTTCCTTTCTCTCATTCTACATAGCAGGAGTCCTGGGCATATACTTGAAACCCTACCTGAAAATCACTGTCAGACTTGAAATCAGTCTGGTTTTTTATTGAGTTTCCTCCAGCTACCTAAGCAACTAGTTGAAGGCAATATGGATAACTGGTTAGATATCAAAGATGCTAGTTAATATTTTTTTTTTTAATTAAGTGTATTTATTGTATTAAAGAAGTAAAATATCAAGTACCATCTATTTATAATCATTGGCCCATCATTACGTTACAAATAATACAAAAGGGAAAAAAATCATAATGCCGTAAAGAAAAATTGCCTTTTTGTTACAATAGAATTTGCATTACATTTCAAAGAAAATCTGAGTGTTTAATATAGGGGTACAAAATAATCTCTGATCGTACGTCCAGAATCTAGTATGATATTTCATTCTTAGGTCAGACCTCAGAAACCAGTAGATCATCAGGTGCTCTGACCATATATACATTTTTCTGTTATTATAACATGAACCTGAATGTTTTCTTCCTTCAACTTCCTTTTTTAGAATGCTTTTGGTAGAAACTTACTCAGCTGATTTGAAAAGAGACATAATAGAGCTTGCCATTGGAAAAGGAGTATGTTTTTAATTCCATAGGTGTTTTATTGTATATATTATAGTTCATTTAATTAATTTACTTTATTACATTAAAATGACTTTTACCAAAAAAAACCACAATTATTTAAATTCTAGATTTTCTGATTTTTCTTCAAAGTTGGAACTAAAATCAGGAGCTGGATCTAGAATTTGGCTCTTCTGTGTTTGGTACGTCAAAATGAAGTCCTGGAAGCCATTTTTCTTGAACACTGGAAAATTCAGATTTTATCCATGTCTGACCTTTGCAGTATAATCCCTTTAAATATGAAAAATAAAATGGCAATGTTCATATTCTTTACATCAGAAATTACAGGATAATGGATTCTACCTTACTTAGAGTTATGTTTGTAAGCATAAGCATGAACATTGTTTTGGACTGTGCAAATTGAATTTTATGTACCCTTTCAAAATGTACATAGTTTCTTGTCAACAAGATGATCTATGAAATGCTGTCCAAATTGTTCATCCATTACTTAGCCTTCCTAGTGTCAGTGTTACCATCAGCTTTAGTTAGAAAACTTCATTTATTTAAAATTTCGTTCACTGTGGGAAGGATGAGGAAGTGAATCATGCCTCAGTAATGGGAGTCTGGAAAGGGAAGGCATTGTCTTGTGTATTGAATGAAAACCACAAGGTACTAGGTCATTTTGAGGTTTGCATTTGAGGCAGAAGCTTTGCCCCAGGTGATTCACAGCAGATGTCTCAAATGTCCAGGTCTCACCAAAATGAATGGACATTAGACTGTATACCTGGTAGCTAAAAAACAATGTGGGTAAGGCTTATCTAGTTGCTTTTCTTCTTTTTTGTGAGAAGTGTATGGTTGAAAAAAACCATTCTTCCATTCCCTGTGGAGTGGGAATTGTTTTTTGAAAATACCTCTTAGCATAACTATCTGTTAGAGTATAGCATGACTGAAATGCTTTGACACCCAGTCAGCCCCACAGACATATTACGAAATGTGCTGTACTAGTGCATAAAACTCTTGCCTCTTCCAGTTTCTTACATGACTAGAAACAGCAAAGGGAATAGCAGTAAGACAGGCAAACAAAGACATTTGCATGGGAAAATTATAGTCTTCATCCATTGATAGATACAGAAAAATTCAGAATCCTAAGTTGATTAACACTCAGTGTACATCACTCGCTTGGATAACAGAGAAAAGCTTGATTTATGTAGTTAGGTTAGGAGCAGCTGCCACTTCCAGCCAGTCCATCCCACAAATCCCTTCTGCTCCAGCCAGTAAATCCAAGGACATGGGGTCTCCACCAAGGCTGAGGGACCCAGCTGCCACTTTTCTGTGTGCAGGTTCAACTAGTAGCAAACTGCAGAATGTGTCAGAGAGCAATAATAGCTGTGCACTAATATTGTGCATACTTCAGATGCAGTGAAGCTGAGAATCATGTGGTTAGCTCTGGAATGGTCTCAAATTGTCAAATCTAATAATACATTTTTAACTTAGATATTTGATTCCTACTCTTTTTGGTGTGAACAGTGAATTATAGCTCTTGGTTTTGATCTTATTTTTCAGTTAGTGTTTGTAGGATGGTGGATAATCTTTCATTATATTCACATCTATCTGTATAATTTCCCTGGCTTTGCACTGTTTACATGAATATTACTGTTTACCCTGGTACTGATAACACTGAATTTAATATTTAAACAAAAGGAATTGTGGAAGTGCTCTGAACCCAAAGGTGATTTGCAGGTTTCCTGCCCTGCTCTGGTACTGCACTAAAGATTAAAATGAAAATATGCTTTGTGTTGTTTTGGGGATTCTTGCTTGGGAAGAGTTCTAGGGTTCAGTGATAGTTTAAAGCAAAAAATTATACTGAAAGTGTAATCTGTTTAAATATAACTGGGGAAAGTGCCTGGTTATACATGCAAATATTGTGCTTGCATCCACCAAAGAGCACAAAACTAACTTGCACTTTTGTCTCTCTCTACTGCTGGCTGTAAAGCCTCATGTAAACCGGTTTAATCAGTCACTAGAAAGAACAACTTAAAGAAAGTAAGAGGCAGGTTTCTGAAAGACCTGTCCCTCTTTTCATCAGATAGGTCACTAGCCAATGCCATGCTGGAAAGATAATATAGGTCATGTCTGTACAACTTTATTTTTCTGCCTGTACAAAATAACAATTCCTACAGTCCATGATTAGCGCTTTTTTTGGTTGGTTGGTTGGTTGGTTGGTGTTTTCTTGGGAGGTGGCTTTTGATCTGATGATGTTATTATGCACTAGTTAAGAATTTGGGGGATTCCCAAGGATCTTTTCCCTCTCCCTTGAACATGTTGGTTATATATGTGTCTCATAGCAATTTATGGCTCCCTGCACTAGTGTCATAATTTTACTCCAGAGGTGATACAACCTCAAGGCAAGCCCAGCTTCTCGAGATACCTGTCAGAACTAACTTTTAGCATTGTCACAGCTTAATTACTATAGCATCCCTGATTAATTCTGTGTCACCACCAGTGAACTCCGAAGTGATTGCTTACTGAAGTGAGTCAGGGAAATTTAGAAGTTACCAAAAGTAAATTTAGCTGATGGGCAGGATCACTTTAGAAAATTTATAAAAATATTAATGATTATATGAAATCCCTGGAAAAGCCTTTTAGTTAAAATGTATCTTAATTAGATTTTGGCAAAGATTTATATGAAATCTAATTGTGAGGATTTTTAGTAATAGGTGTTATATTAGGCATCATCTGACCTCAAACACCTGTTGCTTATTTCTCTAATTGTTGCCCTCTTTTTCAGACAATTCAACTATTTATGTGACATGTGAAAAACTGTTTTCAGGAACAAAATTTAAAATTAGGTTCATCACTTTTTTCTGCCACTGTTCAAATAATGTCAGTTTGATAATCTTTTATTCTCCTTTCTTCACAAATGGCATTGAGGAGGTCATAAGGCATTGGAGATTGGTAAGGTGGATAGAAAAGTGGGAGGAGGAATGGGACCAGTAAAATCTGTCTTAGCCACCATAGCAAATGTATTACCTTTGTCAGACAACTACTGTATGGCTGACATCTACCTAGCTGAAATCTTTAACACCATTATGAATTTTTCAGGATTTTAGCTTCTTTTCTTTTCAATAAACTGTTGCTCCCCCCTCGCTCTTCCTTCCTGCTCCCACCTTAAATGGATTCTGTCTTTTTCCGGGAGTACATTGGTAAAGACTTTTAAGTAGTTAATGAATCTCTCCAGTTTTATCAAGGACATTTTTCTCAGCTAAACTGACATTGAATTGAAAAAATACACTGAAGGTTATTCAGTTAAACAATTGCATACACACATGCTCTGTCTCCCTGCCTTTTAGCCTGAGACAGACATTAAGTCATTCTCATCTCTTGTAAACCACCTTCAAACACACAAGAAAATGAATGTATTCAGGAAAAACTGAAAATACTACAGAATGTCCTCAGATTCCTCAGAAGTCATTCAGGACATTAGATTTTAGGATTATTTTCAGTTTTACAGAAATATTCTGCACAAGTATTCTTTGCCCATGGACAAAAAGACAAAGTGACAAAGACTGGAAACCTAGTTCTAGAGAAGACTGAATTGGAAATTCCCTTCATGGCTGCACTTTTAGTCAGAAAAATCAGAGAAATTAGAATGTGAAAAATCATTAGAAATTAGAAATTAGAGTTCTAAAATATAGCAAGGAGACAATTCCTTTTCCTACTCCAAGAATATTTGTATCAGAAAGAAGGAATAAGAAGCAGCAGTAGAGAGGACTGGAGGAGAAGGTAGCAAAAAACTTCCATCCTTTAGACAAAAATTAATGAATCATCAGCTGTACTGTATAAATTCTTTCAGGTAGTTGACAGTTACTTAAAACAATAACATGGCAATGTAAATTAATAACTTTATAATATTTCCTTATCACACTGCCTTTTTTCTACCCTCATCCAGGAAACCTGTGTTTCTTTTCATTTGAAAAAATCCTGGCTGAATTCATAGTAGATGAGGTTAATAACGCTCTTTATTTTGCTTCTCTGCAGGGTTTCCTGTCCAGATGAATGACTCGGATCACTCGCTATTTGAGCATTCTTTTCAAGGATGCATGCAAAGTATTCATGTGGATGATCAGCTGGTGGATTTGCATGCAGTGGAGCAAGGCGAGCTGGGAAGCTTTGCCAATGTCACCATTGACATGTGTGCCATTATTGACAGGTAAGTTGTGGAGAGATCACCCATACTCTGATACACTGACACATCCTTACTTTTCTGAAAATATACAGTGATCCAGAAAAGATGGTCCTGACAATGCCAGTGATCGTGTCAAGGTGGCCCTACCTTTTTAGCAGTGGAAACCATGCTTAGGTGATGGAGATGATGGCTTTAAATTGTAAACTCTGTAGGGTGCAGTGCTCAAATCTCTCCACTCATCAGCAGAGAAGGAGGTGAAATGTTCTTGTAAGTCAGGCCCAGCCTATATGTCAATAATATGGCTGCCTTGAATAGAGGAAACTCCTCACACATTTTATCTGTTTCTTAGATGACTCTTATGGAGACCATTTTGCAGCTAGAAGTCGTGGCTCCTGGCTTCAGCCCGTTCTGGCTTCCCTGTGCCCCTCAAAGGACTAAAGCAGGTCCGCATGCTTGCACATCACTGAAATGCTCAAACTTAATTACAGCAATGCATAGTGGGTTTGGTTTTTTCCAGTCTAAGAGTAATTGAGAGTAAGGGCAGCCTTTCGCTTTGGCACTACCTTTTCAACCACTTACCTGTATTCATTTCTGTTGTTTCTGATTAATGGTTTCTTTTTTGGTGAAAAAAAGAAAATACCAGGAAAGACAGAAAGAACAAGTAACCCAACTCCTGAATGTAGGCAGCTTGGCTTATCATGAAAATTACCTTACATTAAAGCCATTGCAAGCCTGCTGGAAAGCTGAAAATGGCTTTTTCAAACAATACTCTAAAAGAAGCAAGGAATACTAGATCAGAGAACCCTGGAAAAATTCAGGGAATAACCAGCTACTAGAGTTCATGTCTTCTAAAATCAGGGTCAACTTCAAAACTACATCGGGTTGCTCAGGACCAGTTGAGCTTTGTATACCTCCAAGGATAGATATTCTATTGGCTCAGTAATTTTGGATATCATCAGCAAATATCTGCATAGTTGTGGTAAAGAAATGCATGTTCTCTTGATTTTCTGCTTTATTTTAAGAGACTCTCAGAGATAGATGCTACTGTGAAAAAAAAAAAATAAAATATAACATACTGCTTTGGTCTTGCAAAACACCTTGTCCTGAGATGCAGGTATCCATTTGCACAAAATGAGTTGTGGTAGGTTGACCATGACCAGCATCCAAACACCCACCCTACCTTTAGGTCTCTTCCCTGTCCTGAGAGAAGGGGAGAAAAGCTTAAGGCAAAAAGACTGGTGGATTAAGAAGACAATTTGATAAGAAAAGAAAAAGCTGCACATGTAAGCAAAGCAAAAAGAGAAGTTTGTTCACTGCTTTGCATCAGCAAATGAGTGTCCTGCTTCTCTCTGGAAAGCAGAGCCTCACCTCAGCACATGTACTGGTTGTTTTGGAAGACAGACTCTATAACGCTAAACATACTCCTTTCCTCTTCCATTCCCTGAGGTTTTATTGCTGGGCATGCTGTTGTACAGTATGGGATTTCCCACGGGAAACTGCTTCAAAAGTTCCTGCTTCCAAAGTCTCCGTTTGGCTCAGCTACCCCAGTTATGTCCTTGTTTAACCCCTTACCCACCCCCTCCTCCCAGACTTTAAGGGAAAGGGTGTGAGAGAAGCCTTGATGCTTCTGCACAAGCACTGTCCAGCAGCAGCCAAAATTGTGGGCTGGTACCAGCATGGTTTTAGCCACAGCTGGGAAACATAACACCCATGGACTGCTGGGAAGAAGATTAATTTAGTGACTCCATCCCAGGCAGACCCAGTATACCAGGGTAGTAATGTCAGTGTTAAAGGACATGCTTTGCAGTGTACCACTGAGTGGCTCTGGCATGTCAGGCCACTTTATGTTGATTTTCCTCATGGACCTGTTGAAGGTTGAAGTCATAATGAAAAGAGCATGTGACAAGCTGGTGTTGTAGGGATGAAGTATGTTCTTTCTCCTCACACATACCTGAAATTAAAAAGAATTTATGTGGTCAGTGTTTGTCAGTTTGAATTACTTGGTTTTATTTTGAATATATGGTTTTGGAAATGTAAACTGACTTGAAAGAAAGGACATGAAGATACAGCTTATTAAGTCTCTGTTTTTCCTCCAAGGGATACATTTAATCTTACACAACAATTTGTATTGATCTCAATGACTGAAAACATTTAGGCCTGTTTCTATTAGAAAAAAATCCATTATTATAGTGAAGTTAATCAGAATTAAGTTTTGAAATATATTATGGTGTAATTACAAGTAATTCACAGTGAAAGTTAACTAGTATCAAAGCTTTATTATACATTTATGAAATACATGACTTAAGGCTTCCTGTATGTTGAGCAGCTTATTTTGGAAGTTTACATCTGGTAGAATGTGCCACATAATAGTTATATATAGTGGCCTTTTATGATATGCTTTTTATATTTTTGTGTCTTATATATTAGGTTTATTATATATACATAAACATCTGTAATCATAACAGAGTTTGGCATAAATAGAAATGTTTTATCTATATTTACATAGATATGTATTTATATTTTCTTTATATAAGAGAATATATTCTCAGTCTCTTTCTTCTACTACCTTAGGCACTGATATCATCCCCATAAAAGTTAAAACTGTATGTGTTACATTTATGCTTTTTAAGCACAGGAAGTTTGTGTTGCAATCAGAGTAACAGTTGTAAAGTCACAGGAAATTAAAAAAGTATCCAAAGAATTTTCGTAGGGTTGGCTTTGTTTTTTTTTCAATGATTGAGATGTAATCAAGTTTGACCATGACCAACTTTATTGCCTGTTATTTTGCACTTTAGAGCAAACCCTTTGGCTGAGAAGCAACAATACCAAGCTTTAGATCCGACTAAATTTTCATGGCTGGCTTATTAACACTGGAAAATAAGAGTTTAAAAACAATTCTGCAACAATATGCCATTATATATAACATTTTTAAGTGGCTTTCTTTTAAGGAATCCAAGTACCATGTGTGCTATATATCAACTCAATTTCACTTCCTTTGACAGGGGGAGATACTTGTGGCTTGTCATAGTGGGATCCTCCTGCTTTTTTAAACTAGTTTGGATCTGAATTGTAAAGGCTTCTGTCGTCATCATCAACATGGAAATTGCTTTCATAGCCGCACCTCAGTAAAGACCCCACTGGGCAAAAAGATAAGCTGTCACATTGAATTATTCTTACTGCAGGCTTCAGCCATTTGCTTCAGGGGACAAAAAGGTGAAGTTGTAAATGGTGGCATTTTTCATCATTAGCCAGAGTGGTTAGTAAGGAGGGGAGAGTTTTCTCAGTAAGAACATAACAAAAGTTACTGAGTTTTTAGGTTGCACCTGCCTGAGGGTAACTGCTTCCAAAGTCCCAGATTATGCCAAGCTAAACACTGACCTGACATGGAAAAGGTTTCTGCATTTTATTTTCAACAGTTTTGAAAAATATGAGAAGAATAGTGATGTTAGAGTATTACACTTGTACTTGGAAGATACAAGTGTTGAACCAGTGTCTTCTATTTTGTCTTCTCCTCCTCACATGAACATTTTTTTAATTGCAAAGATTGCAAGCTGAGATCTAATTACAGGGAAACACCAAAGCTAAGGAATGTTCTCTTTTTACCAGTACTTAAATAGTATAAATGTATATAATTTCATGCAGGTATGTATAATTATAAGCAGTTAAAATCCTACTGAGAAAAAAAAATAATCATCTCTATTTCTGTCTCTTAAGTACCTATAATTGCATTAGCAATGGAATTTGCATTGTAGTCACAGTGATCCACATGCTGCATTGCTTGTGACAGCACAGGTCTCTTTCCAGCTTCTTTACTTAACATTAACAAACTAACTTGTTGTTACAGTCCAGATGGTACTGTTGTACTTTCAGATTTAAGCACAGGACATTGAACAGGAATTATTACTCACAACTGATTTATCCCAGCAGTCTCAGAGAATTCCAAAGTTTTCCTGACTTTATTATGGCTAGAATTATGGATTTTAATCACAAAATCACAATGAGGTAATACTAAAATGATTTCAAAATATAGTGTCAAATTTGCCATTGGAGATTATGGATCACATAAGCCAGTTTTAATGAAAATTTCTGTGTTCCATGTGAAAAAATGGGGGAGGGAAATGAAAAATTTTCATGTGGCTGTTTCTATTATGAATGTGTAAACAGTGTGATTCTCTCTGTAGCACAGTGAGATGAATTAGATGCCAGTTTTTGAGAATAATTTCACATTAAAGATTAATTTAAGTAATCAGATACATGCAGCTGAACATTTCTGGATGATTATTACTTACCTGCTGTGGGGATACACTCTGTATGACAGAGTGCCAGCATTCAGCTTTAATCCCATACAGCCACATTCTGTCAACTGATTTTTGATTGCCAAAATTTGAAATAGTTCATCTAAATAACAGAACACAGCAAGCATATTGGTACATAAATATGGCCACAATGTAGCTGGCAGCAAGACTAACTTTCCTTGGAGTTAAAAGTCGTCATACCAAATAGTATTAAAGTTTTTCATTTCTGGATCTTTACACTAGCTTTAGGATTTGCCCTTTCTTGTTGTTCTTCCCCTCCCTCTGCCAGTTCAGTGATTAGACAGACAGACAGACATCACGCAGCAGGGCTCTGCATGAGGAAGAGATGATATAACAATGTCCTGACTGGAAGCAAAACCTGCTTTGCTGCTGAGTTTTTTCCAACTCGAATTCACAAAAAAGAAGTTATGTAGTGGGGAAGGGCTGAAACTACACCATGGCTTCAGCCTGCAGATATTCCTGATGGTATGGCTGGAAGGTGCTTCCCACACATGCCTTCTCCCTCTCTTCTTCTTCTCCCCACACCTTTTTGCAACCATACAAAGTTTTATTTGGAAATGGAGGTAAAAGGTTCCTTCCAATGAGAGAGATTCAAGTGTGTTTGCATAATAATCCACCTCAGTCCAGAAAGGTGACTTTGTAGGCAGAGATTATACCTCAGATGACAAGGCTTTTAATACTGTGGCACTTGCACACAGTTATGTACCAGAGTACGCAGTGACAACTGCCATATTGTTAACACGTATCAGTAGACAGCTAGGAGGTTACAAATTCTACAGAGCTAACCACAAAACAGGAACAGTTGAATTAGCTTTCTTTTTCAATTATATCTTAGTATTTTTGCAATATTTTTTTGCTATGAAAAAATCTCTATGCTCAAAAAAGGGGATGGGGGAACATTGCTAAAATCAGGGAAAAGAAAGCATAAGAAATATTAAAAACTTAACAAACTGGGGTTTTCCATGTGTTAAGAAACCTTGTCTCTTGCACACAGCTGGAAATATTTGAATAACTTGAAAAATTTAATAGAGTCTGTGCAATCAAATCTTTGCTACCATCGAGAAATTAGCTGGATCTTCCAGCTGTCATTAGTTAGAATAGGACTCCCCAAGACAACAACAGAAAGACAGGATAAAATGGTGATTAGATCCTGCAAGCATTAAAAAAAAGAAACAAGTTACAGGGGTTCCTGCCATCAAGGCACACACCTGGTAATCTTTATTTATCTGGTAAGATTAGCAGGGAAAGGATTCGAAGAAAAGTTGATAATAATGTTACAAGTTGTTTTGACAAAACCTTTGCTTTTTTTGCTGTCTGCTGCAGCATGACTAATATGGGAACAGCTTAATCAAAAGGAGTAATCTATAATTTATAAAAGTCATGAGCAAAATCTTTGTGTGGAAACTAATTTCTTGTGTTTTCTTACATGCATTAGTTTGCTCAGGGGACTTGATTGAATGTGCAGATTGTATTACGTTCATACATAATTATTATTTTATTCTCATTCTCCTGTGGGGAACATGAGAGCACTGAGCAAACATCCACAAAGCTCTCTCTTGGACATGAAATTTATACTCTCACAAGAGTAGATGCTAAATATTTACCTGATCCTATAATAAAACTGTTGAAACTGGCTCCCCAGTTACTCAACTGACTTCTGAAGTCAAACTGCTTTGACAACTCTCTCAAGTTATTCATCACTTATTGCTCTTCATCAGTTCATAACTGAAAAAGTTAATATATTATGCAGATTGCTTATTTTTAAGCAATTAAGATATCTTCTCTTGGATGAACAGTGCTGCTATTCTTTATGAAACTGTCTCTGTACATTCATTCTCAAAAGTAAAGGAAACCAGATTGCTTTCTCAATTTTAAAGTTTATAAAAAATTTAACCAGTGCAAAGAAGTTTCAGGAACTGTCTGTATTACTACTAATCTTTAAATAAGATTTAAATTGCATCATCTTCTCATTTGCATTTATCTATGAACCTCTCAGATATGAATAATAATACTTCTACTATTTTTCCCCCTAAAAGAAAGTGGATAATTATAATCCAAACAAGTAGACTGTCTGCCTACTACTGATTGTAATAGATTTGATTATATTCTATAATTAGTAGGCATGTTAATATTTGATAGGTATGACATAATGCTGTAATAAGTAATAATGGCATATGCTCTTAATATTTTCCAGATACTAGAAAAACAATTCTTGCAGGAATTTTCTTTCTGTACAGTACAATTATGACTATGACCAGTTTTGTGACTGCAGCTCTGAATTTGTATTCAGGTACTAAGCTATAAGTAAATGTAACCCATTCATTAGAAATATGTGCATCTGGACGACAGCCAGTCCTGTTGGATTACTAGAATTTCTACAGGATATGTTACAAAGAAGTTAAACCATAGAATAACCATTTCATAATCATGCAATATCTTTCAGTGGTAATAATTTTGAACAAATATCTGTCATACTAAAATGTTGGGTCCATTTGTACAGGCAAGAAATAAAGTCTCCAGAAAAAGTTGTTTATCTTGCATAAAACACTGCTACAAATAAGTATAGCTACTTGTGGATGGAGCCTGATTTTTAGCAGAAATTGCCTTATTGTACAGTTCCTGCTGGATTTACATTCTTTATTTTTTCTTCAGAAATCATTAAAATTTTAAATGAGCATACTGAACTCATGCAGAATATTCATACCTAGTGAGAGCCTAAAGAAATAGAGTTATAAGTCTAGTAGATTAGAAGTGGCCTTGTAGTAGTTTTAGGTTGCTTTTTAAAACATGAAAAAAAAAGAAGAGTTTTCTATGCCATCACTGGAAATCATTAGTAATAGCAATAATGTCTAGATATGTGCATTAGGCTTAATACTGTCTCTGTATCTCTCCAGCTTCCTTTTCTCAAAAATAAGTGCTTATTTCAGTATTTCTGCTGGTAGTGACTGTTTGCTAATGATTAGACGCTTTCAAAAAATGACTGTATATTCATTGAGGAAGGTGTTATTTCCTGTTCAATATCACATTTCTCCTAGACACTGATTTCACAGATATTTTGCAGAATAAACCAGTGCCACCTAAAGGTAAATAAATGTGGTCAAATCCATTTCTGCTACCAGCACATTGGATAGAACAGGTTCACCTTATTTGTTTTGTGCTTTTCTCTAGCCAGCAATATTAAATTCCTGAGTATCCCAGTATTCTGTTGTTTCTCATGACCTCTTCCTTTAAATAAAATGCATCAAGAAAAAGGTTAAGGCCTATATTCTTTACAGTATTTACACGTGCTAATACACCCTAAGCTTTGTGGCTCTGTCTGTGGGGCTGGCATGGACTCACGAGGGAGGGACTTGAATTCTGTGTATCTGTGTATCCTAATTAAGCAGACATAGCATCAAAGAATGGGACTAACCACAGACAAAATACTGAGCAAGGTATTGAGATGAATGTAGACAGAATTTTATGGCCTTGAAATATCTCAAATGATACATGTATGTCATAATAAGGGGAGAACTTAACACACAATCATTGTGTTGTATTTGAGCACATGATATGATTAGTTGGAGGATGAAGAAGAGTTTGATAACAGAGACAGTGGGGAGAGGTTCAGTTTTTCCCTTGCTTGCAAACTTTAGGTGGTGAAGCAGCTAGAGGGTGTTTTTCTGTATAAGTTTCTCTGTAGGCACATGAGTAGTTTTGGGGCCACATGGTGGTTGACCAGGATGACGCAGATTTGAACTCAGCTTTTCCAGTTCCACATCAAATCTATTTTCCAGTTAAATTGGTCTTCCTTTCTGCATTATGTTGAATAGATTTAGAACTAATGCACAAAAAGTTTATGATACATTATAGTATTCGTGAGCCTGCAGATCTCTGTTGTGCGTCAAATTAAAAGCAGGTGGCAATTCTTGATGAGAAATTGAGTTAAAACCTAACCAGATTTCTTCTAAGAAATTGGAAAGATCAAAAATCCTTGGAGGAATATGTATCAGATGCTACTTGCTTAATCCTTGATATCCTTCCTGGAAGGATAGTTTAAATTAACTAACTAATTTAAGGTTTCAGTAAACAGGTCTTCATTCTTTCCCTGTAAATGACATCAGTGGATTAGATAATATTAGCTGTTTTTAAAAAGGAGGGTTCAGAAAGCAAATTAATTTTGAATAGAGGTCTAGATAAGGACAGATATGAAGAGAATTGGATTTTACCAGTAGGAAAATAATTAATCTGTGCAGTAAATGTGCTCTATTTTTCCTGCTAAAATATATATAAAAAAAAAAAAAATTAAAAATAACATAAGGTGGAGCCTTAGCTGAGTGATCCCAAAAGTAAAGTTATTTTTACAAGACTTGTTAATTTAGAGGAATGTTTAATGAAGCAATGTTTCATTTATAACTGTCAAATAAATATGTTTCTAACTTCTAAGACTTTTTAGTGGTGAAGTATATCACCAAAGAAAAGAGAAAATATCATGGTTATAACATTTTTCCCAGAATTTTATATAAAATCTATACTTTTATATTTGCAACAAATTTTTTACTGGCACTTAGTTCTTTCAGTTTCTGTTAAAAAAATATTCTCAATTTTGAGGAATAAGGTTACATTCTGTGCAACTTTCTTATAAAAAGTAATGAAAATAAAAATATTGAAATTCCTATTCCTACCCAAGCCATTCTGTAATTCTATTCTTTTATTATTGGGCTATGGTTTTTGCTGTAGCATCAGAGGTCTAAAGTTGTTAGTTGAGAAAACATTCTGAAGCACCAGTAAAACTGGCCATTTGCTATTATGAGAGATTAAGAAATTCAGACATTTTATGACTACTAAAGCTATATTAAATAATATATGTAATGAGAGAGGTACTTATTTATTAGAAGATTCTCAGTGAAGCCAAAGCCAGTTTGATTGCTTAGCACCTCTGGAATTCCTGCCACGTGTGTTTATGTATTCAAGTGATTGTCCCCATCTGTGGTGGGTCTCAGTTTGGTGATCAATATTCAGAATGGCAGCAGAAGAAGCAGTATAACATGCAAGGCTTCTCATGTCCTCCTTTCCATCTCAGTTGACTGTGGTAGGAGAAACAGATATGATTCTGTCTCAGAGAACATATGGAGACAGAGAAATGTCTGCCTGGTCAGGCTCTATTAATTGGTTGTACTTTGTTAGTTGCCTAATTTTTGCTTAGGAGAATGTAGAAGCCTTGCAGAAGTATCTTTTAGGCCAGCTTCTGCCCACAGGCTGTACCTGTACCTGTTGGTACCCTATACCAACTGCACACCAATTTTGTGCATATTTCCAAAAAAAAAAAGGTGAAAATTTGCCAAGGCAGAAGCCAAACAAACCCAAGCAGCTGGTTTGTTACTAGGTTTAAGGTGAGTGAGGGAGATAAACGATCATAGTCTACTTTCTGATTTCTAGAAAAAGCATACAAATGATGTCTATGCATTTTACATTGGCAGATACTTTGGTGGGTTTTTTTCAGTGGAATACTCATTAAATTTATACATTTTTCTTATAAGGAACAATGCTGGTCAATAAGAAACTCAGTGTTCCACTGCCAATTAATACAACATTTTTCTGCTGTGGGAGTTGGAGAAGAGATTTTAATCCCATAGTACAAATAAGTGCTTAGAAATGAAAAATGTTATGTTTGTAATTATACCTAGCATTCAAAAGCCTTTACAACTGCCTGCAAGGACCCTTGGATAAAGAATTTAAACTGAACAGACATGACATAACAAAAGCAGACAATTTCTCTAGGGATTGTATATATATAAATGAATATATATATATAGAGAGAGAGAGAGATAATTTTGTGCCTTGGAAAAAAATCTGATTCTTATTTCTTGAAAAAGATAGCTGTTGATTCTCATTTCTTGAAAAGATAAATGTTGCTTGTACATTTGTACAAACATTCTGCCAATAACATCTCTATTTTTCTGTCATTGTGATAAGTTTCATTGTTAAGACAGACTTGATAGAGAGCAGCAGTTAATTTGACTTCAACTTTCTATTTTGGCAAAAAAAAATAGTTACTCTATCAGCCAGATTTTTTTTAATCTAAGCAGAAGCTTTCATTGGTCCTTCTTACAATTTTTCATGTCACAACATTGCGATTGTTGTGATTAATCTTTATGACCCTGTATGGATTTCATATAATCCATTCTAGCTTTTGTTCAGGGATTGATTCAAACAAGTTTGTAGAAGGATTTATTCGGTTTATTTTTATCTGTTCATCCTTATTTTCTCACAGATTTACATGGTCATTTCTAAGGCAACTTTATGAAATGTGATTCAGAAATACTGACTCAACTGTGACTGATAGATTAACTACTGCTTACTATATGGTAATTGCAGGGGAAATGCTTTCAAAGTTTTTGAGAAGAACTGGTGAATAAGACGTAATGCACATTACATATTACATATTAAAAATTAATATAGCTTGATTTCCAAAATTTAAATCATTAAATAACCCCTGCATTAAATCCATTATATGGAAAGTTATCATCTAAAGGAAAGACTTATTCCATATTGAAATTCCATGCAAAATTTTCTTTATGTTGTTCATTTCAGACAGTTAATGAACAAGCAAACAAGGGAAATTAGTCCAAAATAAATATGGAGCAACTCACTTGTGATACAAGTCAAATAACAATGCTATTGTAATCTCAGTGCTCATTTCACTCAGCCTCACAGTTTTTAAAGACTTCTAATTTTTTCACCTAAGATGTTTGCTTCTTGTGTAAGGATGTTACTGATCCATCCTCCTGGATATTTATCAAATTCTGGATTCCTTCCAGATCAAATTCCTAAAACATAAGAGACTGAAAAGTTTTCTAGACATTTTAAAGCTGATGGTGCTAGTCAATTTGTACACAAGCACAAGGACAGCTACACCTTGATACACCTGATCTATTAACTTCCTATTCTTCAAAAGAAAGCTGGAAAATCAGTCAGTTTTAGTGAAGGTAGTTGTTATTTTCACCTGTCTTTTCACTTTTCTACTAAAAAGAAGAATACCAACCTACAGAGAATTCTGGGGTAAAGAATAAATCCAACTCCTATAACGTTCCTTTTCACTTCAACATGAAAGGCAATATGTACTCTTTCTCTTTTATATTGAGGGGTTGATCTGTCTTTTCAATAGCACAATTTCAGCAGTTTTTACAGTAGTGTACATCTTTGTTCTGTCTGACTGTTCCTCTGGTGGTTGCTCAATAAACTCCATCTAGAAACTAACTTGGTGCTATTACAGAAACTGACCTTCTCAAAATCATTAACTCAACAAACAAAATTATTCCTTTCTCAGATTCAACACTGTTCATTGTAAAATACCTGATGTTTCTTTGTCCTTTATCCTCTCTAAAGGTCTCATTACCTTTTTGGATTATATTTTGTACTAATACTATGATAAGGTCTCTCCTACATGGTTTGGTGCCCATTGTATTAAATTTACTCACCTGAAGCATTGCTCAAGGGGCCAGTAGCTATAATATCTGTTCTTTTATTAATATCTGATTCTTTGATTCAGGACCTCCACAAACAGTAACGACTTTTTACCATCCTGGCTTTCCTCTGGTGAAAACTCTGGTGGTTTCTTATTTTCAGTCTAGATCAGTCATAGCATCAAAGGTTAACTACTCCAGCGTTTAGTCAAATAACACCCCTGACATTTATTTTGCATGTTTAGTATTGATAGCACTTACTTGGGTTTGTCATGCCAATTTTTTATACTTTTATATTGGTGGTTGTCAGCATGTTTCAACTTTCTAATGTTTCACTGGCCATATGAACATTAGTCAGAAAATGGCAGAAAAGAAATGATGACTTTAACTCTGTGGCTGTAACTCCCTCTCCTTCATCTGCTTACACAGTAGCAACTTTGTGTATCTTATTTATATACTCTTATTTTAGCTCTTCTGAAAACCTTCATTTTATTGTTGTTGCCTTCTAGAAAAGCCTTTATATCTGTCTTACTGACTCTACCTTCCTTTCAAATTTTGTAGAATATATTCTTCTCCATCTCCCATAACTTAACGTTTTTCTCTCTCTGCTATTGTTTGTTGACTGTGTAACTATTATTTATCTCTGTGGTACATTTCATAATGCAGTTTGTATGAAATGTGCTCTGCAAAGTATAGTTGCACTGTATCATTTCATAAAAGTACACAGTAGTTTCAGTAGTTTTCTTTGAACAGTATAATTATGTTTCTAAAGAAGTAAAGTTCCTGATTTAAGTGTGCAATGCTAGTATTTGATGTTAGAGATACATTTGAATACACAGTATTCTGTCCTTGAAAATATGCTTTCTCCTTTTTTAAAGCTACCAGTCATTTTCATGTATTATTTAAACCTAACAGATGTATACCTATAGGCTCATTTATTTTATCCTACCAAAGTACAAGCAGTCAAGGAAAATGAAATTGCTAATCACTGTAATGTGAAATACTTTTTTGAAAGTCTGTGCCTCTTTTGAAATGTATAATTTATTATCCTAGCATATGAGAGAAAGGAAAAGAAAGAGAGAGAGAGAGAAAGAGAGAAAGAAAGAGAGAAAGAGAGAAAGAGAGAGAGAAAGAGAGAGAGAAAGAGAGAGAGAAAGAAAGAAAGAGAGAGAGAGAGAAAAGAGAGAAAGAGAGAAAGAGAGAAAGAGAGAGAGAAAGAGAGAGAGAAAGAGAGAGAGAAAGAAAGAAAGAGAGAGAGAGAAAAGAGAGAAAGAGAGAAAGAAAGAGAGAAAGAGAGAAAGAGAGAAAGAAAGAAAGAGAGAAAGAAAGAGAGAGAGAGAGAGAGAAAGAAAGAAAGAAAGAAAGAAAGAAAGAAAGAAAGAAAGAAAGAAAGAAAGAAAGAAAGAAAGAAAGAAAGAAAGAAAGAAAGAAAGAAAGAAAGAAAGAAAGAAAGAAAGAAAGAAAGAAAGAAAGAAAGAAAGAAAGAAAGAAAGAAAGAAAGAAAGAGAAAGAAAAAGAAAGAAAGAGAAAAAGAAAAGAAAGAAAGAAAATTTTTAGTGAAGGAGTTAAGGAATGTGTAGAACTTTAGAAAGTCAAGTGCTTGTGGGCTTAAAAGCAGAATTAGAACCCATAAGCATTGTTTTACAAAAGGTTTGAGGGGCTTAAACAGTGCTTGTCTTGGCAGAACTAAACCTTGTCTAGATAGAAATGCTACTTTTATTACAAAATTTACTAATTTTGTTGTAAAAATATCAGTGGGTTGTAGCTACAGAAATCTTATGTCAGGATGAAGACTAAATTGACTTAAAAATAGGAAACTAGATTTTTAAACTGGACAGACATATAAGCCACATAGCTGTTGGCTTAATGGTTTAAATGGTTTAAACACAAGCTAAATCCTTTGGGCAGAGAGCAAAAAGTTGTACATAGGAAAAAAAAAGGGCTTACTTCATCAATGAATCCTATATGATCAATAATTTTGTTCTTTTAAGTGAGGAAAAAAACCCAGATACCAAAGCAGAATATTGCTCCTGGACCTCTACACAACTACTAGGCTTTTATAATGGAACAAGTTAGATTTGGTGCATGTCTAAAATAGTGTACTCGGTAAGTTCATGTTGTTTCTACTACAGTTTTAATTGGGTAGAGCATATGGACAAATTGTGAGTGCTGTATCAAAGAAGAATGTACATAGAGCTCTGATGCTGATATCTGATGATAAGAAATCTGTCTTTTATTTTTTTATGAAAGGAAAATTTAGATCAACTTCTCCCTCCTTCGATAGTAATTGATTGATGGCAGGGGCTACAAAGTGTTTTGGTTTTTTTTTATTGAATGTGCTTCTACATGATAGTTGGTTGTATGATCAGTGGTCATATTCATTAGCCATTTTCAGCTCCTGTGGGAATGAATTCTAAATATTTTAATTTCATGGCAATTATAGACAAATAGTAGGCTTGGGTCAGAAAAGTTTTAGAAGGAAGCCCCAGAACAGAAAATGTAAAGGCCAAATACACTAGGAAATGAATTTTTAAAAATTATATAAGGGTTTTGCCTTCAAAATGACTGGCAGGAATTAAAAAAACAGAATACTGATGTGTCAGAACTTCTACACAATGCATTCTTGTCATGATTCTTGCCATGGCATTCTGGAAATACTGGATAAAAATACATGTTATTAGAAATACAGATAAAACTGAATCCAGGCTATGCATCTATATTTTTTTAAGGTCCCAGACACTGTGTTATATTATAATACTGGGACTTAAATATAAATGTCAACTTGAGATGGTTAATGTTAATATTCAAATTTTGCTTCTCCTTGGTCTTCAGAAGACAGACAAAACCAACATTTTGGCACATACTCATGGCATAGTCCAATCTATCATTATTTTCATTATGTCATTTATTTCCTCATGTTCTGATTATTCAGGCCTTTTGCACTAATTCCTTTGAACTATAGCTGTATAATTGATAAAGTAGAATAAAATGCTCCCTGCTAAAACTTACTGATGACCACTCAATGGAAAAAACTTATGACAAAAGTCTGTCCTAGGGATATACACAAGTATCTTCATGAGAACTTTGAATAAAACAAGAAAACTTGTAATAACGCGAAAAATAACCTACCTATTATTAGTAGATTTTAGTGCATAGCATTTTGGCTTTTAGGGAAATTATTCTTTCTTGCAGGTTTTGAGAACTGTGAATGAATTATTATCAGAGTAAGCTCTGTGTTATCCAGCAGTGCATTAGAATATTCACACCATAGTCCCTCCTGTCTGTATTTCTAAGGTTTTCAACCTGTACTTTGGAAATCCCAAGCAGGGATACTATTAATTGAAGACTTTTTTCTTGCTAAATTTTCCAAGACATCTCTCACTAGAATTATAGGCAAATTAAATCAACCTGTGGGAATCAAAGAAAAGATTGCCGTGGATTATGGTCCAAACAACCCAGTAAAACCACTTAGCTGAAGAACCTTGCATTACAGAAAATAAAATATTTTACTACATGAATACTTAATAAATGATATCTTCTCCTATTTAGCTTTTCTCTTCTTATTTTTCTTTTTTTTAAGGACAATTTTCATCTAATAATTTCAAGATATAGAAAACTTCTGAATCTTCAGATAATTGCTCACTAGTGGTTAATTTTCTTCTAAGTTAAAAAGACGTATCTTATTTCGATCATGAATATACCTACCTTCAACCTGGAGCTTTCAGTTCCCAGCACCAGTTTTCTACCTAAAGCAAAAAATTAAGTCCTCCTCAAAAATTTCTTCATTGTGCACACAAGAAAGTTCTGTGAATCAACAGGTGAATTTACCAAACTTGTATGGTTCTTTCAACCTTTTGGAACTCACTAGTGTTATTTTTTTTCTAAAAGTAAACTTGTAGCCCAAACACGTGATTTTTGCCATTACTAGAGAGAGAAATCATGATAGAGGCTTTGTGTTGGCCTCACTTACCTGTACCTTGGATAACAGTTGCCAGTGGCCATGTGTGGAGTGGTGTCTGGGATGGATGGATGGATGGATGGATGGATGGATGGATGGATGGATGGATGGATGGATGGATGGATGGATTTCCTCTTAGTGAATTCCACAGATGAAGCCCCCATGTAACAAACAGTAGCCCTTTGTATGACCTGCAGCTATAGATGGCTGTTGTACAACTTTCAACATTCAGGCTAGGAATAAAGAAAAATTTAGAAATATATAAAAGTATATATAATTTCATATATAAATATATAAAAGTATATATAAAAAGGAAATACATAAAAGTAGCCACAAGAGGCTAGAAACTTAACTTTATTATTCATAAGACTTTTGTCTCTATTAATTAGACAATTTGAATTTTTATACTGTTAGCATTAGGTGGACTGACATGGAATTTTTACCTCCACTTGCCATATATATTCTTTCTTATTCATTGGAAGACTTTGAGTGTAGTAGACAGAACTAGGAGCAGGACTATAAGTAAAGGTCTCACTAATCCTGTATGATTAAGCACATAGTTTTCTTTTTACAGTCTTATGTTATGTACATGGGACTCACATTTCTTTTCTTACACGAAACATCAGTTTTCAAGTCTAGACGTCTCCATTGCTGGATTCCACAGTACTGTCCTTTTATCTAAATGTTTTATTCCAAGAACTTGCATTCTGGTGTATGAGAATGTAACCTGACAATCTTCTCTGCTAATTTTTTTGGTGATCTCAGATACAATTTACCCCACCCTAAAAAGTTTGAAGGATCACTACAATAGCTGCTACTTCACATCACTGAAACTGTTACTCAGTGGAATATATTTTGTTATTGTTTTGCCATGAGTGATTCTTCTGTGTAAGTAGTGAAGAATAATGTTAATTCAATAATTCACATTTTTCTGTATTATGGTTTCGTTTTACCCTTCTGGTCTGATGTCAGATATTCAATACTATTAAGATTTCTTTCGCCACAGTATATCTTCCTAAATTTGTAAAGAATACCTTGTTTGTTTGTTTATAATTGATGTCCTTAATTTCATATTAGTACAGGTAATAAGTAACACAGCCTGTGCTGTCTCCCAACAATTATGCAAGAATTCTGAGACTTGCCAGCACCATTTTTCTGTATTCCTTGGGCATGTCCTGGGATGCAAGATGCAAACTCTCCTTTCCCTCTTACCCTAAATAATCTCGTAAATACTTGCTTGATACTTAGATGTGTTCATAATTTTCTTCCCAGTTTAGAATCAGGACTTTTTAAGCCACAGTGTGTATTTAGCCACAGTGGTATTATATTACCAGTTGGCACTGTAAAGCCTTTGCTAGAAGCTCATTAAATTGTGCTATAAGCACTCATACTTAAGAAAAATCATCAGTTTCAGCCCAGGGACCCATTTATCTTTCAACCTGCTGTCTTCTCTAGCACTGCCTTAAGCAATGTGTTTCTGCTAGCAAGTTCTTATGTAGAATTCATGGGAACATTAAGACTGTTTCACCAATGGCAGCTTTAGACCTCCAGCATATGTCTTACAGGTTGAAATACCACAAAATGACAGATTTTTCCCATACATATATATTATAGGTTTTGCAGCTTTGTGTGGCACTACTTTTTTCCAAAGCCTCAAGCAGCAGCTAAGCAAGATGCCTGTGGGTATTTTGAAACTGCCTGTGGGTAGATAATGACAATTTTAATATCCACAGAATTCTGCTAAAACAGAAAGCAAAGAAAATGTACAATGGGATTTGTCCATTTGAGTTAAATCAATGGATGATCACTGCACTCTATAACCTCAGAGCAGTGAAAACTATTAAACATGTAGTTACTACATGTGTAATTTTTGAGTGAAGTGATAATATGCTTCTTTACTCATAGTCCTAGGAAAAAAAGGCTAATAATATGAAAACAACAGTACCTTTCAATTTAATCTCTACCAGTATTCAACTGTGTGCAAGAATTTTGATGTTATCAGTGACAAAATGTATTGCATTATTCACATGTAAAAGAGTATGATGAAAACCTAGCAAGCAGCAAATTGCAATAACAGAAAAAAATTATATGCAATAAACAAAGAACAGGGGAATAACTCAGAATTAATGAACTCAGAATTGTTTTGTCTCAATGAAAAGATAAAGTCAAGGAAGCTGAGATATGCTCACTGAAATCCTGTCCTTGTTAACTTTGCTGAACTCAGCGATGTTAGCCATTCTCAGCATGTCACCCATTTTCTCTCCTAGTAATTAGGTGTAACTTTTTTTTTTTCTTTTTTTTGTTCTATGAGAACTGCATTCTGGTACTTGAAGGCAAAATTGGGTCTAAAGTAGCGAGTGTTATGCATAAGAAATTGTGATAAGTTCCTTAAAATTTTCTTACTAAATGTATCCATTTGAAGCAGAGTACATCATTTAGAGGTTAGTGGATACAAAGCTATAGTTGTTAGCAGGTTTGCTTATGAGGTTTGTTTTTCCCTCTGCTTGGAAGCCTTTGTCAGCTTGCAATGATCCTCAGTAGCATAGCTTCTAACATGGTAATATTTAGCAAAACCTGATGATAGTCTTACTGTATATTCAATGCACATGTGATGGGAAGAGTGTATGTAACCACTGATAAATAATATTCACTGGTATCACTGTCGTGGAACCACAGTTCTCCATCCTCTGTATGCCAAAAGCTCCTTACCAGAAATATTCTTATGGTATTCCTAGCCAATCTTGTGATCTGTAAAGACTCTCTGGGACCCAGTCCTCCTCTGGACTGCTTTTCCTTTCAACCATCTCTTTCTTTGCCATCAGATCTCTTCTTTTCTACAGATATCTTAACACTGACTAAGTTGCTTCCCAGCAAAATGCTGGAGTGGAGAACATGGCACACAGAGACCCAGCCTGATTCAGCAGGGAAGCAGTGAAGTCTTCTGAAGGAGGCCTTTCATCTGGCTGCAGCCCTGAGCACTCCAAGACCATGTCGGCTCTTTTTGTATCCTAGTTAAAGCATTCAGCTGTGACTCCCTGCTTCCTTGCCCAGCCTCCATTCACTGCTGGATTTAATCTCGAGCCTGTCCTGCAAGCAGAGCTGGTGGAACTAGGCAAGGTTCTCTTGAGAGCTGAAGGTCTTCATGGATCTTTGTTTGTATAGGCACCACCCTCCATCACCACTTTGTAGTTCTCTCTGCAATGAGGAATCCCACAGAGGAAGATGATGATCTCCATGTCTGTGTTGGAGCTATCAGATGGAAAACAGAAGCTTAGGAATGTGGAAAACATTACTGAAATCCAGCAGACCCTTTTTTCCCAAAAGGTTTAGCAGTGTTTTTATTTGTCATGTGTTTGCATGAATATCATAAAAGATTTAAACAAAATTGCCATCATTTATAGAAGTCAACTTTCCAGTGTTTCTCCATATGAATTATTACTTTCCCAGAGTAAGGAATAAAGCCAAAGTAATAATGTAATAATGTTCATTTCAGATTGTTAACTTAAGAAAACACTTCCTTTAGGCAAATGAATTTTTTCTGTTACTATACTGGTGCATGTCCAGATTCTGTTTTGTTGATTACTGTAAAAAGGTGTTTCTTTTGTTACATATTTCCACAATCACCTATTTTTGATTTCAAGATTCTAAAATATCTCATTCTAGTGTTCATATGGTCTCTGTATAATTAGTCCCATCTTACATTAATTCATATGATTTGTAGCATGTCATGGACTTTGCACAATAACAAATTGTGTTATTGGATCCTAAATTTTATGAAAAATGATTGAAAACTCCCACCCAGTCACTAGATAAGTGATGGTTTTTCAATTTAGCCTACAAAACTAATGTATTTGTAGCTTATAGATAAGGTGGCGTAGATATAGATAATATATTTGTAGCTTAACGTATTTGTCATTTTCTTACTACTTGTTGCAGGTGGTACAAGCAGAGAGATACTCCTTCTTTGTGTTCCATCACTTCTGTTACCCAGGGAATTTGGGGAGTACTCTGATGTAAATGGCATCAGATGTCAAAGTTGCTAGGGACTTATATCAGTCTGATAGCATACTGTGAGGGTAGGAAACAGGCAAGCAGGATGGCTGTAATTTGTGAAAGATGAGTCAGTATGTATTTTTAAAGTAGACTTCAGTCTCTGTTACATCATTTTGACCACTTTTTTTTTTTTTTTTTTTTTATGATTTCTGCTTACTTGAGAATCTGGGAAAAAAATCTATTGATATCCATACCCATACCTGAAAATCTGGTTGGCAGAACAAATTTACTGAATAATAATACTATGAAAAGATTTAAAATCTTCCCCAAGAGAAAGACAGTTAAACGAGCATCAATAACAGTAAAAGCAAGAATTAAAGCTCAAAAATCAAAATGAGGTTTACTACTTTGTTATATAAATAAAAGCTAAACTACCCCACCTGAAGTTCAAAACAAGGTTGAATAACAATAATTAATTTCTGGTAGTACTTAACAGTTGGCAAATGTCAAGAGGAAGATTTAAAAATCAATCTTGACTTCCTCTGACAGAACAGTGTATGGCTCCCATAGAAAATTTGCAAAGTTGTGTGGTGATAACTGCATTATTTTGTACTTTACCCTTTGTGGCGCATTGCTTGAGTGGTTTATCATCCTTGCACGTCACTTGCAGTTTCTATCAGCTTCATTTTTATTCATGAAAAAAGCTTGGGCAGGGGGTGGTAAACACTTTTTTCCTTTCCTTTTTTGATTTCTTTTGTTTTGTTTTGTTTTAATCACTGTTCACAGAGCAATTCTTCTTGTTCCTATCTGACACAGTAAAGAAAATACAGCCAAAGGCAAGGGCATCAACCACCCTTTTGAAGGTCTCAGGTAAACTATTATTTATATGACTTCAGAGAGTCTGCTTCATATTTTAAAGGGCAGAATAACCAAGCAGAGAAACATGCTTATGAAAATACATCATCTATTAACCTTATCTGCTTCCCTGACATGGGGCTGAAAAGGTTTACTGAAACTTGAGGAAGTGCTGTAGTAGAGCAGAGCTCTGTGATCCTAAGGTTTTTTTGGCCTATATCATTTCACTTTGGATGTGCTTCCTCTTTGAAAAAAAAAAAAGATTTATAAAAGATTAAGATAACTATCACAAATGATGTTATTTAGAATAGTCTTCAAGGGTCAAGGTAGCATTTTCAACAATTCTTACAACTTTTTTTGCCTAAATTTTTATGTGTACACAGTAAGCTTTCTAACTAATGAAATAGTATCTACAGTGGCTGAAGGTATCTTTCCATCATAAAAGTGTTTGTTGTCAGAAGCTCACAGATAAGAGGTGATTTCCAATCTAATTGATTCTGTGATTCTATCTTTCCTGAAGATAGTCATCAAAAGTACCCTTTGTACAAAAATTTATTGTGAATAAAGCACCACTTTCTCTAATTTTTGCTTGAAATGGAATTACAGCCTGATTTTTATGAGATATCTTTACACACTCTTTTCACAATTACTACCACCAATCCTATTTAGAGGCCAGGTTCTAGTGCCTAAGAAGTTAAATAGCATGTGCACTGATGACTAAAAAAAAAACTAAAAAAAAAAAGTAAAAGCAACCTGCAAAAGAATGGGTGGTTGACTACATTCTGAGGCTATTTGTTAGTCAAATCAAGCAGAAATAGTAACTCATTCAGTAATGTAGCCAGCTCATCTAATTAAATGTCTCTCTCAGCCCAACATCTGTCTTCATAATGATCTTCGTGCTTTTAGGCAATAACTGCATCATGCTTTTATGTCTGAATTAATGCTGATAACCTGTGGATGACATTTGTAATGTTGACGATAAAATATCCAGATTTCATCGTCTTCATATTTACTGAAATAAAGGTATATAATCCTCTAGCCATTCCTCCTCTATGATTTAAAAATTACATGTCAAATCCTTACTGCACAATCTCTCCTGTTATATCCAGCTGAATCTGTGTTCATTGATGAGAGATATAGGACATATACTCTATTTCACTTAAAATATTAAAGTGGTAAAATCTACCTGATCTTGTGATGTACCCAACTTCCTATATTTTATTTCTAAATCTGATTTAAATGGTAGCTATCCTTCTCATGATCTCTCCTCAGGCTGGTATATATTCTCCATATAAAAGACTTCTGACCACATTTAAAAGTTAAAATTTTTAAATGCAGAAGTCATTTTTATCCCTGCTTATCCTGAGCAGATTGATATTCACTAGTGACTCACAGTGACTGAAATTTCTGAGACTGCTTTAGATGAGAGGAGAAAATACAAATTTCTTATAAACAGTTGACCTCTTTCATCATTTGTCAGACAGGTGGTTTATAATAATAGTGTGTATTGTCCTTTCTCAAGTCATTCATTATAACATTTTTTCACAAAAGTTACCTGCAACTCCCTCTCCACATCTCCATTCTAATTTCTTTCCAGTCTGGTTGAGTGAGATGTGTTTTCACACCAAATCTGATAATTTTTTTTAGATAACCACATCTGCCAGCTAGTTTACTTTAACTTTTACAATAGTTTCTGTAGCACAATATAACTAAGAAGGCAATTCAGAAACTGCTGCTCTAAATTGCCTTTATCTTATACTCTTCCTTGAACACAGGGTGATTGAAGATTGTGTAAGAGGCAACAAATGCTACAGGCTGAAGGATGTTACTTATTATATTGACACTGTTTTCTTCAAGGCCTTTAGTTCTTTATCAAATATGAAGAGGTAGAACTTTATTCTCAACCTCTTTGATGTGGTAGCTAGCTCCAACAAAATGAACTCTAGTGGGCTGTCCTTCCCTTCAGTTTTGTATTTCCTGTGGCTAAACTGTCTCCTCCATCACTGTAGCAACACTTTCACAGAGTTGTGTATGGCTCCTGCTCATTCGTGCTTCGCATTCCTGGGCTTAGAAGAAGGCACTGTGTCTTGTTAGGTGTTATTTTTTCATGAGAAAAGCCAAATTAGTGTGAAGAGAGGTGAAGCTAAAGTATAAATAATACACAGTTTATAATAATTATATTATATATTATATATACAGTATATAACAATTATGCATATATAAAATATATAATAATTAAATAATATACAGTTTATTCTGTTTCCAAAGGGAAACCCGCACTGTACTTTTATAAAAATGTGCCAAACACCAAATTGTAGAACATATCAAGAATAAAGCATTTTTCACATGTTAAAGCTGAGATGGCTGTTCTGTTAAGAACAGGAAATTCTGAAAACATTTTGGCACCATAAAAACTCAAGGAAATGTCTAATATATTTAACTAATGAAACATAATCTTTCAAACTCTAGTTCTATGGCTTTCTTTGAAGAGGGCAGTTGCTAATAGTAATTATTAACAGAGTTAATAATGAAGTCTGGGTGTGAGAATGTTTTTCTGTTCTGAATCTGAATGCCAACATGACTGTAATTGCACAGTAAAAGATTTGCTGAGGCAGCCACCATCTCAATAACAGATCTGCTTCTACCAGTTTAAGATGTAATTAAAACAAAATATATCCCTCAGACAGGGATAAAAAATAACTAGCAACCTGTGTTTGCAGTTCTTGAATTGAACTAGCAATTAACTATATGTTTGACCAATGAAAAATGTCATATATTGTGACCTAAATTTTGTTACACTGAATTCTGGCAATTTTCTGTAAGAAATGTGTTTCAAAGGTTATGCCAACCAACAGTATAGAAGATTGTAATAATAGGTTACAAGTGATAAAAGGAAACACATCAGCCACTATCATAGCGTTCTCTTTCTAAATGAAGTGAAAAGTTCTACTGAAACCAGTGTTATAATGAGAGAAGAGCAGAAATGTGTGAACTGAATACAAGGAAGTCTAATTCTTAGGTAAATGGAGTTCAATCCTTAAAAATAAGTTATTTTTTCTATGTTTTGAGAAGCACCAGAAAGCTTATATAGCACAGTCAATTTATTGGTGGAGGAAGCAAAGCCCAGTACAAACAAGTATCAGGGTCAAGCGCAGCCTCTCACCTGTCGCTGGCCTTAGTGGTTTGGTTGCCTGGGCTCAGGGTCAGTTTTCAGTGCAGCTGCCTGTCCTTGTACCAGAGAGGTGGGTGGAGAGCATTGTAAGAAAGAGCTGTGGGAAGCAATGGCTTCTCCACCTCTCTGTTTCCAGGCTTCTCCTCTCATCTTTGAGCTACACTGCAGCTTGGCCAGTTTCTGGCAATGTGCCTCACTAATTCAAGCCCTGACCCACTGATTTCATCTTCTGGCTTGATATGCTACCTGCCTTATTGCCCGGTTGGCTGGTGGTGCAGAGCAGCAGATGGTCATGGCTCATCTTGCTTGGTATTGTGGGGCTTATCAGTGAGTTTCATGCCCTGCCTGCCTTGATTCCCAGGAACTCTTCTCTTACACAGCAGCTCATTCTTGCTGTTCCCTGGCAATAGCTTTCCAAAAAAGGCACCACCAGAAACAGATAAGAACTGCATCAGTCCTCAGGTTTCATGGCATCCATCAGATGCCTAGGGAAAACATTCACGAACAGGTTAAGTGCAGGATAATATTTTCTTGGTCTGCTTTCCAAACATCAGTAGTTTGAGAAATTCTTGACTGAGAGGGTGCAGTCACATTTGTCTTTCCTGTAGTTTTCTACTCTTTGTTTTGAACTCCCTTCTGCAATATATTCCCCTGTCTTGCCCTAAATACCAAAGGTAGTGATCTCTCTAGTGGAAAAACACAAAGAAGGACTTCCTTTCATTTTGGCCCTGCTACCTGGTGGTGGCATTGAAATAATTTTACCTCTGTACTGCAAGAACAATGCCTACTCATTCCTGGCACCAGTTTATCACACAGTTAACAGCTTGTATTTTACTAGCCCTTGGATGTCCTCTTCCAGGACCATGTTAACCTCTTATTCTTTGACATGAGATAGGAAGAAATGTGCTGTATCCAAAAATGAGGCAACATGCATATCTGCAGTGTGTAGAGAACTGCTACTTTCAAAATCTTTGATTCTTACTTCATTCTATAATAATCTTAGCATTTTTTCTTCCCTTTTTTGTCTGCTTTTGAACACTGAGCTGTTTCCTACAGGAAGTTTTCCACGACAACTTTCCAAAGGAATAACTGTTTTGTTGCCCTTTACTGTGTAGTGTGATTCTTTCAGATGCTTTTTAGCACTAGAAAACTTCTCCCACTTACAAAACAAGTTCTTCCATTCTATGCAAATCCTACTTATAATTTTCCAGCAAATCCACTTGACAGCATGTTGAAGTTAGTTCTATTGCAGAGAAATAGCAAATTGTTTGCGTGGTTTAATATTAAATGAAAAGTGGGCCATCCAGGCATAAATCAGAGATATCAATTAAAGCTAGGACTCATGTAGTTTCAAACTTCGGGAGAACAGTGCTTTAGTCATCGCACTGAGCATGTGACCTTCACTCATAAGGAGGTTTCCTAGGTTGCCAACAGAATTCCGCAGTTTTTCCTTAAAAACTTCAAATGTTTTTTTTTCATATGAAGACAATTTTTTGTTTGTTTCTTCTTAAGTTTCATCTCTTAGCTTCTGTACGTCTGCTGAAATCTGGGGAAGTCAGGGACTGTATAAGAGAAGATAAAAGTAATTGTTTTGCATTATCCCTTATTCATTTGGTCATTAAACAGGAGGCTGACAGGAAACATCACTGAGAAAACTCTTAGGCTGAAGAAGCGATCCTGTTCTCTAAAATGGAAGATATTTATTTTCATTAGTGCTGGCCTCAAAATTTTGCTGCAAATTTTCTCAAGAGGCAGAGGTCCAGCTGTTACATGGTAGGAAGCAACTTCCAACCAACACTCTGAAGATTTAAATGAAAGAGCGTGAAGTTTACCTAGAGGTAGTGCCATCTGTTGTCCTGGTATTGGTTCCTGCAGTACCATCCAAATCCATTTGGATCTAACCACTATCCTTCCACCAAAGAAGAAGAGAAATCCTTCATGATGAGAGAAATGGGGCATCCACAAGAGCTATGCTAGCTGGCTAGCTGGCTTCCTAGAGCTGGGGCGAGGTGAAGGATTCATGTGTGTATACTTAGAGCTTGCCTGCCCAGTTTCACCCTGCAGAAAATCCCTTGCAGGTAGAGGTGGCTTTTCACCTCACCTGAGTCTGTATCAGGATCAGTTGTTTGCCTCCTCTTCCTGCAGCACTGCTAAGACAGTACCAAGCCCTGTCAGGCTGATTTTCCTTTTGGTTCTTTAGTCTGTCTGATCTCATCAGCCTCCAGGAGAGAAGTTATTTGAGGTTATTCCTCTGTATGGGGTCTTTTATATGGTACAGTTTTAAGATATCCCTGAAAAAGCCCCACCACATAATGGTTTGCTTTACAGTTAAAAAAAAAGGAGGCAGTTTCATTTTCCCCACTAAGTAAAGCACTTAGCATGATCTCACTTGTTTAAGGTAATTATAGGCATGATGTCTATTCAGCTTCTTGCTTCTTTAGAAAGGCTATAAATTAATTCAAAGATAAAAATGTACTGCAGTTACATATGATGGACACTTAATGCAGAATCCTTTAGTAAATTTTTATATTTTTCAAGTTCTGTACTAACTCTCAACCTTCCATCCTAATCTCTTATCTTACATCTAGCAAAAGTTGCAAAGGGGTTGTGGTAAACTGAAAATGCTCATAGTGTGATGTGGTCTTAGGATACTCATCTATCTCTGTCAACATATTCTGTGTGGTGTGCTCTAATGTAAGTCTCAATCTTTCTTCAAAGCAGAGGGTATCCAAGTGAGCTCTTTCTTTCTTCACTGAAGAGAGGAAAAAAGAGACCTGATTTTTTTTTTAACTATTCTTATTGCTATGCACAAAAAATGGCTCTGCCTTACTGTAAGAGATAACTTGGTGAACTAGGTTTATATATTGCTATTAAAAAGCTAGCCATATCTGTAGTGTACCAAGATGTAAATGTAAAAAATGGCAGGGGAGGGCAAAGGAAGAGGGAGGTGGCAAAAAAAGGTTATTCTGGATAGACTAATTCTATTAATCTACTAATTTCTCAAAGGTGAATTTAACCTTTTAGGCTTATACAACAATGTTGCCCCTTTTAGCTGCAGATTTTTCTATTTAAAACTCTACTGTTAGAATAAAAATTAGGTTATATGTGAATGTTATATACTGGAACTGAAAAGAAGCAGCAGCTCTCCCTTTCAGGTGTACTCAGGAAGTGTTTGCTCAGCCAGCATCTGGAAAACATAAGGTACAGATCTTATTGCAGGCTCCACTTGTGATCAGAGTCTGCAAGATGAGCCGGGTGCTTGGTGTCACAGCTGTTCATCACTGCTCTGTTCCTCCAAGCCCTCCTTTGCCCTGCCAGTGCACCATGCCTGTCAGCTCGCTCCAGCATGCTGCCATGGTGAGGTAAATGCCAGCTGACCACCTCAAAGAGCTGTATTGCAGTGGGATGCATGTCTCACACAAGAGAGGAATTCTGGTTTGTTGGTTAAATGCCATGACAGAGGAGGCCATGTTTAAAGTGCAGCATTGGCACACCTTAGACAACAGTGGGAAATGGAGACATTTTAAACGCTTGGTTTGTACACTTGCACCCAGGGTCCCTTCTTGAAGAGCCCCACAGCATAAGGTTCCTGCAGCAGCCGCACCAGAATGGCCAGTGGCCATCCTATGGCTCCTAATCCTGTTCAAAGTGGTAAGATGGAGATAAAACCCATGTTTATGCATTATGAAACAGTCCTAAATTTCATTAGAACAGCATATTTTGGAGTCGATGTGAGATGCTTTGACACCATCTACACTTCATGATTTTGTTGGAAGTGTTGTGCTGTAGGAAGCTTCCAGAAGATGGCAGAAATTAAAATGTATTAGGACATAAGAGTAACAAATTATGACAGCCCTAGAAGAGGTCAGAATGAGGAACTGACATTTTAAAGCATATGTTCACATATTTTGAGTGTTTCTTGTGAGTAATAAAACTGAGATACTTATCCCTGCTGGCTGCTAATGATCTTGCTGTATTTTTTTATGAGGATAGCATAATGAAGCTATGTGTCCTAACTTCAGTAACTCTTACCTATCATTCTTATTTCCCCATGTGCATTTCAGTCATCTGAAGCATTTTTTGTACTTTTAGTTCTTTATCTGTAGTTTTGTTTCCAGGTAAAATTAACCATGCGTTCTGGGCTTTACTATGCAGTCAGAACTTGACAGAACATGCTACATCATTTTCATTCAATTAAATCCCACTGAGAGCATTGATGCTAACTCACGTTCCTCTGTTGGGTAACCCCAGGATTATCAAATACTAACCTTTTATGACCCTACTACCATACTTCTAATCTATGAAGGAATCCTGCTTCACATGAGGCCCGTTCATTGCAAAAGGCTCACAAATTTTCTTGACATGGAAGACCCTCTCCTGAGTGTCTACCAGGATTTAAAAGTAAAGAAAAAATTTATTTTCCAGCCTAGGAGGAAAGTAATTACAGGTCTTAGTAAGTTTTAAAAATCATACGTAGATTTATTTGTGGAAATAAACAGCAAGGGGGATAAAGTACCTAAACAGCAAAAGAAAGACTAAGAAAGATGTAGGTCTACTGCTGAATGGGGCAGGAAAATGAGAGACAAGTAACTTGGAACAGGCTGAGGTACTGAACACCTTTTCACCTAATTCTTGGCCAGTAAAACTGAGCTTCAGGGGCCTGAGGCCCCTCAGACCAGTGACCTGGAACAAGCAAGACTTGCTCTTTGCGGAGGAAGACCAGGTTTAGGAAGCACTTCCAACAAGATGGATATACTTAAGTCCATGGAGCCTGATGGGTTTGTTCCCACAAATGCTGAGTGAATGGACTGATACTTTTGCAAGGCCAGCATCAATCACTTTTTAAATGTTGTGGCAACTGGGAGATGTTCCACAATACTGGAAGAGGGCAAATTCCTTTCCTGTCTTCAAGACAAGAAAAAAATGCATGGAAATACAGGCTGGTGGGCCTCATCCCACTGCAGAGGAAGGAACCATTTCTAAGCATGGGAAGAACACAAGATTTATTTGGGGTTGTCAGCACAGATTTATGAAGAGAAATTCATGCATAATCAACCTAAAGCCTTCTGCAATGAGGTAATTGGCTTGGTGGACAAGGGGGTGGGGGCCCTGGATGTGCTTCCCCTTGCCTTCAATAAAGCATTTAACACTGTCTCCCATGTCACCCTCACAGAGCAGCTGAAAAAGTGCATTTGGTAAGTGGATAGTGAGGCTGGTTGAAAACCAATTCAAGGGCTGGGCCCAGTTGTGGTGATCAGTGGCACAAAGTCCAGTTGAAGGCAAGTGGCTAGTGAGACTTGATTGATACCCCAGGTATCAATAATGAGGCCAATACTGTATAAGATTTTCCTTAATGACCTGGATGCTGGAACAAAGTGCACCCTGAGAAACTTTGCAGATGATACATGACCAGGAAGAGTTGTGACATGAGAGTTGTGGTACATGATACATCAGTGTTCTACTGACATCAGGAGGAACATGAGAAGGCTGGAGAAAGGGGCTGGCAGGATCCTCATGAAGTTCAACAAAGACAAATGAAAAGTCCTGAACCCAGGGTAAATTATCCCTTGCACAAGTACAAGCTGGAGGCTGAGCAGCTGGAAAGCAGCTTGGCAGGAAAGGCTCTGGTGGTGCTAGTTCATACCAAGGAGACCATCAATCAGCAATGTATGCTTGTGGCAAAGTAAGCCAGAGGTGTCCTGGGGTGCATTAGGAAAAGCATCGCCAGAAGGATAGGGATGTGATCCTGGCCCTCAATTCAACCTTAGTGAAGCCACAACTGGGGGGCTGTGTCCATTTTTAGTTCCCAGTACAAGAGACAGAAAAATGGGCATACTGGAGAGAGTCCAGAAAAACCATCACTAATGTGATTAAGGGACTGGAACATCTCTCCCGTGAGGACATTCTGAGAAAGCTGGGACTGTTCAGCCTGGGGAACAGCAACCTTGCAGCAGGTGAGATAAGAAAGTTCTCTAAGAACAGAATTCTCTTTATCTGTCTATTTCTAGATCACATATTCACTAATATTCTTACTCTTTCTCTTGTGTGACAAACTTCCTTTTCCTACATCACAAATTTTTAATTTAAGGCAGATAACACCTAATATTGTTTGATGACTTTATGACTTTTTCTAGAATTCTAGGAAAAAGGGTTTTTTTTCTGAGCTTCTGGTTTTGATTGTTTGTAGCTCACTGGGAACCATGTATTCCTCTGTCTGTGAGGACTGTCGTTATCTTGTAAACCACACCCAGTTTTGCACAGGAATTGGTAGCATTTTGTCCTCTTCCACTATAATTCATGGACAGCTTATTTGTATAGCACTCCTATTTATAATATATATTGCTTAGAAATAATTTATCTTTGCAGCTGAGCAAATTGCAGTATAATTTCACTGCTCTTGCATAGACCTTTCTCTTGTTTATAACAGTGGTTTCTGAGTTGCAATCTCTCCAACATAAATAATGCATTAGTTCATAATTTAAATGTGACCTATCTTTGCAAGACTGGTGACTCACTATAAAGATCTTTTTGAGTAGCTTCAAAACTTCAAGCAGATTTTGGTAGCTGATTTATCTCTTCTGATCTGTAACATATTGTGAAGGTTTAGCTTTTATATGTTTGACAGTGCTGTGAGGACAAAAACTGCTAAGTCCCTTAGTATGATAGAAAGTGGCTCACCAGAGAATCAGACTAACCTGGGCTCTGCTAGAATATCATGCTCTAAAATCAGGAGCCCAGCATTGTAGTTACAAGATAGGTTTTCTTTGGTGGAAAAGATGATTGACATAGTTCATTTCCACTTCTGTAGTCCTGCTGGTGTTGATTCTTACAGTCTGTAAAGTATCAAGATTTAAACCCCATTGTCAAAATAAACATTTTAAAACATGGAATTAAAGCCATTTCAGGGGCAAAGGATAAGAGCTGCACATTTTTTAAAATGTGTTTGTTATCAAATAACACCAGTAAGGTTATCCTAATTCTATGCTGTCACTAAATAGAAATTTTTCACAGAGACCATATTGCACAAAAAGACAAGTGAAAGGAAGCTACATCCATTGCATCCTGTTACCACTTAAGAGCTCAAAATGAGACAGGGAATCTGTGTGTCCAGTAACACTTTCTGGTTTGAAGGAAAGAATTTGCACCCATCTTTCTCCCAAACTGAAAAGTATAAAGGAAAAGAGGAAGAAGATCAGTGAAAGATGAGCTAAATTTAGGGTAAACTCTGACTTTTTTGGAAGATATCTTGACCCTTATTTTTTTAGCACAATGTAAATTGTAAATCCAGTAAATCCAGGGCACGTACTTAAGGGCTTTCAAATTAACTGAATAGTGGCCCTACAAGCCCTCATGAAGAACCAAAAACATTCTGTGGATTACATTGCATTTATTCTATACCAAACCTTCACACTTTAAGTCTTACCTATGCATCTATATATGAAATGGAAAGACAAAGAATGGTGTTTTCATATAATGGCATAATTTCTAAATGCATCTATTTTTTTGTTTATCAGACATACATTGACTTGGTATTTGTGCAGTAACTTCATACAGGTGAAATTTTGTCAAGGCCTAAATAATACAAAATTCCTTCTTACTACATAGTTAAACATATTCTTCCACATTTGTCTGGGAAAATATCTCTGAATGAATCAAGTAGCACAGTCACAGTGTAACACATTCTATTGAGAACATATGCAATAGTATTCCTCAGTAAAAGAAACACACATCTTGCAATCTTGAATTTTCTCCCTTTTTGGATAATTCCCATGCCATTTTTTAATTCTTAATAAGACATCAATTATTACACTTTACACACCATCAAGAGTAGTAGAAATATGTTCTCCAAGTTTTCTAGGCTCATTGCCAATTTTAGTTTGACCCTGTTGCCATTAAATGCTACTATAAATACTCTATAAATGAGAGAACAATTATTCATTTTTCATATAACTTGAAGAAACACATTGTATATTTAAAGTATTAAGAAGGAAATCACTGTTCCCAAATAAACAGCTAAGACTTTTAAGTGTCTTTCCATTTTTAGGGGAAAAGTCACTAAGTCTTTTAAGTTATTCTAATAAGTTAATTGAAACTATCACTAATAGTATTTTGAGAATGTGATTGTATTTTTTGGCAAGTTTGATATGGCATCTGATACACTGGAAGAAAAACTCACTCAGGCTACCACTTTCACATCTGGTTCACTTTCCATTGCGCCTTATTTTTGCTTTTGAAGTATTAGAGAAATAAATATATTAAGTCATTAAATCTTAGTTTACTGTATTTCTGAGCTGAAGCTGTAAATTTCTTATCCAGGGATGCTGGGCTGTATTAAACTATGACAAATTCTTCTTAACTTGGTTTACAGAGCTTGGCCAAATCCCTGATTTCTAAGGTGAAGAGCCATCCACCAAAAGCAAGTTTTATGGAAGTCTAAGAATTAAGTACAGACTATTTAGCAGATCTTAATTAATCTGATGCTATTTTAAATATATTTAATTTCATAATTTTACATGATAAACTATAAAAAATGTCTTCACTGTGTCAGTGTATACAATTACTGTGTATAGCCTTGATTCCAGTGCTCCACATCTGAACACTGGAGAGAAAAAAATATCTTCCCATAAAATACAATACATGAAACATACAATTGTTACAAGGAAGATAATAATAATTACTTTTTTTCAAAGTTGGAACATTTCCTTTTGCTTTGGACTGTTTTCTGAGTTATCTTTAAAAAAACAAACAAATTTACAAACAGATGTTTTCCCTATTTGTCTTTTTAGCTTTGCTTTGCAGAGTAGGATTCAGGTCCTTCTTTCCAAAAAACAGGATCCACAGACACCTACCAGGGAACCTGTCTCTTCTGGAAATGCTTTACAGGGTGACTGTGGATTCCACATGAGTCTCCCGAAGTTTTATTGACTTATTCCTGTTGGACCAATTTACATAAACTCTAGTTTAATTTCTCCAGATCAGATTTGTAAGTGCCGATTCATGGGTTTTGCTTTATTTCATGATCCAGAAACATTTTTCCTAACTAGAGCAGAGCATTAGTACACAGGCCACAACCTAAGCATTAGCACTGTAAGGTTTATTCCTTCACTGCAAGGACATAAGTAAATTATGCATATCTGATATGAGTATAATCTGCATTTGATACCCTGTAAATGCAAATATTCAATGACATTATAAAATTTTGGGCTCCATAGAGGTTTTTATCATATTATTCAAGATTCTTTTTCTGACCAGAAATATTCATAGCAGTGAGAGGTAGAAAGAAGAGATGTGTATCTGAAGGTAAAGCAGACTTAAGGTAGCATACCAATTTGGCTGGTATTGTAGGCAAAGTGGGGATAAAGGAGTTGTGTCCTTGCCTGTGGTTCCTGACCAGAGGTTAGTGCAACTGCGACTTTTTGTTACAGCTCACCATATTTATTATTTTGTAAGTACAGATCACCTTAATCATGACTGAACATCTGGGATACCCCTTCTCTGCATCAATCACTCTAACACTATCTGCTAAATGCAGATCTTCCAAAAAACAGGGAAAAGCTTTAAAGCTCTCGATGTCAGCAATATTCAGTAAGAAAAGACTTGACCAGAGGAAGAAGCTGCTTCAGCATTTCTTTCCAATCTCTCATATACCAGGGAGATGAAGCAGTCAGAATTTTTGACATGCTTTTAATATGTTGAAGTTAAGGGACAAGCACTAACTAAACACAAAGTTTTAGAAGAACAATGTGTATCATATAGCTGGCATTTTGAAATAGTTAAACAATTAAAAGATATATCATTTTTGCAGCACTGGCCATGGTAGCATTCTTCTTTTGTACATATGACACCACATCCCATTGGCTATAAGGTAAATAGAAGGCCTTATCAGATTTCCATGAATCAGCCTAAATACCTTGCATTTAAAGAAAATAAGCATCAAAAAGAGAGAGAATTAGATGTTTTTCAGTGCCTGTACTCAAGTACGAGTATCTTGACATGATGAGTTTATTATATTGTTTCATGCTTCCCAAAAAAGTAATTTTATTGGCACTTGAGGTTACAGCAGTTCATCTCTTTCCTGTCCTTGGAGTCTGTGTTGCTTCCTTATTTTCTTGTTTTAAGCAGCTCTCCAAATTCTGTTTTTCAAGTAGTTTGAAATACTTCCCCCAATAGTGCTCACACTTGTGTTTAAACACCTTTTTTCACATTTTTTTTTTCTTCTACCTCACTTTCTACAGTGTCTCTCGGTATCTGCTTTTCATTTTTCAGTTTAAATTCCTTTCTTAGAGTTGATGCAGCCAATGGTGCACAACCAGTTTAGATTGCTCCCATATCAGATCTGCTGAGTTTCAGGCTAACTTTTTATTCCCAGTTCAGCTGTCAGTGCAGCTGTCAAAGTTGCAGAGGTTCTTTCAGTAGTTTTCTTGCATACTGCCCCACTCAATGGCTCCTAACCCATTTTTCCCACAGGAAAACATTTGGAAGTATACTTTCAATTTGAAACAGAGGGTTGGAAGGTATTATTACTTGGCCTGGCACAGTCCCATCCATATAGTATATTTTACATCACATTTAAAAATGAAAAATTATTTTAAACTAAAAAAGACACTCTTCATTTTGAACATGTCAAATGATATGTTTCAAGAACTTCAACATGTTTTCCAACATTTCTCAAGTTGAGATATTAATCAAATATGGCCCTTTCCTCTGAAGAATCTGTTTCAAGAAGTGTCAAAGATTTAATCACAAAATGTCTGGAAAGCAAAAGCAAAATATTGTGTAGGGTTTTCTTCCTTATTTTCCTCTTCTATTTAAAGAAAAAACCTCTAAAACTACCAGCCTGTCCTTACTCTCCTGGAATACTAAGTGCGTGAGCTACTCAGAACCAATGCTGGCAGTATGCTACTATTTTTTTTTTCCCATTCTAGCTTATGCTTTGTTTGCTGTATTACTGGAGTAAAATTTGTAACAGAAATAGAAACCCTTGAGAAATCAAAGCTTATAATAAACTGAAATACTGACAGACCCTGAACTATGGTTCCCAAATTGCAGTTCTTGAAATGCAGAAAAACAGAATCAGGGCCCTCTAAAATACTCCAAATTACAGTCTATCAATTGTTCTATAGGACAATCACAAGCCTATTTTGGTAGAATAATAGAATCCCATCAATGAGCTATTTGTAACTAAAATTAGGCATACCAGGGTCGTGTCATTACATTTTTTACTGTCAAGTACATGTTATTAGAACTGTAGTATCCTCAGTTACATTTTCCTTAAAAAAAATTTTGCTCTACACATGAATTGTTTTCTTGAAAGGACTTCCATTTACAGAAGCTTGAAATTGTCATCATTCTTGGAAAAAAGCATGTGTATATGTTTATGCATATTGAATGTAGGTGTGAGAACAGAAATGCGCCTATATGAGTACACTCACACCTACTTATTACTTCAACAGGGAGCCTCCTGGCTCCAAAGCAGTTCATTGCACAAGTTCAAGGAAATAAATGAATTGTTTATTACTTACAGTACATATCTGTTTTCAGCAAATTGGAAATGAATTGAATAATAGGTTGTGAGTAGAGCACTGTATTAGTATATTTATCACAGAGCTGTGACCGCACTGCAGCAGAGCTGTAAATTCATTGGCACATCCTTGCTTTTCATGTCTTTAGACTACAACACTCATTATATTGCAATTTATAAAATGTTTTAGGGGTTGTATAAAAGAATAAAACACTGATGTGCACTAAGAACATAGATAAAAGACAGGGGAATAAGTCATTTTAACCTATATGCTTCATGTTTTATACATGATATTTTAGCTGAACATATTGCTGTTTCTGGTAGATGGCAGAATTGCCAGATTACAGGAAAAAAAGCAGATTGTGTAGATTTTAGCATATGCTCTATGTTAATTTGGAGGAGAATAGAACAGTGCAAAAAGATAACTCATTTTTGTGTTACTCTTTATTGCGATTGTTGTTCATGATGACTGCAATGATAGGGAGGAGGAAACTCCATCGTGATAACATGCTGTGCAAATATAAATTAAACCCTTTTTTCTGATCCAAAAATCTTGCAAAGCAAAAAGCTGAGAAATGGGAATAGAGACGGGGGAAAGGGTTCTGAGTAAATATGCACATTACATTGCCTCTAACCAATGATGAAATATAATTAAGCTTGGTGACTCTATGGGTCAGCTCAGGGAGAGTGTTCTGTATGAAGTAAATAATGTGTGAATGCTGTCTACATCTGATTCATTCATGATTGATCCAAGTCAAATTTAGATTAATGACTCAGAGAACCTAGTCTATATGTCCTTGCCAGTATTGAGCAAACTAGGAGTTGGCAAGGATGTACTGCAAGAAAAGCATGCTGACCTCAGCTCTTCCTCTGTAGTAGAGTAGGATAACTAAAGTTAGTTTGTTTTTGCTTACCAAGAAATAAGAAAGGTCTGAATTTCTCTCAGAGGCAGGAGAAATTAGTGTCCTTGACTTATGTGTTCTGCTAGAGATTTAATAATGAAACTGGCATTTTTACCAGTTGTCATTGATAAGTGCCTCAGAAAAAATTCACATTTGCTTCCATTCCACATTTGTTTTATTGCATAGATTGTGCTTTACTGCCAAAATTATGTTTTTGTTTTGAAGGGGAAAACCTTTACTGCTCAGACAGAAGGTGTTTTCTGCAACGCTTACAGAGCAGACTCCTCTGGTTGCATGGTTACTAGAAAAATCCACTGGAATTGTTTATAATCTGAATGGTTATGCAAGATCCAGAGTTTCTGTCAAGATATTTGGTCTTGTCTTAACTTTATCATCAAATTAGTATTTGTAAGATAAATGGTTCCTGAGGGAATCTTCCAGGTTGTCTCTGTCACAGTGAAGAAAGTAGCCAGATTCCCAATAGTAATGACAGCAAAGAGTAAAATAATAATAATGATAATATTTTTTAAAATGTGGTTTACATTAATCAAATCAAAGTCAAAAGTTAGTAAAAGTAATAAGGCCATTTGTTGTAGTGATTTTTTTTTGATACTACCACTATTGTTTAGTATTTTTAAGCAAAGTCATTAAGGCACTGTGCACTTCGTAGGATCAGCATCACTTTGGTAGTACCAAATCATGCTTTATTTCAAGTTTTTTTTATACTACAATGCCATAGTAATTTCAATATGTTCAACTCAAAACCTACCAGTTACAAATACAACTCCATCTCATCATGTAGTCAGATGGATGCCAGATTGGTAAATTAGGATGCTTAGCCAAGACTGTTCTTGTATCAATAGTAGTTGATGGCATCTGATAGCTTCACAATCATCAAGGTGATTCATATGCTCTGCATTTACCAAGCAAGAGATATTTAATGGGTTGTGCTTTTTGCATATGATGCAGCAAAACTTTTGTCACCTATTTGAAGATCAACATTTTTGAGATCATTGTTGTCCCTTATTAAGAGGCAGACAAACAAAACAAGTAATTCAAAATATAAGATCCTCTATCTTGTGCACCAAGGAGTGAAGAAGTATCATAGCCAAAGGCTATGACAGCCCACATCCAGGTTTAACTGACACAGCAAGAGGCTTTTAATACAAAATCATCTATCAGTATTATACTCATCTTTATTACTCAGTAATTCTTTACATTATGGGAAGAAACATAAAGATTTCTCATTACCAGTCTTTATTCCCCAAAATATAAATTTAAATATAAATCTCATTTAAAACACAGCTCTATAAATTCTCTATTTGTGTGGTGATTCAATGCATGATCAGTTGTGTTTATTAGCAGGCAATATTGTAGTCACTGTTCTGTATTATATAGGCTGTTCACTGGTCCACATGCTCTGATAATCATGATCTTCTAAAAAATAAGAGCAACTTTCTTCAAATATCTAACTTGGATTATAAAGTTGACATCATAAAATCTCAGGAGCTGTATTTAATTAAAGCTGAAGAAAGAAGTAATAATAATTAACAAGACACCAAAAATCTATTTTATGGTTTGTTCTCAAGCCCAGCCAGTATGTTCTACTTTACCTATTTGAAGTAGCAAAAGAGAGGTGATTAGACGAGTACAAAACTAATCCTGTCATATTTTGAATAGGGCAATACCTAGAAAGGCTTAAAAATTTCTTCAGAAACTTAGTAATTAAAACCCATGAGATTCTTCTGGAGAGTCTCAGTGCTTAACACATATTCTCGTATCCCCAAGAGGTCTGAACTGTGCCAACGTGGCACAGCTAGGTTAGTGAATAACTGCCACTCCTGCATGTTTGTTCAAATAATAAACACATTTTACGTCCAAAAATAACTGTTATACAAAGCAGCTTTCATCTGTTCTAAAAAGCCTTAACCTGGTTAATGACTAGGCAAAGGTATTCACAAGGTAGTGGAAAAGGTTAAAAACAGACCCTTAGGAGATAAATAATATCTGATATATACTTCATAGCTGGCTTTTATAAAAGTTTATTCTTCCTTTTGTTTGAACTCATTTAATGGCTTAAGATAGATTCAAATGTTCTTATTTACAGCAGCTGAAGACGTAAGGCTGAGTTTTCTGACTAAAACTGTGCAACAGAAATTTTTGGTTTTATCCAGCCTGATTAGTTAATTTTATGAATTTCTGGGTTTATCCTCTACCTCTGTAAGATCATCACAGCACACTCTAGCTTGCAGCTTTTTGGACCAGACACAGCCTATTGGCCAATTACACCCACTTCATCCTGATGTTCCCACTCCCTGCCCTGCCCCCCTCCAGAGAATATAGACAATACCTAAGAGCTGCTAAATACACCATTTCCTCCTGCTTCTACTCCAGGAAGAGCTGGTCTCCTGCGGTCATGAAGCTGGTAGGAACTGACAGAAGGGATTCCAGAGCTGTAAAATTCCCTCTTGTTAACTGCTGCTGTAGACTCATCCTTCTCTGCTTCGCTTCAGCAGAAGTGGCAACATTTAGAGTTGGATAAAAGTAGTTTTTCAGTCATCAAGACACCGTTGAGCCTAGGTTATTCATAACATACAGGTACAGGAAATTGTCTACAACAAAGACAGAAAAATGGCTTATCCATCTCCTGCAATTGCTAAAGTGGAACCATCATGACATGATTGTAAGGAACTAATTTGTGAAGTGCTCTGAAAATTAAGAATAGTAGAAAAGAAAGGGAAAATTAGTCTCTACATTGTTGTGCACAGAATAAAACTGTATAAATCCAAGAGGACCATTTAATCCCAACATGTTAACTGTGGTGCCTTATCCATTAAGATCTTCATTAATCATTCTAATGCAAACAGTTTAGCATGGAACCTTACAGATCTGAAGATAACACCAAAAAACTGTTTCGCAACCTTTATTGGGAATATGGCATAAAGGAATTTTTCTTTATCAAATGCCACTGTATATTTTAAAATTAATTTTTCCTTTGTAAATCACAGTCTTTAAAAATGCCAAGAATTTATTATTTTTATCTCATGACAGAACAAGTTTGATAGTGTCCACCAAAGAAACATGAAGGCCCTGTATTGCTGTAAGTGACAAAGAAAGGACAGATACCGCTTGGTTCAGGTTTATTTACTTCTGCCATTGTTGATTATACGCATGCGTGCACAATTAGCTTAGAAGTCAGCAGCAAATTAAACTAGTTTGGGAATTATTGTGAATCTAAGTTAATTTTACAGTCCCTTCCATCTGCCCTTTGTGTTGCCTTGTGTAGGAGTTCCAAATCCTGTTGCTGAAAATCTCAAGGTCACTTTAAGAGCTTGTTACCTTGTAAGAAACAAGAAATAATCTTACAGGCAGATCAGCTGGTTTTAAAAACATGGACTCTCAATGGAATGGTTAATTTCAACCTAATATTGGTAAAGTAGGACTCTGCAATAACACTGTGTCCTTAATTGGGTTATCTTATTTTCAGTATGCTTTTACCATGATGAGTGCAATGTCTTCTATTGCATTAAAGAGCAACATCACTGCAAACAGATACATATGTTTAGAATGTTTTTATGATTTGGTTACCAGTTTAGAGAATGTCTTTTAAAGTAAACAAACATATCTTCAGTGATTCAAGTTACAAGCTGAAAGCATTTATTGCTCAAAAAAATTATTTTCCTTGTATGTTATTTTATAGATGTAATCTTTTATATCATGGTCTTGAGCAGTCAGGCAATCCTGAAGAATAAAAATTTTTAAGTTTTTATAATGTTTTAATAGTCGTTTTTTGGATGTGAATAAAGGTAGATGGTAACAGAACAACACTAAAAAGGACAGCAGCATGCATTTTGAAAGATCTTTGCAAAAAATGGTGATAAAAAATATGGATTTGAAGGATATGTTTGGAGGTGTTAAAAAGGGCAACTAGTGGGAAAATACTGGAAAACCACTCAAAACAAACTGATTGTGGTTAGCTCTGAGACAGAAAAATGAACAAAAAAGCAGAACAGAAGCAATTTGGGAGAGAAATGAGAGGTGAGGTGTGAGCATGAGGAAGATTAGATAGGGATTTGATGATGAGAAGGAAAAGATTGAATTTCATGTTAAGCATAATTCAGCCTGGGTTATTTTCCTTTGTGAAAAGCCTTTAACATTTTGTTCTGCTCAACAGAAATTCTCATGCTGTCATTATCACTGTCGCATTTGAGTTCTTTTCACTACATTTGCAGGCAGCCCACGTCAAATATTTTTTTGTGTGTGTGTGTTCCTTTTGACCTCTCAGGTGGAGAAGTAGTTGCACAGGTGAATGTTTTGTTTTGGTGATTTTTTGGCTTGACTGTTGCACATGTATATATAAAGAGCATTGGTTTAGTTTGTATCTAAACACAAGCTGTATTTTGCACTTATGCTAGCAATAGGAAGTGTGAAAGGGAAGCAGGAAAGGAAAAGGCAGTGAAATTAAGGAGAGGTCTGTGTTTTACAGAAGAGAATTGTGAGATTTTTGATGGTTCTTTAGTACTGAGGGACTTTAACAGTCTGCATGTGGCCGTATAAACATTTGCCTTTCTGCACAAAAGAACTTTTTTTTCTTTTTGCTCAAATGATTTCTAAACCTAAAAATTGGAGTCAAATACTATATACACTTTGGGCACAATATGTCTAGGCAAGCTAGTTAATGTTTTAAATAACCCTACCCTGAGGAATATTGTCCTCTAAAAAGACTGAGGCAATGGTCTGTTGACTTACAGAGGATAAATAGCACATTTACAACATTAAGAAAACATAATCACATAATGAGAAAAAAGAGATTGAAAGAAATGCTTTCTGTTTCTTCTGGAATATGAAAATATCCAGATTAGAAAGGTGTCTGGAGAGATCTCTGAGCTCATTCTCCTGCCTTCAGGCAGACCCAAACATACTTAAGTAGCTCCTGATGTATGTTGAGTTGTTTCTGAAAATACTTTCTAGCACTAATGAACCTCATTGCATTTTTGCCCTTCCCCTGCAGACATTTCTAACAGTTTGTAACCTTCCTGTTCCCAAGAACTTTTTGTGCAATGGAAAATCAGCCAGTGCTCATTGCTGCTGAATAGGCTGTGAGGATTTCTCCATGGGTCTGGTATCACTCTCCTGCTTTTACTAACATTATGAGATACCTTTGCTTTGTCTTCCCTTTCTTTTCTTTCTTGCTGTCAATAGTATGTTGGGCTCATTTAAGACCACTGTACCTCATGTGGAACAAATCAAACATAAAACCAAAAAAAACCTCCAAATAAACAAATACAAAAGGAGAACCCAACCAACCAAACCCAACAAACCACACCAAACAAAACCTACCAAACAGCAACAAAAAACCCAAATAAATTTTAAAAAAAGCTCCTGATTTTGTCTTATGAGATGACATAACATGATGTACTTTAACAAATAGAGAAATCCAGATTACCAGATACCTATGAATCTGCCTTTAGTAGTTTTGTTACATTTTTGAGGAAAATAAGGAGTTACCTTGAAGTTAATGCAAGATAGAGTAGAATGCAGCAGATGCTCATCAGCAGTGGATTGTTCAGTGTTAACCTGATCGCCTTCTCTGATAGAGCACAGTACTTCTGGTCTCAGACAGGAGAAAAGTGATAGATCTGTTTTGCCAGATGTCAGTAAAATATTTGACATATTGCAATGATGGAAATTATTAGCTAACCTAGGGAAGATGGAGTTTGAGAGAAGAATTGCAAAAAAGTTGTGAACTGTCAAATGGAATTGCCTCCCAATTTATACTGATGGGCTAATGACTGGCTGGGAGATGAGAGTTGCTCAGAGATCAGTGCCAGAGAAAATCCAGAGTTTAATGCTTCAGCCTTGGCTCAAAATTAGGAATAACTTCATGAAACATGCTGATGATCCAGCTTCAGCCTAGAAAAAAAAACTGAATGATTTGAATGACACAACAGAAGTTACAGTACAGAAACCTGAATGATTTGAATGACACAACAGAAGTTACAGTACAGAATAGTGCTCTTGAAAACAGTAGCAAGATTTTCTGTATGCAAAGGAAGTCATTGGTTGGAAGTAATTAAAAGAAGGAGAATGGGAATTTAGTGAAGGTCTTTAATGTGTTGAGCAATCTCAGAATGACTTTGAGCCACTATTCTTTGGTAGTCAGCAAAATGACTACCAAAAATATACTTATATTAAGCAAATATGATTCTATTCTATTCTATTCTATTCTATTCTATTCTATTCTATTCTATTCTATTCTATTCTATTCTTAAATATATATCTATATAAAGCAAAATAATTTCATTAAACAAATCTGAAAATTTTTATGAACTCCAAAATCACCAGACACTTATAAGACCTCCTGTAGAACACTCAGCACAATACAAGTTCAAACAGGAGCAGAGTTACAGGGAGGAACTATGGAAAATATATTTTCCAACAGGAGGCTTCATCTCACAAAATTACAGACTAAAAGTTATGATTGCTCTCTGCCAAGTATTAAGATGGAAATCCAAAGAGAAAACAAACACTCTTTGATAAACAAATAAAAGTTTCCAAATAAAATACCAAACCAAACAACATCTGTAAATTCTCTATGGATAAATTTTGGGGTGGAAATTAAAAGACAGTGTATCATATTTGAAGGGATGAAGTTCTAGACTTGCCTTTCAGAAGGAGACATAGAGCAAGGAAGTTCTCAAAGTGGAGTCTGCAATATTTTGCAAGTTCTTGAAATATAGGTGTCCACAACGGGAGGAGACACAACTTGGTGATGAGGATCTTGTAGTTCTGCTTTGTGATGGTTTCTAACTTCAGAGCCTGGTTTAGTAGGGAAGTGCTGTTTTGAAGGTTTGTTTTGTTTTATTTTGCTTTTTATGCAATGAAGCCTTATTCCTAAAGGAGAAGAAATAACTGAATTGCTTAGAAACATAGTCTTTTAATAAAAATAATCTGCAAATCATGCATGCACTGAATTTTTTTGAGATTTTGAGTGTTTAAATTTTGAGTGTCTATTAAATGATGAGCATAAGGTAGAGAAATGAAATTATTGTATATGCTCAAAATACAAATTTCTTAGCAGGATATTTACATATTGAAAATTGTAGATTATTCTCATTCTATAGAAAGAAATGTGTTTGAAAGAATACAGTGATAAATGTTATTCTTTATGATATTGTTTACTGAACTCAAACAGGTTTTTTTTTTAATTTCTGCATTCTGGTTATATAGCATTTCCTGTAAGCTCCATTATGGTAGGTAAGGTTTGTCCAAAGTATGGACTGATGAGCACCAGATTATGTTACAGAAGTTTGCTACTGGATTTAATAGAAAATAAGTCTTATAATTCCATCTGATAAAAGAAAAGAGGGTGAAGGGAGAACATCAGGAAATCATCTTATAGTCTGATTTAAACTTCAGTGTGCACTAACATTAAAATATTGTTTACTCCATTTTTTCTAAATACACCTTCTTTAAAACAGCAAAAATCAGATGAGTAAAAAAGAAATTTTGCAAACGCAGATCCAGCCATCTACTGGAAGCCATTACACTAATCCAACCATCATACTGGAAGCATAAAATTAACATCAAGGAGTTTGCTAAATATCTCTTTTTATGACTTACTACGCTCCATTAAATGATACAGATAAATATCTAGTTTTCATCTCTCCGAAGATTAAGTCATTTACCTCAGTTATATAGTCAGTAATGCAGTCTCTTTACTAGTTATGTTGTAATAAAAGTAAGTTATACTGCACTAAAATGTGAAACTAGTTGCAAGCATTATGTATGAGAGTTCATATAAATAGCTGGTAAAATTCACATAGAAAAATGTTTGGTTTGGTCATTGGAAAATTACTTTTCAAGTAATGTATGTTCAAATGTAAATGAAGAAGAAAATACATAAAAAGAAGTTATTTTGAAAAGCTGGAAAAAATACAAAACCATATACAGATTTAGGAACTTTTCTAGTTATTTACAGCATTGAATAAAGTGGGTTTTTTGAGATTATTTTCAAAATGTCATTGCTCTTTGCTTTCCCTACTCTTGTACCCAGAAGCTATGGATTCCTGTAAATTGTTAATTGTTTGTATGTTCAGAAATGTGCTATTATACAGTCTCATTTTTCTTCTGCAGTGTTGAGAACACAACTGAATAGCAGTAATCAGCTCTATCTGTTCATTTAGCCTGCCACACTTATAAAACTAAATGAATTAATTTAAACCATGTTGAAGACATAATTTATTGAACTGGGATAATTGCCTCAGGTAATTTCACTGTATTTTACCATGAAAAGAAGATTTTTAAATGTCTTTTTTTTCTTGCTTTAGAAGAGCATTTCTTTAAGAACTATTTTTAGCCACACCAGTATTTTCTGATCTTTTTGAAAAAGAATGGATAGCCTTGAGTTCTATAGAGTATAAGACATCTATATTCTGTATATTTTGAGGTATGTGTACTGGCATGCACAAAACAAAAAATCATTTCTAAATGAGAATACACAATATTCAATTCTCCAATGCATGTTGTGGCAAAAATTATTCTCGGTTGTTGAGCCATGCATGCCAATGCTGCTAACTGGAAATTGAGGGAATAAAGAGACTGTAAGCTTATAGAGGAATGACTCAGATCCTCTAGTTTCAATAAGTTTCTGCATAGGAAAACAAAGCATTCTTTGGATGTTATTTATGAGAGTATAGTTAATTGTCACAAAAATATGATGAACTTCATTTATCTTAGAGATAAGAATACTTATTTTTAATGCATTACTGAAAGAAATTTCTCTGTCTATAGGGGCCTCCTAATTTTAGTTTTTAATTTCATAGTAAAAAATATAGATTTGGCCAAAAAATTCATGAAAGAAAAACTCCTTTGTTTCTTGATCAAAAAAGCAGAGCCTGTACTGATTGTAGGTAATTTAATAATAAGAAAAAAAAATTCTTGGAAATGGTATTTCGAAGCCCTATCAAGGAAAAGTTTAATAGTTTCATAGGTGAAAGTAAATGGCAATTCCCATTTTTTACTAAATTTGATAGAAAAGTACCTGGGCAAACTCAAATCTTTGAAATCACATTTAAATAATATTTAAAAAAAATTAATGTATGTTCTGCTATAACTTTGGGGTTTTGCTGTTCCACTCTTTCTTTTGCATTCCTTCCACTCTCCAGCAACAGTGTAGCTGGAAAAGAAAAGCAGGTGTGTGGGGGAAAGGAGAGCAACCCTTGCCACAAATCCCTGTTAAGAGAAAAACACAACTTTTATAACAAAGCCTATCTATATATAGTTAGTTTTAATAATGCAGCTTTATTAATTTCCTTCCATCCTAGCCAGCAGGCAACCTGTCTCCATTTTATCCCATTTCTGGCAAGAGAAAGATGAAGAGCAAGCCAGTAGTATTTTGTTTTTAACATCCAGTCAGCTGTTGGCTTTTGTCACTCCTTGAGGTGTGACACCACCTCACAGGTGCTGCACAGCAGGAGGAGGTGTGACTTGTGATGCTCTTTTTGTTTTGAAGCTGAGTACCAGTCATAAGTTGCTTAGAACCCTGGTTTATGATAATGAATCTATTCCACCTTTAATGTGCTTTTTTACTGTTTGTAAAAGGGCTTCAGCAAAGCCCTGTTGAATCCTTTATGCAGTTGTATGTTCCAATATAAATTCTGTTAATACACCTAAAATAGCAAGGATTGATTACTGGACAACGACATGATACACTGCTTGTGTAGCTCAAAATCTTTCTCTGTGTAAATCTTGATGCTCATTTTGGTTTCTCTTTCTGTCTTTGCATCTGTTCCTGACAGGTGTGTGCCCAATCACTGTGAACACGATGGGAAATGCACCCAGACGTGGGACAGCTTCAAGTGCACTTGTGATGGAACAAGTTACAGTGGTGCCACTTGTCATAACTGTAAGCTACCCTGCAGTTTCAAAATTTCAATGGAGTAGGGAAGTCTCTCGTGTCTTTTCATTGAGATAAAAAAAAAATCCTTCTTCCTTGCTGGTTGTTAAAGGTCCTCAAGCCTCTTTTGAAAGAAGGTGTTGGCTTAATCACCTTCTTACATTACCTGCATCATGATGAATGTATACAGCACTGAACTGCACCATGCTGCACACTGAAGCAGTTCAACAGCAGCTGGCTGTACTGAGCAAACACGTTCTCAGAAATTGAACACAAGATACAATTTCAAATGGAAACAGTGAATCTGCCCTGAAATGTTGGGGAGAGCTGCTGACTGCTGCTTGAAATGCTGGTTCAGGTTGCTAATCCCAAAGGGTGTTTATACCCTGATTGTTTAAATCTAATTATTTGCTCTGTGGTAATGAGTTTCTGAAATAAGAGTATTTCCTATGAGCTCCACATGCCCTACACTATAAAAGCACAGAAAGAAGGAAAAGGTACTGTTGTCCTTTTATAGGTCCTGAACAATGCATGCTGAATCAGTGGCATGTGTCTTCTATTCCCTCATTTACTAAAAAAGTGGGATTTAAATCTGCAAAAATACCTAGGACACAGAGAAAATATATCCAGTCTTTACTTTTGTTCACTTCTTCCTTTTGCCAACAATCTCCTAATATTGAGAAGAGAGTAAAAATACTTTTGAACAAGCTGTCAGTTGAAATTGAAGCCAGGATTTAGAGAAATACAAGTTTATATTACTTTACAATTTGCCTTAGATACAGATATGTATAACTTTACAAAGATAATTGCAGATTATTTTCAGTTTTAACCAAAAATCCCAAATCAATGAGAACGTTTTTGACCATTCACAACTGTCTGAATTAAAACAAAACCCTAATTTATGGTTAAATATTATATAAATGTAAGAGGGGATATATTTTATGTTATAACTATTGATACACTGAGTGGCAAAGTTCTCTGTGATCTAGCTGTTGAAGCTGTAAAACTGTATGAGTTAAATAGAAAATTAATTTTGATTAAAGAGAAATATTTAAGGTACCAATGCCTATAGGAGAGATTGCATGGCAGCCCTTTTCCTACCAAGAGGAAATGTGCTCAGTGATGGCATGGATGCATTTAATTTTAGGAAAGAAAACAGAATTTGTGTCTATCTGTGCTCTGTTGTGGTGTGTGCAGACCAGCTTTTAAGACATAGCTGAACATAGTTATTCTTGAGTTGCTCTTCTTGAGTTCCAGAGAAAAGTAGCAAGGGCAAACAGAAGCCATCACTTCTCTGAAATCACATTTATTACAAAGAGAGGAAATAATAATCCAAGAAGATGTGACATTTTTCTTAATATGATGCTCACCTCTCTTTTATGTGTAAAACAGTGCAATAAGGCAAGTAAAAGGTATTGCTGAAATGCAGTACTGAAATAGGGATTTGAAGTATATTGTCCTGTCTTTATGTTATGGATAAAGTGTGTGGGATTATGTACACTCTCCAGGTCATTTGGAGACACACTGTTCAAGAACTTTTATTTTTCTAGTTCAGGCAAAATTTCTAACTGAGATGTATAAGCTTTAGTTTTGTTACATTTTTTCATTTAAAAAACATAATTTTTTGTTTTACCATGTGCTGCTGTACTTTAGAAGTCTTCTTTCTTACAAAAAAAGGTTGAGCAGGAAGTTATTCACTTGATAGATATCCTGTCAGAATGTGTGAAATCCTATGCCTTTCTAGAGTATTGAAGCTAATGGCACAAAAATGAAAAAAAAGTTAAAAAATTCAGCATCAAGATACAGACTGAGACAACCTTAACTCTTCCTTTATTGAGCAGGCAGTAGCTGTCAGTTTTTACAGGAGCATGTTCCAGATACAGCTGCAAATAATGATGGGATTTGTTGAAGCTTGCCAGAGGTTGTAGTCACGCTGCCCTGCAGCTCTGCTGCGCTGATGCTGACCCTACTGTCCTTTCCTACTTGTGCAGTGTGTACGTGTATGCTCAGACAAACTTAGTGTGCTGCCTTTTGCTTTTGAATTTTAAAGTTTGTGGCAGTAGCTGCATGAAAGGTATGCTGGGGAAGGAGGGAAGTTGGAACGATAGCTGGTGTGTGGTATAAAAATAGCTGTAAGCAATTTTAAACAGCGTTGCAGATTGCATGAAAAATATAGCAGATGTCATGATTCTGTGGAGCTGAAAAGTATGTAAGTGCAGATAGCACTTGTTCAGTACCATTTTACTTAAAGATAATATTATTTTGCAAAGCAAATTGCCTTATCTGTCACAGTAAAATATGTTTTTCTTTTGTCATTGTATGCTTTTGTGGAGGGTATAACGGCATTTCTCAAAGAGGTTGAAGTCAAGACTGTGTTAGTGGGGATTGTAACTCTGTAGTTGATGATTTTAATGAGTTTGAGTTATGCTGAACTAAAAGGAACAAGATAATTCTGTGTTACTGAAAGGTTTTTTTCAGTGAATTGATTTTGCTTTGGTCAGGTAATTCAACACTTTCCTGAGCTTTTGACCTGAAACAAGGCAAATCTTTGCAGCCTTGACTGGATTTCAGATTGCAGTTTTAGTTCCCTTTGAAGTTGAAATTCAAAGACAAACTCAAGGGATGAACTCCTTGAAGTGAAACAGAGAAAAAGGTTTGCATGAAAACCGTATGAATCAAAATTACTTTGTTTCACACAGGTCTGGCTATAATATATCATATGATAGTGAAAACAAGTTAGTTTAGAGATGCAGAGAAGTATGTGTTCTGGGGCTGAGACATAGTGGGAACTATAAACCAGAAATAAATAACTAGAGAAAAAAAAGTTCCAAATAAATAAATCTGAAATTAAAACTTTAATTCTTATTATTTCTCCAACTGTGTACGCTTGTTTTCTATTTTAAGATTATGAAATAATTTCCTTTTTGGAATATGACACTCTTGCAGGAAGGTTCTTCACCTTTCAGAGATACACTAGAATCCCCAAGCTCTGTGTTCACTATCTTGTTATTTCTTTCAGCTAAGGGATATTCATGCTCAAAGAAATGCTGTGGCCTGGCAAAATCAGACTAGAGTATTGATTTTACCATTAGGCAAGACTGAAAGATAAATGAATGTATTTACTCAAAAATAATGATTTACAGTGATGCAACATTTACAAAATTATTTAAAAATTAATTGAGTTATAATTAACAGCAAGTATCATTCTTACTAGCTTTATTGTATCATCTATATTTTAAACCCTGACTAATTAATTTTACAGCCTACCAGAGGCTGGCTGGCATGCAGAGTTCTTAGAGTGATATTTTCTAGAGTTTATTAGTAAATGGCTCCTGAAAACTTTCAAACAGGAGCTCATTTTTCTGATTACACCTTATCTCCATTATTTTACACCAGTTTATTTATCTAGCTTTATGTTCTAATATTCTTTCTGCTGTTTACAGCTTCTTTAAAACAGGGTGGTATAATTTTAAAAATTGTGTATTGGGATAACTAATGATTATTCAAGCTTCTTGTTCTGAGATTTTTTTGTAATATAGGTCAAGACCCACTTTCTCTAGCATCTGCATTTAAGATAAATGTGAGGAAGAACTTACAGAGTTTACCATGATGGTGATGTATCTACCTTCCACTTCCTGCATAAACTTCATTAGATTTAGGAAAAAGCCAGAAGCACCTTATTTGATGATATTTTCCTTCTCCTAATGATTTTCAGTAACAAAAATATTCAATTTGTACTTATAAGAGTAATCTTAATGGTCATAGAATCACAGAATGCTTTGGGTTGGGAAAGACCACAAAGATCATCTACTTCCAACCCCTGTGCCCTGGACAAGGCCACCTTTCACTAGACAAAGTTGCTCAGACCCTCTTCCAGCCTGGTCTTGAACGCCTTCAGGGAAGGGACATCCACAGCTTCTCTGGGCAACCTGACAACTCTCACAACCTTCACAACAAAGAATTTGTTCCTAGTATCCAATTGAAGCCTGCCCTCTTTCAGTTCAAAACCATTCCCCTTTCCTTAATACTACATGCTCTTGTAAAAAGTCCCTCTCCAGCTCCCTTGTAGGCTCCTTGGGGGACTGGAAGTAGCTATAAGATCTCTCCAGAGCATTCTCATATGAAAGACAAGTTCTTCTTCTTGTTCCAATTATTTTTCTTTTATTTCACCTTCAGACACTCTCCTTGCTTTTACACCTGTACAGATTTCTTCAAAAATATCAGACAGGAAAAGGTTTTCTTAAAAACCTTCAGTTAGTCCATAGGAGGGAGTAGCATCCAGATCACATGTGTTCACTGTTAGTTTTGTAAGACAGTGGGAGAAATACAACTTTGTGTACTCCTGTCCCTAGAAGAGGCACTAATTGCATCAGAATATACAGAGAATGCAGTTCTGCTGAGAAAGAACATTTGGGATTTTTGCATTTTTAGAATTGGTGGTTTGCTGTCAGGTTTTTCAAAAAGAATATTGGAAGCAATGTAGTGATTCTTAATTTTCATAAAAGGGAACCTGACCTCTGAATTCTCTGTCTTCTCACAGCTTGTTGGGAATAAATGTTACCCTATAGTTTGGAACCTGATTCGAAGTTAATGGTGCATAAAACTTCTCTTGAAATGATAAGTATATTAAATGTCACTGGAGTTTAACGGGCACTGATATTTTTCCAAGGAATATTGACTATCTCCCTAAAACAAAATATTGCTTTAATAACGAGTTTAATATTTTCTAGAAACACACTTGGAGTAAGAAACATTGTAGAAGCTGTGATAATTCTCATTGCTGGCTATTATCAAAATTAATAGTTGGCAACACAAAATTAACCTGCATAGGCTCTGATCTTCAGCAAGACTTCCATCAGTTAGTTTGTAATATCTGATTTTCCTGTATTTCTATAAACAGGAAAGCAACTAGAACACTGGGGTTTATACAGTTAGAGTCTAGATAGGAAAGAAGGTCATAGCAGTGGTGTTCTCCTGTCAGAAATTTGGGAAATAGTGAAAAAGTAAATACATAATTTGGCAAAATGATGCACTGAAATTTACTTCAGGGAAAAGAAAAAAATGAACTGCATCATTTTCTACTCATTTCAAACAAGAAGAGCATGGGTTTCCATTTCACTGGAGGCTGGAGGAATTATGAGAATAACATTGTTATCTTTGTGATAGAAAACTGATTTATTAGAAAAAGCAGATGCCTTGCTGTTTCACAAGCATATTAAAGCACTATTTTATAGGAAAAATACAATAAATACCTCTGTGGTCAGAAATTGTGATACATGAGATATTCTTGTGAAAGGATGTTCTGATACAAAGACAGGAAGAATGTTTGTTGCTTTTTAATACACCTGAAGAGGAAGATACAACCTAGTCAGAAATGCCCTATATTTTGAGAAGACTTGGCATAAAACTATCTCCTCTTCAGTTGTCCTGTGGGCATTTATGTGCAGGAATTTTACAAACTATCACCTTGACGTTTCTGAATCTTTGCCAGTGAAGCTTGATGTTTTAGTTATTTAGTTTAGCAACATTTTTGCTTAAACAAATGTTGGATTCCAGAATTGGCCCTTTTGCAGAAATCAGAATAGGGATATATGCTACAGAGTTGGGGATGTGCAAATAGCTGATTTTAGTCAGATTTAGCACAAGTCCTTTACTCATATGACTCAACAGATCACACAAGCCTGAATGATTTCCCAGTAGCAAATGAAGAATTTCCATTAGTAAAGTTGTTGAAAGACAACACCAGAAAACACAGAACAGAAATCATACAAAACATACAAACATATGAAACAACAGAACATTCTGGGCTGAATTTCTGCAGTGGAAAGCTGATATTTAAGGCATGCAGTGGGACTCCACAATGCTGATTTGACTTGTTCATGGCAGATAGACTGAATTATGTGAAAGGAAGAGGAAAAAATAATACTTGGAAGCCAAACTCCTTACTTTTAAGAACATGAAAGAGGGATTTTCAGGGCAAAATCTGAGTTGCTCCCATTCCTCCCTCCTCATGTGTTGGGCATAATTTGCCATATTTTGGCTGAGGGAGGACAGCAGCTGTGAGATACAGTCATGAGAATGAGGAGCTTTGCAGGGAGGGGAACTGTGAAGTTACTCTGCTTAATGTGAGGTTGGAGAAATAATAGGAATTATTTTGGCAGAGCTGCTTGGTTTGGGAAGACTGGGGCCGGAGGAAATATTTATGAAATAAACACTGGGCACAGTGATAAGAAAAGGGTTATCAGTTCTTCTAGCACTGATATTAGACTGTTTTGTACTAGATGCTGTGCGAAAAGGCAATATAGTTCCTCACCCTACCACCTCATCCTCTTGTGAGCTGGTGTTTGAGTGTCCCTGATGAAGCCTATGGTTTTTTGAATAGCTCTTTTGAGTGCCTGATTTAAGACTTACTTGAGACCAGAGTCTAAGTAAAGTCGTTTCCAGGAGGTGAATAATTCCACATTCAAACTCAGCAGTACGGATGAGTGAGCAATGCTGATCTTGGAAAAATAGGGGGTGAAAAATAAGCTAAAATTTCTGAAATCTCTCGAAAGAGGCTTGTGTTTTCTTCTGCTCACAGTGTCCTGAGAAAGCACTTTCAACTACTGACTGTTCTCTGTCAGTTATGTCGCTAGCAGTTTATTTTTCTCCTCCTCTTTGCACACTCTGTATCTGAAGTAATCAAATGTTCAAATTTGATACATGCTCTGCAAAACCTTACTCTCAGATGTTTGTTTCCTTTGAGAATAGAGATTCTCAAAGCCTGTTTATAAAGACTTTTGTTTACAGTGGCTTATTAAAAGGATTGTATAATCAATATGCTACTTTCTAAGGAGGCTTATTTTTTTTTCAATAATGCTTTTCAAAGAAATTGTCATTGTAATTTATAATTTTCCTTGTGGATTAATATTTTATTTATTATGTGTTTTCAAAGGATTTAACATAATGCATGTCTTTTCAAATGTAGAAGATTCTATTAAATTACCTCCTGTATTAAAATGTAGTTTTAAAACAAGACTGAAGTTGTTGGTTTAGTCTTCTTTAGCAATTTTTAATGTGTAACATATAAGCCCAAAATTGTTGTATTTTTTTTAGTTTGAGGATGTTTCAGTTTTTTCATTTTGAAGTCCAATATTTGTTTAAAAATCAGATTGTTCTTAGTTTCAGTGTTATAAACTATAGTTCTACTACTACTAATTTATTATCAGCTGAGCTGAGAGTTGCTCTTCACCAGGTGTATATGAAATGCAGAATGTGTAATAAATTGGTAGCAACTTGCATTTTTATTGTAAATAAATGGATATGGTCTTTGTTCAGGCCAGAAAGGGCTGCAGTTGCAATATGTGCAATAGCACCTGGAGTATTTGATGCAAGTAAAGTGGAGAAAATTAACATTAGGATGCGACGCAGAATATGAATAATCAACCAACAGTAATTATGCTGAAATTAAAAAATCAGCTGGAAATAACTTTACCAAGTGAAGTTTGAAAGAGCCTGTAAGGGCTGAAACTGGACTTCAGGTTTTAGCTGTTTGTATAGTTGAGTTGTTTATATATAGCTCTACATTAGAATTAAGTGTCATGAGTTTTGAAGCTAAATTTCCACCAGGTGGGGTCAAGTGGAAAAACAGTAGAACAGTAAAGAACAGTGAAGTCAGGGTCTAACTCAAAGCATTTTCTTGATTCAGTTGTAACTATCTCTTGCAAAACTACCTAAGTAACGTTCCTGAATTGCATCCTGCATTTGGGAAAACTTGGGTATTTGTTGAGTTTTTTGCGGGCTGCTGTAACCGTTCTCTATTGTTGTTCACAATGCACAACCAAATACTGTTTCCAAGGGACAGATAAAAGAGAACATGTAATTAACAATAGATAACTTTAAAGCAGCTCATTTATACCATAAAATCAAAGCCAAAATTAATTCACAGCCTGAAAAGAACTCTGCAAATAAAGACTTCAAAATTAATTAGCTTTTTCTTAAACTTTTCCATTAAGACAATCTAACACGTTGCATACTTCACTGTTAATGCTTTTTTGCAATTAAAGTTTTTTAAGGTGCTTATATTAAAATCCCATTGACAGCCATTAGACAGAAAAAACATGTTTTGAAGTCACTCTAATCCTATTTTCTCAGATGTGAGAGAATGAAGTTAATGCAAATATCAACTGTTAAAGATGTACCACAGTCAAAGCAATGAGAATTTCTTCATATATGCATGCATATTTTTATCTGTCCACATGAAATTGTTCTTTAAAAAGATTTTTAACTATTCAAAATAGAGGAACATAATGGGTATAATTAGGCTTGCTATTCAAAGATACTATGCACCAATGGATAACCAGATATTATCCAATGTTTTTAGCAATTTTATATAGATCAGCTAGCACAGATAGATTTGATAAATTCTACCTTTACAATGAATTTTCCAGTGTAGGAAAAAATGTTTGAAGGCTGAATGATCAATCTAATAGGACTGTGGATTGAGGAAAAAAAAATAATTAAATTGAGTGAACCCCCAAGATACTTCTTGTGCATTCTACATCATATTTTGTTTTAATAAGTAGTATAGCAATGTTCATAAGAGTAATTGTATGGCTACTGCAGTAAATAAGCATAAAGAATAATTATTGTCAGCTCTCCTATGATACTTCCATGTGAATGATATGTGTTCCAGATGGTGGGGGTTCTCATTCAGTTTGGTTCTAGTTTATGGACACTTCCTTTCTTGAACATCATTATAATATTTCTTTCACTATTCTGCAGCATAAATGTATTGCACCTATATACACCTTCCTTAGGAATCAAATTACTACATTAACCCTTTTCATTCAGAGGTAAGAGCTGTTATGCTTCTTTGTACTTTTAGTCCAGAGGGGTTTGGAGTTTTTCTCCTTCCCAACGTGCTGTAATTTAAATGGGAGATAAAACAGGGAAAGTTTTAGGACCAAAATCTGTTAGCAAAGTAGATGCTTAGTATCAGTCATGCTCCATAACTATAGCTTTAAAATTTCACCTTAGGTAGGACAGCCAGTATTTATCTTGGTTGGACAAGTCTCTTAGCAGAAGTAATGGCAGGTTATTGGAATTCTTTAAATATTTTACTGAAGCCAGAGAAATCATTATGTTTACATAACTTTACAAAAGCTTGGAAATCACTAGTTTCATAAATACAGTTTGCTAGTATTAGTAAAACTACTGAAATATGTTGACTTAGTTTGTAGTTTCTCATTTTCTCAGTAGAACCCTTAACTATACTACTTACACATATTTAACTGTGTATCTAGCAGTATCAATTTTATTTTACTGGAAGCATAGTCTTTCTTTAACTCTCATTTTGCAAATTTTTAATCCCATGTATCCATACCTATGTAGCTTTTACACCAGCTTGTTCATCCCATCCTTATTCCCTGATGGCCTAACTACTTGTGTATAAAACTTTAAATTTACTTGTGTCTGTGGTTGCTGTATTTTATGTGCTGTGTTTTCAGTACACTTTTAGGTTCAGAAGGCATTAATAGCTGTTCTAAAACAGAGAGGAAAATATAATGTGCTTTTTTCAACTACTTTTCTTTTTTCTTTATATTTTCCACTTCTACTTTAGAGCACTACAAATATCACTGCATTTCTCAGATTCATGCTCGGCCTAACTGAGCTACATCTTTCTGAAATTATTAACTATGCCTCTCCTTTTCAAGTTCTCTTCTGATTCCCCCATTTTAAGGTTTCTTAATTTCTCTGTTATTTCCTTTCAACTTCAACACTTTGTTTCTTCCTTGCATCATTCTTTCTCTAATCATTGCTCTGATTATTTTCCTTCTCTATCAGTCTTCACAGCCACATATTAACACACGTGTACACACAGGAGCACCATACCCAGGAAAGATCTGGAAAATAATTGAACAAGGAAGCAGAATAGACTGTACTGATCAGATGCAGGACGCAACGAGGCAAGCATAGTACCACAGAACTATTTATACTTACACTTCTTTTTTCCCTGCATTTTTTTTCCTCCTCCAAAATGTCTAGCCCTCTGCTTTTTCCTGCCTTTAGTTCCATCCCTAAATATCCTGTAAGTCTTGTGCAATTCTGAGCTGTATTTTCCATACATCCCTTGATGAGTCACCTTCCAAGGCAGAAAATCCCTTGGTCTGAAAGGATTTGGGGAGAGCTGCTACCTGTGGTTCATGGTGATGGGGGTGATGGGCTCCATGCCCACACACTGGAGCTGAGGCTGTGCTGTGACAGCCCCAGACAGGTTGTTTGTTACTTGTGTGCATCCTTGATTTGAGTCAGATGGGCTTGAGTGCTTTGATGGCTCCTGTGGTGGGCCTGGGAGCAGCCTGGCAGAGTATTATTCTGGCTTCTGCCCTGCCTTGGTTCTCTGAGCTCCTCTGTAGGTGTGCAGATGGGCATTGTTTCTCAGAACCTGACACTTCCTCTATATTCTCATTCCCTCAGTAAATAGTCTAAATTAATACTCTACAGAAACAGATACTGACAAAATAGAGTGTGTGCCAACCAGGGCAGCCCCCAAGGTACCTATCTAACATCTTACTAATTTCACAGCTCATCCATTATGTGAAAAAGATGTAAAAGTGATTTCTAGGAAGTTGCCAGGACACAGTCATTCCATTTGAAAGCATCGGAGGGAAAGCATGAAAAAAAGGGGACGTGGAGCAGATGTTTCTGTTGATGTTTTTATGTCAGTTAAAAAGGTTGAATTCTGTTGGCAGTGCAAGTTGCTTAGTGATTAATGGAAATGACAAACATGATGCATTCCTTCTAAATTGGTGTCATGTTGATAAAGAACATTTTGATTGAGATAATGTAAATGTTGATGCGAGGATTTGTTTTCATAATGTCTAGATCTTTTCTGTTTGTGGAAATAGGTGTTCAGCTCCTCTGAAAAACTCACTATTTGGTTAGGAGTCTGTCAGTCTGTGTGCACAGCAGCGGTTTTGTAAGCAAGCTACTGTTCTGTGGTTTAGTGCTTGGGTTTTTTCAAACATAAGCTTTTAAACTAAGATTTTTATGAAATTTTATTAAACCTATCGTTGGTCTGTTTGGGATTTTTTCCCAATAACTTGTTGTTTCCCTCAAGTATATCTTGTATTCACTAAATACAACCAAGAAAAGTACCATAATTTCCTTCACATTATTGCTGGTTATGAGAAGTTCAGATACAAAAACATTTAGGGATCTGGGGTGGGGAAAAGGAAGGAAAGGGGCAGAAGATGGTGACAATTACAACCACTGAGTCTGGTAAAAATAAAACTGGGTTACAATCCTATAAATGAATATGTGGGTAATGGATTTTGCAAACATTAATTTTTGAACAAACAAAACAGACACTACAGTCTCATTCAAAGCTGGGTAGTGAAAATATCTCATGTTCATCTGAGCATTATTTAACATTCATTAGGTTATTCAGATCTGAAGAGAGATGAAATGCTCTGATATCCATGGCAGGAAAGATGCAGTATATACTTAGTGACGGAGAATACTTTGCCTTATTCAGTGTCTTTGCTATTTGTAGCCACTTATAGATATCGTGTGTTAAAATAAAATTCCTGATAATCTGTATCTTTGACCTGGTTTTTCTGGAGTTATCTCCCCTGCTTTGGCCCTAGTTTAATTTGCTGAGGTTTTCACTTGTGCATCTGTGTTCACTGTAGAGACTAACCAAGGATTTGTTTTACACAGATGGGAAATTGTAAATCCAGAGTTTGTCTTTTCTCCTTTCCATTACCCTGGCAACATAAAGTGAGAATTGGAGTAGAACTCATACTTTTTCTTTAAGGGTATGGATTTTTCAAAATTTGTTTCTATACCAACTTTGAAGCCTTTTGCATGGAAGAGAGGGATAGGAGGAAGGGGGGAACAAGGTGATATTGGCAGCGTTCCTGTTACCTCCCAGGTGGAGAAGACTCATTTGAGTTCCAGGAAGCTCTAAAGCTTTCTGTGGATGGGCCCAGTGTAAGACCAGCACAAGTCTTGTGAATATCTGAGTTTCTCTGGCAATCTTGCCTCTCAGATGCAGGGCCCAGGAATGGATTCCAGCTGCATAAATGTGCAGCACTATCCAGATTTAAAATGAAATTGTGCCATTTCTACCCTGAATAGTGTTTTGTTCAGTCCCAAAATCCATGCTGGGTTTTTGGGGTTTGGGGCTTTTTGTGTTTTTGTTTGGTTTTGGTTGGGTTTTTTTTTTGGTTGGTTGGGTTTTTTGTGTTTGTGTATTCTTGGATGACTTAATTCACAAAAGCATCTTGTTAAAAATTGGTATCTAATTATACTTTCTCGTGATGTCTGTAGGCTGACACCGTTACAAAGATGCTAATTGTCTAATCTATGGCTTGTAATTTAAAATCACTGCTAAATTTGTTTAAAAATCCATTTTGGTTCAGCCATTTGTATTTAAATTAATTTCTCTCTTCCCCCCATCTCTCCCAGCCCAAAGCAAAGAACAAAGTTGAGAGAGAAACAGAAGCACCTTTCATTTTGCCATTAATAGGTTGTTTTTTTCTGCATTCATAGCAAATTCCTGGGTTGAGCTACTCTGTAGTAGCTCAAATTGCAGTTTTCACCCCTATAGCAGTAATTTTCCTTATTATCCCAGTGGCAAATAAACTTGTGCTCTCTCAATCTGATGGCAAAGCCTCTATTTTGTTCCTTTTTTTACCATAATGGTAATTGTCATGTTTATCATGACATAACTGAGCCTAGAGTAAATTTGATACAAAATCTGAAAATTTCCATATATCTTGTTTTTATTTTTACTGCTTGTAATATATTTTTTTTCTATGGGGCATATTTGGATATTGTGCTAATGGTGAGAACACTTTATAAGTTCATTAGCTCACAGTAGAAGGCAGAGAGAGAATGTGAGGAAGATATAGAAGCTTTTAGAAGGCTGAAGCTTAGATCTATGGCAGTGTGAAGAAGTCTTATGCTCAGTCACGAAGGAGCTTTGCTTTTAGTGGCATGGCAGTCAATGCAGCCATGGACAGAAATGAACACTAATCCAGATAAAAAAGCATTAAAATTACCTTTGTTGGTTTACCTTGCCTATTAAATTAAAATAAATAATATTTTCTTTTAAATTGTGCCATTATATTTTTATTGTGCTATAATATTTTTTATTTCTATAGTTTATTTCTATTATTCATATGTATATAATATTATATGTATACTATTATGTACATATGAAAAATGTAAGATTTTTTTTCCATTGGAAAGGTATTTTAGGGATTTTGAGTTGTAAAACTACTGAACATTGGAACATACTGAATATTGGGAAGGACCATTTTTTGAGGGGGGAATTGAACAATTTTAGAAGCAATGGTTGAGGAAAACTGCTGACTTGTGTTTCATTTTTCATTTAGGGATTAATTAACATAAATAAAACTTGGGGAATGTGCAAAATAACCTGGCTGTGCTGGCCATTTTCCATTTTCATATGCTAAGTTTCATGAAAAATTTGGAAAATCCAGAAAAGTGAGAGAATAATATAGCACCTAAAAAATCCAACCAGTGCTCAAAATGAACAAACTTGGCCATCTCAATGTAGAGAAGAGATTAGTGTCTGCAAATGGAAAAAAGATGGTTGCAAGGAGGAGTGCAATAACTTATCCTCCAAATCCTCCAAATTAATTGTGACTAGAAAGAGAAATTATAAGTTTAAGTTGCAGCAGAAAAGCCCCACAGTGTAGAGAGTGGAACAAATGCTAATACTGAAGGGCTGGTGGAGGTCTAGGCTGCCTTGATGTGTCAAGGAATTTACATCAATTTAAACCAGACTATATCAGGAATGATACATGGCTGTAATGGAGATTTATTTGGGAGGTGGATTAGATTATTTTGAGGTTCACCACAGCCACGTGATTCTGTTGTTATACTAATTATGACCACAAAAATATTCTGCTTTTTATCTCAGCATTTATTTCTTCAAATATAATTTGAGTAATTGAACTATCTTTTCCGGGAATAATCCAAGAATGATGGAGTATTTATTTAATGGGATGTTGAGGGTAACAAAATTGAAGCATAGGGATTTAGGTTAAAATTGTATTTGAACTATCATGAGTAAAATAGTTGTGTGGTGTGGAAAAGATTCTTGCTAATATGATGACAGTGAAAGGATGAAACTTTGAGCTCTTAGAATTCATGTTCTTGTCCTAGCTAGCTGTGAAAGTAAACCAAGGACCCCTAAAATGATGGTAACCTGGAAAAACAAATCCTACTTTCCCTGGGAAGGTATTTAAAGATGAAAGGGTTTTTACTTGTACTTCTGGGACTGCAGTAGCTCAATTCAATTTCTGGCTGAGAAGACAATCTAGTCATGGCAGAAAAATAGTGCTTGATCTGAGTTTCATTACAAGTGGAAAAATTAGCGGCTGGGGCATGGGCCATGTCATACACATTTGGTGGACTTGTTCATGATACCTTCTAATTTTCTCCAATTCTCTTATATACAGTGAAATTTACCAATTGCCTAATGGCACTTGTATGTGAAAATTATGGTTCTTTGCTGAGTGGCTGTCCATGTATAGCAACAATTCTTTAACAGAGTGAATTAGTTTCCTTGCAGATGCAACATGAGCACACAAATTTTAAGTATTACACTCAGGGCTTTAAAGGTTTTCGTTTACTCAGATTTTCATTTATGCATTAAGTCAGGAAAGGCAGGTTTCTGTTTGACACTGTCTTTAATAATGAGGTGATATTGCATTGGCAAGGGTATGTCACATTTGGACACTTCTTTAGTTCTTTTTTTTTTAACCTGGAAAGTCATTTGTTTGTAACTAAATGAACTGTAACTGCATCTAAAATTGTTGTGTTTCTTCAGAAAGAAATTTCTGGAATTCCCTTAGGCATCACAGTAGATCCATTTCAGATGTCAAAATTAATCTTTTTATGTACAGTTTATGTACAAACCATATTTAGGATAAATATTTTTTTTTTGCATAAAGCTGCAGCTCATTGAGAAGTTAAATTTTCTTAACAAACTTTGGTGCAGCTGCTGACACATCCAGGTGTAGTTTCCAAGTGCTCACAGACTGGGCACAGAAGTTCAGTATTGCAGCCAGCCAGGCATGCTGGCACATTCCTACTGCTCTGGCCTGTCCAGGTGAGCACACTGTGAGCAGCCACAGCTGCTGCCTGCATTGTGAGGGCCAGCAGCCTTCAATGTCTTGCAGCCTTTTCCTACCAGAGCCGTGTATTTTCCTCAAAGTGCTGCTTCCTGTTCTTTTCCTCATCAAGGTAAGCTATTTTTACAGGGGCATCCTAGATGCCACTGATATTTAGTGGTGTGGCTTGTGGTGATCCACCTTCTGGTCATGCAGAACTTGCTTTCTCTAAGAGTCAATCATAAATTTAGCGTGAAGAACTGCTATTGGGGTTGCAAGACAATTTTTTTTTTAGTTACAATTTTATCTTTGTTCTTCACTGCCACCTTTTATTTCGGGTAAGCTGTTCTTCTTTTAGTAAATATTTTCAAAGTACTTTTTAATCAAGAAAGACTTTTTTAAAGGGTTCTTTGGCAGTATGCAGAAAGCAAACCAGGCATTTCATTACCTTTTGGGTTTTTACATTAAGGTTATTGTGTGATAAGTAAAAATGACAAGCAGAAATCCTAAAACAGAGGTCTTGGTTACTTTACAGCCTTCTCTGTGCAGGATCAGACTGTGTTAGGTGTTTTTAATATTTTGGAGCACTTTTTCAGGTGAGTGTGCATACACTTAGAATGATAAGTAGAAGTGTATTCAAATGGTTCAAAGAATTTTAGATACATATGTGATTCTATATCAGAATTGTGATGGTTTCTTCCTAAAACTAGGTTTCTTCCTAGTTTTAATTTACTTCTGTCACTGTTTGTAATTTTTGACTTCAACTCTCATAGCTGAAGGGGTTGTGAGCTTCTGTAAACCGGCAACCTAAAAAGGTGGAGAGGCCAAATCGAGAATGTTCAGAAGTTTCCAAGCACATTTTCTTTCCCAGTAGCAAATGAACAAGGGCACCCCTAATATTTGGTAACCTGGTAAAAGCTACATCAGAAAACATTTCATCTCAAATTCATATCTGAAAGGTTACTTCTTACAGTGTGAGGTGTAAAAGTAAATACCTGTTCACACTTATATTTTGTCTGACTTTAACAATACATATTATTTTTTTAAGTTAAAATTCTCACTAGAGAATGAATTTTTAAATTTATTTTATTTTTTAGATATTATAAGGTTGAATTTTAAACAATTTTTTTAAAATCAGACTTGAAAAAACTGGCAGATGTAAGGCTTGGCTCTGACCATTACAGACATCATCCTACAGAAAGGCAAGAACATTGAAGTAATGTTGAATCATGTTGGCCTTTTGTGGAGCTTTTTAAAAACTTTTTAATATCCTTGAGGTAGTACAGCAACACAGCAGCTGTGTGTATTCCTTCTGTCAGACTAGAGAAGGGTATTTTTCTCTCATATATATTTTGCTTTGACTATGATGGAATATCTAGTTCTTTTCACTTCTCTTAAAAGAATTTTAAGACATCATTTCTCCACCCTGCAGCATTGCAATGAGTAAAGGATGAGTATAGGTTTAATGTGGATGTGCACAGACAGAAAATTCTGCTGACAGAGCAGGAACTTACAGTGTACATGTATTGATGTATAAAAATTTATTTTTAAACATTTTCCATTTTCCAGTTATCTTCTGAATATATGTTATAATAAGGCAACAAATCTTATTTTATTCTTTTAGAATAAATTTCAGGTATGACATTTCAGTGTGCAGCTATTTCTTGAGTAAGCTTGGAGATTTTTCCCCTTCCTTGTATGTTTGTGCTTTCAGTGCTCAAGAGTTGAAATCAGTTTGAGTTACATAAACCTAAACACCTCACAGTCTATTCTATATCTCTAGATTTCAGTACTTTTCCAAGAAATTGAAAGTGCTGGAGAGACATAGCTGGACTTTGTAGATCTGATGCATTGCCAGTTTTTGTCACTTTTGCTGTCATTTAATTCCATCCATTTTTCTGTACCTACACATTTTCTATGTTCCTGTAAAGCTGAGATTTACTCCTATATTAACAGGTGTTTAAAGGAGTTTATTCCCTGCAGCAACCACATTCACTGACAGAAACAAAATGTATTGCAACACATTCATTGAGCCACATAGTGCAGACTGTCATGGTAGGTAATCTATTTATAATGAGCTTTGCACTTATAAAAGGAGGCTGTTTGTCAGCCCTAAAATTAAAGCTGCCTTTTTGCATAGTGATGGAAAAACTGTAGTTCACTAAGGTGCCAATGAAATTTTATGGGAGCATCATATAGGGCCACAGAGTTTCTAAATCATTTTGTCGTTTGTTTATTCTGCTTTTTGGAGATAGCCAGCAGCTGTGCCACCTGTGCAGGATAACTATCCCTTGATCTTTACACTAGTCAGAAAGTAAAACAGGAGCGAGAACATCTGCTTCCCTCAATCACTTAAGAGCCACTGTAATCTAAGAGATGTTGATTCTTTCCAACTGTTGACTAACAGTCTTGAACTGGAAAAAAACTATTCCATAAACTCTTGCCTGAACTATTTTCTTTTCCTCTAATGTTTAAAATTGAGGATCCTAAAAACTCAGAAATGAGTGTTGACTTTCACATCCATCACCACATCCCCTTTGGTGTTCAGTACCCATGAAGAAAGGCAGCAGTTTAAATGCTCTTAAAGGCTGTGCCGCTACAATGTTTGTTGTTAGCATTTGTTTCACTCTAGGCTGTTCTCCCTTAGCCTACTTGCCTAATCGAGCTTTTCTAAGAAAAAATACTTTTCCCCTCAAGCCATGCTCATTCAAATTCACTTTTGTGAATGTTAGCTTAGTTAATGGTGAACTTCAACATGTATTCATAGTTGCATTTGTTAGCTAATTAAAATGATTGGATTTTCTGCCTAGACCAAGAAGCTTAGAGAAGCTTGATGCTTTACACCAAAAGATACAGTGAAATTCATTTTTTTTTTTTACGTTTATGGTTTTAAAGCTTCATCTTCATGTTGGAACACAGAAAACCCTTTCAAATATTATCATGAAATGGATTTGGTGGTCTCGGTTTGATCTGTATTATTTGGGAGATCAAACTTTTTAAAAGGCTATTGCATTTTTTTGGTGCTCTTCTCTTTCTAGTTCTGATTCTTTTAGTGCATACTTTTTTCCTGACTCTAAGAGCTTGGATCACTGTTCTAAAAAGGTTTTCACCCCTTGCAGCTTGTAGACAACTTCTGATGCAATATGAAAGCATGTAAAGAATGAAGAAGTTGTTTTTAGGGAGGATTTTTTTCCCCCTATTCTACTCAAAAAAGAACATAAGTGACCTTTGAAAAACCCTAACAAACTGGATTTATTATGGTAGAAATAGCTTATCCAGGCATCAGGGTGCATGTTAGTTTTACATTTAGCTTGGAAGATTTTGAGGTTTAATACTATTCTGAAGTCCCTTAAGACTACATATGTTGTGTATTTGGACCAGGTACCTAGAAAGCAAATATACATTTTTGGCATTTCATTTCTACTGGCTTGAAAAAGCAAAAATCTATTGCCCTTGTGTCCTCATTTCTTCCACTTTTTTTGTCTGTTTATTTTTCTTTCTTATCTTCCAGATGGAGTCAGCACTACAAAGCCCTTCCCTCTCTCCCTCTGCCCCCTCTGTATGTGGATATATGCAACCATTTCTCCTAATTCACATCTGCACACTAAACTTTATGCCCAAATCTTGCGTTCTGCTTCCTTGTCTTTTCTTTTTTATTCTAACCTCTTTTTATTGTAACCTCACTTAGTTTTCTCATTTAAGCTGATTTGATTCTCCCATGGCCTCTTCCTTATATTCTGTTTTTATTTTCTTCTCTCTTTCAGTGTGCTTGGGTGACTTCTAAAACAGCATTCCTTAAATGTTTTTCCTTTCATCTACTCCAGATTTTCTTTGCATTTCTTATTTTCTATTTCCACCTGTTCTCTCTCTTACACACTACTCATCTTTTTGTGTAACATTTACAAGAGCAAGTAGTGGCTGATAAGGTGATCCTGTGCTGTCTTCCTTTCTATGCCATCATCCACATTGACACCTTGGTATCATGTCTTACTTTCCTCCACTCAAGTTGCCTCTGCCTGATGCTTGCTGCTCTTGTTCTTTATGTAAGTGGCTACCCTTTGCCATCCAGAGTCAACAATATGATCTCTTTCTGTCTCAATTTTCTTCATACACCAGAACACGACTCCCATTTCCTATTGCACCTTTAATTACCGGTTATTTTTTCAGTATGTGAAATCCATTTGTCCCTTCACTATGTTTCAGCGTCCCTGTGAAGTGATTTATGTTACTGCTCTCTGCCTTTCCATTTTTCTTGATTCCCATTTTTAAGATCTTTATGCATCTACATAAATGGCCTCAAGTTCTGCCAGGGTGGATGGGGGGGTGGAGGGTTTAGAGTCACAGAAAGGGTTGTAAAGCATTGGAACAGACTGCCAAGGTAATGATGACATCATCATCCCTGGAACTCTTCTGCAAAACCTGTGGATTCAGCACTTTGAGGACATAGTTTAGTTGTGAATGTGATGGTGGTGGTGATAGGTTGATGGTTGGACATGATGATCTTAAAGGTCATTTCCGATGTTAATAATTCTAGGATTCTATATGTGTGAGTCATACCTCCCAGAAAACTATCCCACACTCATAAGAACACTTTTCACAAGTTGAATTTGTTTAGGATGTCACACTCTTTTGCCTTCATTTGAAAAACAGTCTTAATTTCTATTATTTAGTGTTCGACATAATGTTGAAGCTTAACAAAGTTGACTTATTAAAAAGCAGTCTTTTCTGTGCTATAAAACTAATACCTACACTCCACTTTCTATTTCTCCCATTCCAGAAGAATAGAAAGAAAGGTGTCCAATTGAAACCCCTTAATTTTCTAGAAAAACATTTGACTTCCATATGACACTCTTTAATGTTGTTTTCTGAGTTGTGGCAGTATCTCTGTACAAACATCAGCCTGTGCTCTCAAAAGCAGCAAACTTGGATAAAAATGTCATATGGCCTTACATAAAGATCTGGTTACTACAGAGGCAGAGCTACCCTGGTTTACTGGAAGCATTTAGAAGATCAAAACACAAAACTTCAACAAGATCACAAACAATATTTCTTATCTTCTTGACTTGACCTGGAGTGCATTCATTAAAATCTTCCACTCGGTATCACAAAAATTATACATTAATGGAGTTAGCATTTTATGATTTTTTTTAGGTAGTGTGTCAAGATTGAAGGAAATACTTCTGCACGAAAAAGGTTATGAATTCCTTATGAATTCTGCATGAAGTGCCTGAAAAGAGACACAGAGTCTCCTTGAAAATGGAAGAATATGTTGACCTTTGTTTGTGCAGAAAGGGGAAATGGCTTAGCGTGTTTCACAATTTAATTAAAGTGTCAACTACTTGTATAAAATCTATTTTATATCCTCTAATGAACACATACAAATTTCCAGGAAATTCTTTCCCTTATAACATCACAAGAAAATTGTAGATACATAACAGCCTTTGGCCTTGCATTCATGCCACATTATCACTCGATTTTTTTGATTTTCTAACTCCACTTTCCTTCCCATGTCTTGATATTTGGTTGGAGGGCTTTAAATGTGTGTGGGTGATCAGTCAGTCATCATCATCAGAGCCCAGAAAAACAGCTCGTCCTTATGGACATTTGAAATAAAGCCAGTCTTAGCAAAGAGATTGCTTGAAAGAATTGCCAACAAATTAGATGAATTTTTTGAGTGGATATGAAGTCTGGTTAAACAAACATTTCATTTCTTTTAGCAGCTGATTGATTGATTCCAAACAAAAAAGCATTGCCATCTGGTCCTTAAAAACAAAGCAGCATTACACATTCCTTTTTAAAGAATTGTGTAGGAAAATATTTATGTAATTCACAATTTTTATACATATATACACAGAGAACAATTTATATAAATTATCAGTTTTGCTTTTTCTTAGCATAAAATTCTTTCTTCATATTTAATGCACATAATTTTTCAAAAATTCTACATTTGTAAGAAATATGTAACAAATTTGTAAGAAATTTGTAAGAAAATATGGGAGTTACTAGAAAAGATTCTATGTACGATGCTTATTATTATGTCTGAGCTCTTCAACATAACACAATTTGACAAACAATTTCATAACTTGAAATAGAAAGCAGTATTCAAGGAAAAATTGAAACAAAATTGTCTTCTAAATCAATTAAACTTGTTCCAACAAATATTGTAACATTTCATGTCTTGCTGGACCAGGGAATTGATTCTGTATGTATGTATTAGAGAAACTGCATCTCTGTGTAGAGACAGGCATTGCATGTAGTGATAAATTTCACAATTTTGAAACTCAGTGTTAATCTGAGTTGTAGTAAAACATGAACAATTACAAAATTTACAGAGACAAAACACATAAGTTTTTTTAGTAACTCTTAAATAAAAGCTTAAGTGTAAAAATATGTTTTATCAATAGAAGTAATAGAAACTTAAATAAGAATACACACAAAGTTATGAAGTATATTGTAAAAAAATGGTTTAAATATATATCTTGAAAAAGCATAATTTTTCCTTCCTCTCCCCAAGCTGTTTCTTCCTATTCTATATTTTCCTCACATTACAAAAACAGAAAATATGTTCTACGAGCTTTTAACCATATAATTTTTGAAAGATGCTTTGTTTTCTATGAACCTCAGTGATATTGTTTTAATGTCAAAGGTACAATTCTTTGAATACAAACAAGATCCATTAATTGTCCTAAGAATTTTTTTTCCAAGTTAAAACTATTCTTATTACTCTCTTTTGTTTTATTTCATTTCAGCTATTTATGAACTCTCTTGTGAAGCATACAAGCACTTGGGCAAAACTTCAAATTACTACTGGATAGATCCAGATGGCAGTGGGACACTGGGACCTTTGAAAGTTTACTGCAACATGACAGGTAACTGCATTGTATTTAATAATTTAGATGATTGTGATGCCTTGAGAAGGCTGACCTAGAACAGAGGCTAGACAGAGTTAAACATAAAGTAGATATTTATTGAAAGGCTTTAAAGGATACAGCTTGGGCAGTGCAAGAGCCTGGCCAGGGCTACACCCAAGGTGGATCTAAAAATGGTCACAAAATGGATGACAGGTCACGAGGTCTCACATTTTTAAAAGTTTTGGTCCATTTACATATTGGGGTTAATTGTCCAGTCACAGCTTCAGGTTATGAAGTGCCATCCTTCTTGTTTTCTCTTTTCAGTCCACTGTTGTTCATTCTTTCGGGCCTGAAACTTGTCATGATTGTCCTTGGTATCACTCTAGAAAAGGCATTGTGTTGTCTACCTACTCTGTGAAGAGAGCTCACTAACACTTCATATGAAGCTTAGAACTACATACCTAGGAAGTACAGAATCTGAAAAATATGAAAGCTAAAACTTAAGGCATCATTTGAAGGGGGATTTGGTTTTTTGGGTCTTTTCAAATGTAGTTAGGAGAAAGAGGCTGTTCATATTTCATATTTCTTGTTAAAATAAAAATAATTACTAAAAGCTTTTCATCAGGGATCATCAAATCTGCAGTCACTATTCAGGATAGGCTGAGAAAGGCAGCAGTTAATCCATTTAATAAACTTTTTGAATTGCACCTATTAGTCTTAATAGGTCTTTGTATCCTCATTGTTGCATAACTAAAAAAATTTTAAAAGGTTCACAAAGAGAAAAATCAATAGATATGGCTATTTACCAAAACTGTTGTATATCAACCTAGGGGTATTCAATAGTATCTGTGGGTCACAGAGTGTTGTAGAAAGCAGCTTACCACCACAGGCAGGGAATAGAAATTAATTACAAAAGAAGCAAAACATTTGAGTTTTCTTTATTGTCTGTTTTGTCTGTTAAGCTAGGTACATCCTTCTAACAGCAGTTAAACTGCGGAGATAATATATATAACTACATTAAATTATTTTAATTTTGTTGTGTCTATTGTTTAATGCTTTTAAGACTAGTTTTGTATTCTCACCAAAAGTACCAAATCTTAGTCATCTGTGTTGCCATGATGATGCAGGAAAATATGACAGTAAAAACAGGGCAATTTTCTATACTGAGAATATATTATTTCTTTGCTCTGTTAATGTATAGTAGTTGTCTCAGCACTTTGAAGTATTGGGTAACTGATTAAAAAAACATGTACTCTGTCTTTTCCCAAATGTCTGCAAAACAAGTTTGAGTTTCATTCTGTTTGCATTGAAAATCTGACATATGCCTGAGTCCTCAGATTCCATCATCAGCAACATGAAGGTGAAGGCACTATCAGGTTGAAACCCTGTCTTGGACTTCTTAGAGAACACAGGTGCTGAAGCTCCCACAACTCTTCTGGAGGGAGAAACCTGGACATATCTGGGGCTGTGGGATGGGTTTTATTTTTATGGGAGAGATGGGGAGGGGTGCATGGCACACGCAGCAAACCCTGGATCAGGTGCTCATAGCTGGGCAGCCTGTAGAACAGGAGAATACCACTGTTCCTTGTTGCCATTAGTGCCTGTGTTTGTATGGTAAATGCATACCTAGAAAGGAGCCTGATCAAAGATCTGAAAGTGCTGTCAATCCTATTTGGACTGGAGGGACAGGCCAATCTATCTGTCCTGAGACACAGGTATAAAAGCTTCTTCCAGAGGTATAAAGGATCTTTCAGATCCTGAGCCATTTAGAGATTTTAAAATCATAACTAGCACCTTGAACAGCATCAGTAACTAATCAGACAGGCACTGCAGGAAACAAGGCAAAGAATGCTGCCAATTAGGTGATTTCTGCTATTCAGAACTGCTGTGTTCTGTGCTAGCTGTAGCTTTTTGGTTACTCTTCAACAAGGGTAAAATTGTAAATTAAAAATATACTGCCCTAGTGGGGTTAGGCACAGAAAAGTGCCCTCATCCAGTACAGCAGCATTGCTCATTCGTGTTAAATATAAAAATATAACAGAAGGGCCTAGTAGGTTCTTCAACACTGGGGGAAATAAAAAAAAAGAAGTAAAAGTAATAATTTCATTTTACTTACATTCTTCATCTTCAAAGCAATTTCAGAGTATATAAATGTGACCTTTTCCTAACCAGTGCAAGGAGATCATGAACATTAGGATACATGATTTAGTTCACTTGGATATGTGATATGCATGGAAAAATGCAGTTTTCTGTTTTAACTGGATGACTCTCATCAGCAGCTCTTTGCTACAAGACAAAGGCAATTTGCACTAATATCCGTATAAATGTTGCAGTATTAAAAATAAAAACCTAAAACAACTATTTCTTCATTACAATGCAAATGACTACGAGATATGTGAAAATTGATGGAAAGCAATTTAATCTTTGCTTCTAAAACTGATGATTGTTCCCATCTGAGTAAAGCTCATCACCTGTGTAATACGGTGTAGTGACTAGACCTTGCACCTGTCACAGTTTTTGTTTTCTTTGGATTAGTGGTCATCTGAGGCACTAAGGTTGGAGGGCAAAGAGCTACAATTTTAGGAGAAATTTCACAGCACCTTAAATCTTTTTCTGAATCTATATAGGATATTATCTACAACATGCATACTAGTGAAGGGAAGGAGGTTACTTGAGGACTTTGCTTTGCTTCATCAATAGCACAGCTCTGTAGAACTCCGTAGCAATATTATCTTGTCATACAGCAAAAAAACACTAAAACATGCCAGAATAAGAGCAGAACTGTCAAAAATTTTAGTATCTGGCTTGTGCTAGTCTATGGTATTGCTAGAATTATATTTTAAAAATAAACTAGCTGAATTATAATTAAATATTTTTTTAAAACATAAATCTAAGTGACCTATAAATTTAGCTATACTGATCAGTATGTGTAATATACTAAATGAAAAAAATAGTATGACAAGGCAGTGATATTTTATTTTAATAGAGATTCTTAACTGTGCTTTCCTCTCTAGTCTGAGAATCAAATCTAAATGTTCTTATTCTACCACTGCATTAAACAAACATCTCTATATTAAATTACTGCTCAAGATACTAATGCACATTTTAAATTCGCCTTCTTTCATTCAGGTGAAACTAGCAAGTAGAGAACATTTTAATGACTAAAATGTAAAGTGCAATTTGCTAGTTCCATTCCTTGACAACACAAGTCCACAAAGTTGACAAAGTTAATGTTAATTTTTGCAAAACAACGTGGCTTAACAGCTAAGTACAACTTTCACAATTAATGTAATATAGTTTTACTGGAGCAAAATGTTGGATAGTAAGCTTCACTCTCACTTGACTGTAAGCCTTCTGGGGCAAGGACAATGTCCTGAAAAGCCACTGAAATTGTTTATTGAAAAATTATGGCTTTAGCCCTTGGATATGCTGCATCACAAATATTGAGCCACAAAATTCATAATTTCATCATTATATCAACATTTCACCTAGAGAGTATGTAGTTGGAAAGCATTAATATATTAAAATGTACCAAACAATATTAAAAAGAAAAAAAAAAAAAAGAGATAAAAAATTGTGGTGCTGAAGACAGCTGTCTGGGCATATTTCTGGGCATAATCCATACTCAAGTTTAGTGTGTCTTAATTTAGTAAACTGGCAAGTGTCATGACAAGACCCACCCTTCACAGATGTTGCTGTGGTAACTAAAAATTGTTCTGATTTCTAAGATGTGCTGGTGATTCAAAAGCACAGTCAAAGTCAGAAATATATAATTGAATGTGCTCCCAGCAACAGTTCATGATCTCTACAAACAACTCTATTTTCAAAGAAATCCCCAAACTCCTCCCTCCAATTATATTGTCTGTTTTCTCCAGATAAAGGTTCTACTCAGAGCTGTGTTCTAATAGTGAAGAGGAACTAAGCACTTACATTTTATGTTCTCACAGTAGAATGAAGATGCTTGAGCTATCACATTCAAACTATCTATTTCTGGTGCAATAAAATAGCTAGTCAAAATCTAGGACATTGCTGTTCATGTTGTGCATTTTTCCAAACAGTTGTCTACAGGAACTATGTAAATTTTAGGAATCTTTATTTTATTTGCCTTTCTTTTTTCTTTTTTTTTTTTTTTAAAAAAGAATATTGGAAATGTTTAGAGGAAGAAAGTCACAACTTTTCAAATTAATGCGCTCATGGAAAAACTATTCCTTGATGCTGTGTTGTGGCACAATGTTTAACCATTTGACTTCTTTTCAGTTTAGCCTCTTCTGTGGCTAAGGTCAACAGGAAACTCTTTTAAAGCTCTATCATCTTACCTTTTCAGAGGCAGGTCTACAAGATAAAGTTAGTCTCTGCATTAAAACTGTTTTTTCCAAAGCTGGAGGGTTGTTCTCTCAGTATCCAGTTTGATTTTTCCTGATTTCTCCTTAATTTTCATTAGAGCAGTAGCTGTAGTGGAAAGAATTGCTCTTTTAAGGTATTTGTTAGAATATCTTAATATCCTAAATGTGTTAGTGCAAAGTTTGAGTATATTGCAGCTTCATTCCATGCTCTATATATAATTTCTGAATCTCTAGGCCTGATTCCTTTTCTTCTGACAGATTTAGTTTCAGTCCCATTGAGAAAGACACAAGAGATAAATTGAGATAAATGTTTCTCTTTTTCTCTGTTTGGTACAAGGAGGATGGTGAAAAAGTGTCAGATGAGTAAGATTATTGAGATCTTACCTTGTGCATTTGTCCTGCAAGAATTTTTAAAGTGAGGAGTAAGTAGAGGAACAATGCAGAGGGACCATAAGGGCTGAGTTATTTATTCTAATGGCTGTAAAGGATGTCAGCGGGAGAGGCAGATCAGCACTCTGTAGTTGCTTGAGGCTTTAAGCTGAGGAGAGGAAAATCATAGCCTGCTGTTTCTAGTGCTTCATCACTTAGACTACTGATGCAAAGTAGAACTGAAAGGTTTCATAATGTATTTTACCAGAAGATATGTCAGTTAATTCTTTCTATTGGTCCTGAAGTCTTAATGCCTCCATGATGCAGCTTTTATCTCATTTCAGGATCCAAATAGCTTCGAGCATCATGGCTCCATTTGAGTGGTACTTAGCCTATCTCCTTCCCAGTACAATTTGTTTGCCTCAAGCCGCTCATCTTCAAACAGTTTGAGAAATCATTATGAGTATTCATAGCCTGCCTCATTAAGGTCAAATGTACGAGGTGACTTCTCTACCCACTCCCTTCCCTTCTCTCTCTTCATTTTTTTTAACAGAAGTGCCACATGTAATAATTATCACAATGACTTTGTGAGCAGATATTAAGCAACCACAACTGTTGTATCCTGTGACTTTTCTCTCTTCTCTCTGTGAATAATAGGTCAATGGAGTGCTTTATACTATGACATACATGGAAACATATGGCATGCATATAAATGTGCCATCACTACATCCTAAAGAAAAGGGCCCTGGAAGCAGTAAATGTTTGATTCTATTGCTCATATCTATATAATCAGTACTTGCAGATGAGAATTCTTACCTGAGAACTGCATTACTGAACTTCCAAGGTATCAGAAATTTTATTCATGCATATATATATAAATATGTATATAAAAAAATGTATATGAAACAAAATGCTGAGCAATTTAATTCAATAAAATAAATATTTATGAAGAATTTAATAGATTTTTGTTGTTAACTAGAATAGAAAGAATTGATACATATTTAAAAGCAATTAACAAAATTTTGTCATTGAGCAATGCCAAGTTGTTCAATGACGACTATACAGACCTTACCTAGTGTAATGCCATTGCAGAAAGCTTCCAATAATAATATTTGTGTCCCTTGCCTAAAATAGAGCAAGATAAATGGCTTCATTTTCTCAATTCTTGCATGTGAAATGAAGATTTTATTTCTAACAGCTTCTCATACACGTTTCTTTACATTGTAGAGGGTTTCTGTGAGGATTTTTAATAGTCTGTCAGTCTTTTTTGCAAGTTAAACTTACATTTGAGAGGTAAAGAGAGGAACAAATATTTGAAATTAATTGGGGCTCTTGTTGCAGGTTATCCAAGCCTGTTTCCTTGCAGATGATACAATAACAGAAACAAACATAGCAAAAAAAAAAGGGGGGGGCGGGGAATATCAAGGCATCAAAGCATTTGGAACACAGTTTTTGGCTGTTTTGACTTATCAAGCCAGACTCTTAAAAAAGAAAGGAGAAAAAGTACAAAGAAAGAAGAAATTGTCATTGAAGCATCAGGGCATCATGTCTAGAGCAGCATCTCTGATGGCAGACTTTCTTCCTAAGGTGAGTTCATCTTCCAAGCACCACAGTAAAATAATAGACCCATGAGAAACCTGGAAACAGAACAGACTATGTTTACATCTTTGCCTGCCAAGTTGACTGAAGTATCCTACATCTCAGCTTTAGTTCACTCATTATATTTTTCATCTGCTCTTATTTACAAGGCCTGTCCTTTTAATTCTGGGTTTCACTGGTACATATTTTCATTTGTAATCAGCTTTTCTCATTGTTATTTTTAATTGATGTCAAGTTTGGTTTGTTGGGTTTGCCTCAGGTTATCACTAACAAGTGATGTTGTTAGGCACCCCCGTGCTTGGCAGTGATTTGAGTTTGACTGGTTAAAGCCAATATCTGGATGGCAATGAATGAGTGAGAGCAGTCTGTTGCTGTGTTCTGTGACAGCATGTTGAGTTTGTCATGTTGTCAGGCTTTTAAGGATGGAAAAGTAAAGGACTACAGTCTGGTATTAAGGGCCATGGGATTGTGATGGGTTTTTTTACTTATCTTTTATAATGTTCACGACATAAACATACACTGCCATAGAAACAACCTCCACACAGTCGTGAAGATTCTAATAATCTCAGGGCTCATTATGATATAAAATCATAGATTTTTTTTTTTTTTTTTGACGGGAGGGGAAGGTTGTGAATCAACACCTGATGACTTCATTAAGCAAAAATGTGTAAAAATGAAAATGTGATGTCATGACTTAAGGGTTTGAGTAAATCATGTTAAATTTGCATGATCCTAAATAATGCTAGGATAATTCTAGATATTTTCTGCAGTCACTCTTACATGTGCAGAAAGGGAAAAGCTAACCCAGTTTGCAAACCCAGAGAAAATATCTAAACCATAAAACAAAAAATATGATGTGAAATCTGCCTCCAGGACAAAATTCTTGATTTGTTCTCTTTCAGAAGAAAACAAGTTTTATCACTGACACTCAAGGTGGCTTCTTAAGTCACCAAGTAATAGAAACATTTCTGGCTGCCTGACTACATTCCTGTAATTGTTCTTCTTTTTTTTGCTCCCCCATTTTGAACTCTGAAGCATCATATAAGAATAAACATGAATAAAAGTATGTCATGTCATCATCTTAATGCATTTCAGATGCTCGTAGCTGGAGCAAACATCCATACATCAGGCATAAGATGACTAAATGTGTAATGAACTCAAAGCACGAGAACAAATTGGCTTTTGAGAGTGACATAGCAGACTTAGTTGAAAATAAAGCAGAATCTTTGTTTTGCTGAATTATTTGGTCTAGGAGAAGCAAAACATCCTCACATCATCTGCATATTCCTTATTTGTTGGAAAGTAAGATCTCACAAATTAGAATACAACAATCCTTCTTAGAATTCTGTGCATTGCAGGACCCCACAGGCCTATATTTTAAGAAATATGTCCATAACTGGGGGAGTAGAGAAAAAGGATGGTTGGAAATAAAATTATGATCAGTACCATCTACCTCAGACTGTTACTGTGAATGTTAGAAGCAAATATTTAGCTCTTGACTCACTCCCACACACTTGTTCCCTACTGGGGATGTAAGGAACTTGGCACAAGCTGCTTCAGGCCAGTGATATGCTTCAGTTATCCCTAGAAAATTGCTCCTGTAGAGAATATTATTGAAAGGCCAAACAAAACTTGTGTTTTCTGTAGAACTTTTATTATTGCTTTTGGTCAGAAAATTAAGGTCAAGTAAAGGCTAGACAGTTAAATTACCCCTGAAATAGTAGGAGTTGGTGGTGGTTGTTTGCAAATTTTATTTTATTGTGATGGTAATATTTTCTCAGAGTTTTTCTGTTGTTTGGGGGATAGAGGTACAGATGATGTGAGGTGGGTGTTTTTGTGTATTCCCTACATCACTGGGAAAGCCATTCTATGCTTCTGTGGGCTTTGCCTCAAAGCCTGGAAGGTGTGAGTCACTAAGTTCATGTGGGATTTGTGGTATACGGAAATACTTTCCCATATGTGTTTCTCCCTTACTGCTTCCTTGTCCTTAACCAACAGTGCAAAGACCATCTTCTCATAAAATCCTCTCCAGGGCTGCTTTTTATTGACTGATACTACCATCTTGTCTTGTTGACAGTGGGACTAGAAAGAACACCATTTAACTGTTTGAAGTGTTGTTATTAATAATTTCTCTGAAACTGGAATCAGTGTAGATAAATGTTCAAAGAGCAGATCAGTTAAAAGGAAATATCTAAAATCCTGCTCAGACCACAAATGGTGTATCAAGCTCACTTATTTCTGAAACAGATAGTCAAGGGATGAAAAAAATACAGGCAATTTCTAAGAGAGAAAAGAGTGAAATTTCTAAGAGTCTAGAAAGACTCTAGAATTTCCAACCAGCATTCAGGGTGCAGTGCTGCCAACCTGATGTGTAATTTTCTAAATAAATTTGCCTAGAGAGGCAGGTAAGCTGTGGTGTCATTACTGCTGTTAAAAATTCTCAGGCTTTCTTTTTGCTCTGAAAGACAAGTTTTAAAAAGAAATTACTTGGGCAATGAATAATCTGCAGAAGATATCCATTTTGATCTCTACTTACACATCTGGGGAATGTACTGCTGATGAAGTTTCCCCAGACAGGCAGCAGATGTACAGAATAATTCTCCCATGTCTCCCTTCCAGGACTTACTAATAGGTTAATTATTATAGATTATGTAAGAATATGAGTGTACAGTGTTCTTAAGTTTCTGTGTGAAGGCTGTCTTTGAAGGCTCCCAAAAGGCCCCAAGATTATTTTACGTTTGCATTTTAGCACTTAAAATTGGTCTTAGTGCTTTTCTACAAAAGTGGACAAATAAATGTAGAGTAACTATAATATGAACCCACAGACAATATTTTTACTAATTTCAGGTATGGGCACACATTTTAGGGCAGCACCAGAAGTATGCTGTAAACTCCCCTCCACGTCTTCCACATGGCAGTAAAAAGACTGAAGGGGGATAACAACTAGGGCAAAAATTACTTAAATCTGATGTCATCTGGAAATTTGCCTTTTTTTTTTCTTTCTTTTTTTTTTTTTTGTATTTAATTTTTTAGCTTCAATGTCACAGAAAATAGTGCTTCCTCTGAAAATATGTTAGTCAATCAGAAAATGTTATGAAAAGACCACTTAGATCCATTAAAACCAATGAGGAATTTTCCTAGTAGAACCAGACTTGGTTGCAACCTACTGAGATCCTTGTTCCACCGCGCCAGAAAGTGAAGAATGGCTGAAATAAACAAGATACAACTTAAGATCAAACTAATGCTACCATCCCATATAGTTTAGTGAAAACATGACCATAAGATGAGCTGTGAAACTTTGTACAGTGAGTAGGGAACATCAACAGCCAGAGAACTTCCAGAGAAAATTTCTAGATTTGGAATGGGAAGATGCAGTTGCAAACCAGGTCTCTTTTTCAGAAACTGATAGGTGTAAGGATCCCCTCCCACTTGTGCACTGGAAGCCATGCATTTTAGTGTTAGGGGTCTGGGTTCACTTTTATTATGTTTGGAGTTCACATTATTAAGAGAATTAACATGTTTTTTATGCTTCCTGCTTTAGAGTTTTTTCCATTTGCTAAGCCCAAGTTTTCCTTTCTTCAAAAGGCCTGGAAATATTTGCTTTATCTAGTATGTTTCAGGATATGCTTCCCTGAGTGAGAGCTATTGATGTTATCCATTATCCTAAATGAGATTTATTAGATTAACTCTGCACACACTGAAGTATTCAATAGTAGGAAAGTTAGGGAAATTGGTGAGAAAAAATTATTATCTTCCTAATTATTATCTCCTAACCCTTTTGTGGGTTTTGGCAAATCAGTACCCCAAGCCTTGAAATGATACTCCTCCAAAGGGAATAGCTTTTTATCTTCACTTTGGGATGCACTTGTGGATCACAAATGGAAATCATAGTAGATTTTCTTCCAGAAGAGCGTTTGCTGACTGCAACAAATAAGTTTGTCAGTAGTGATAACAAAAATAAAATATGTTTAATAGCATGTCAGTAGCAGTAGGAAAAAATACTGTCACAAAACAATTGGAAATGGCAATGTAAATTATTGTGTTGGATACCTAGGACCATTGCTACTGGATTGGATTCCCTTTTATTTAGCAACAACTTAGTGGACAGGAATTGATGTTCTCACAGAGACATGGATATCCCATAGAAGCTGACTTACCTCTCCAAAGCCTGAGTGTGCATCATTTGTGTGCAAAGATCAGACATGTTTCTACCAGAAGCATTTTTGTACTTGAAGGTGCATTATTGCTAATTTTGTTCTGGTAACTACCACAGAACTGAGCTGAAACGGTCAATCTTACTTGTGTAGTATGGTGAGCCTCTGATGAACAGCCAGCTGAGCAAATTGGATGCTAACCAAAAAGTGTACTGAGACTATTTAGGTGACTGACATCTCTGCTAGGCAGAGTGGAAACAACTGGGGCAGATTCATAAGTATTTCTGGTCAAGAGTTATTAGCAAAAGGACTTATGAATTTGTGTTGTGCACTGGCGTGGATATTCATGGCTTGTCCATATCATTGCATAAAACAAATTACTTAGAAATTGCAGATCTGTGGGAAATAAAAACTACAAAAAAAAAGTCACTAACCTATTTACCACTGTGTCCTGGAGCTCTGAACGGTTGCTTCACTTCTGCCTGATACTCCTGCCATAGCTGATGCAGATTTTTGCTACAACTGTCGTATTAATATAAAAATCGTGTTACTTAATGCTGTATCAAAAACCTATACTTTCAAATGTTTTGCAGGGCTTTGTGGCATCTGGCAAGTAGAAGTAGTGCCATCTATGGCAGTAGAAAAGAAGCATTGCAGATGCCAGAGACCAGCAAACCACAATTTTCGTTGCATTCTAGATAGAAGAATCAAATTAGAGTAGCTGCTGTTTCAGCCTTCTTCCTAGTAGAAGTGGCTAATCAATCTTATGGGTTTTAGTAGTACATGAAGTGCCAAAACTAGACAATTTTTCAAGATTAAATTTTAATATTTTCAAATCACACAATGTTTTTTGAAAGTGTAACTAGAATAAAGATAATTTCTCTTGAAATTACTTCTGTTCCTCCCCTGGCCTTTTGTTTACAGGCCTGGGAAATGTCTTCTATTAACTCAGTTGCTAACACTTGGTTGAAATGTATTTTAAACTAATATTTTAATACCAACATCAATATTGAGTCTTTTCCTGTTTCCCTCTCAATAATACTTTTTGCTTCACGTGATCTCTAAGTTATTTCTTCAGAATCACAAATGTGACTGCATGTGGAGTGATTATCAGTATTATCTGTGTGCTTTTGAGCAAATAAAAAAGTAAACCTAAATCCTGGCCCAAACCTGTGGATGTCTTGAGGTAGTCAGTTCTCTCAAACAGTCTGTCCTTTTGTCTCTGCAAAAAATTCCAGGGTTTGTTTATTTATTGTTTTATTTCTTTCATGTAGGTATGTTCTTTTAGGTTTGGGGTTTTCTGTTTGCTCATTCATTTGGGTTTTTTTCCTTTTTTAAGGCAATAGAAGGATCTTTATTTTTCATTTATTTGCATTTATTTTCATCTATTTCTATATATTTATATATTTTATTGATTTATTTATTCTTATGCCTGAATGAATACCTGCTAACTGCAAGAAACTAGATTTTGAAGAAAATGAGAATGTTTGCCCCTTTTCTATATATTGCAAAGAATTTTCCAGTTTTAGGAAATTCTTAAAATCTTTAGTTTCTTGATCTTTTGCTTTTGTTGAATTTAGTGTTCACTGAATTTCAGTATTGACATTTAAATGCCGGATATTTTTATAGACGGCTTTCCTTTTGGGATGCAATCTTTTTTTCATGGGCTAAAAAAATGTTACAAATGAAAACTGGTTTTGTATCTAAAAACTCAGATTAGATTTGGTTTTTGAATTAATGATGGACACCTTTTACTTTGTGATAAATTTTCTGAGCTATCCAGCCTGAATGTTAATGAAATTTTACTCACTAAGTAGGCACTCAGTAGATTACATTGTAGCGAATTTCATCTCTACTGAAATGTTTGAGTTGCAACATCAGCCACTCTGAAACAGTTTTCTGTGCCCTAGAAATTAGGAGAACTCACTGTAAGCAAATGTGTTAGTGCTGGGTAAGGAACAATGTCTGAATCTCACATGCTCTCTACTCTGTGCAGAGTTCATGCAGAGGAAACCAAAAGCCTTGCTTTCACCTCTGACATCCCTACACCCAAAGCAACGTAGAGGTTACAAATCCCCTCACTCACACTGCCTGAATGTCCAGACTACTTTAGAGGGACACCCAGCAGCTGTGGGCAGTGCAAGGCCAGCAAGGGAGGGACAGGCCCCTGGGCAGAAAGAGTGGTACTGCTCATGTGCTCTCCTTTAGACACTGGTGGCTGCTGACTTTGTAGACCACTATCTTACCTCAGGAAGCTGGAGGAAGCAGTGAGGTCACCCCTCAGCTTTCTCCCCTCCAAACCAGACAAGCCCAGTGCCCTCAGCCACTCCTCAGAGGACTTTCCTGCCAGCCCCTTCCCAGCTTTGGTGTCCTCCTATGAATGCCTTCAAGTATCATAATGCTCTTTTTAAATCATGAGGCCCATAATATCACACAGTCCTTAGGGAGAGGCCACATTGGTGCTAAGCACAGCAGGATAATCACTTGTTTTGGCTGGCTGGTGATGCTGTGTTTGATGCAGTCCAGGCTGAGGCTTGCCTTCCTGGCTGCCAGGGCACACACTGCTGGCTCCTGTTGAGCCTCCTGTCAGCCAGCACCCCCAGACCCTTCTCTGCAGCCACTCCTCTCCCAACCTGTCTGTTGTTGCTGCATCCCAGGTGTAGAACTCAACATTTGCTCTTGTCAAATTGCATGCCCAGCACTCCAATTTATCCTGTACAAGGCGTCTTGTCCCCTGAAAGAGCCAACAACAACTGACAGTTTAGAATCCTCCAAAGGCTTGCTCACCATGTGTTCAATTTCTGCATCCAGGTCACTGATGCAAATATTGAACAAACTGGCTCTAGAATTGCACCCTGAGGAGCACCACTGGTCACTGATCACCAGCCAGATCTAACCCCATTCACCACAACCCTTTGAGCCCTGCTCTTTGGCCAGTTCTTCACCCAATGGACCATGAGCCTGGGGTTTGAGGTGATGAGTGTGTTTTCCTCCCCTTATTTCTTTTACTTTTTCCCCTCTCAATCAGTGGAGAAGTCTCTTTTAGAGAAGTGGAATGAAAGCTTTGACCCATTGAATTCCTTGGAGAAATTTTGTATCTACTTTTGTTTCCTTATGCACCAAAATTTTGTCTGTGCATTTTGAATTGTCCTAATAGTTTGGAAGAAATAAATATGCATAGTCAGTTATGCAAGCTGCAGACCTGCATTTGGAAACTGGCAAGGAGATTGATTTCTGCAGCTTCTCAGAGTGTAACAAAGTCAGACTTCATAAAATCTCAGCATATGGTTCAAGTATGTCATCTTCTGTAGTGGGTAATATTTAGAAGTTAAGCAATGACAATTATCAGCCATAGTGTACACTTAATATACATATATATATGTATATATGTCTGATGGTAAGAGGAACTTCATTTTTGAATGTCACTATTTTAATTTGATCTATGGATAGTTTAATTGCTCCTGAAGAACCTTGTGGAATTCAAAGGGCTGCCTTAATATTCAAGAGGGTATGATTTGTTTGTCTCCTTCAAGGATACAAACTTCCTATTTGTTGAATATAGGGAAACCTAATAAAATAAATAGCAAAGTGGCTGATAATTAGAGAAGGCACTTGAAGACCCCTAAGTAGTTAATTGCCAAATGGTTTCCATCACCATTGAAAATTTCATTTTAGAAGTACTTATTTTATTCCAGACATCATCTTTTAATATTATGATGGAAAATTATTTAAAATTCTAAATAAAATGTAGTCAAACAGCTTAGTTGACAGGAAAGGTGCATGAGGTGCATGTGTGCTTTCCAAGAGAAAAGATTATGTATATGTAAAGAGTGATTGAGAGAGGCCAAAGGGTAGGCCCAGGCCAAGCAAGCTGGATATACATGGATAAGCTGTAGTCGACTTTTGCAGGAGCCAGCTTGACTATATATGGAATTTGTCTGATCCAGTGTAGTACTGTCCATAACCTCTAAATATCAGGCTGATGAATGCAGAGGTGTTTCCTTGTAAATTTCTTTTTGCTCCAAGAAAATGTTTTGCTGTTGTAATCGTTGTTTTCCACATATTTTTGGTACCTTAGAAGGAACAGAGACAGTTTATTACCTCTTTTTCCACATACAAAAAATACTTAGCTATTCAGTTCTGTTGAATTTGAACTACAAAGTTCAATTATGCACAATCGTGAATATTTCAGCATCTCAGAAATATTAATTTAAAATATATCATTTCTACATAATGAGACGTGTTAAATTTATTAATAGATGGTGTTATATTTCTGAGTGGTTTTGGAGTATATGGGATAGTATATGCAAGCCTTTGAAGAAAAAGAAAGTAATGTTAGACTTAGGAAAACAGCATCTTTGTTTTCACATATGCTACCCTCCCCTCCAAATTCTTTGTTTTCTGTATGCTGTGATTTCTATACTGAGGCATAAAAAGACTATTCAGGAACACTAGGTTTATGGAAATAGACATATTCCTGCATTTCTTCTCATGAGCACAATGTTAGAAAGAACTTCCAGAAAGCAAGAATCCATTGGATATCTGCTAGCAGGATATCTGCAAACAAGGCTGCTGGTGCAGCACTGGGCTTTCTTCTAGTGTTGTTTTTACACAGAACTGTCTCTGAGTTATATGACACTTAAGGTACAACTTTACAGATGCATACTGCAAAGATAGTTAGAGTTTCTGAAAATACTAATTAGTATTTCCTTAAGAGAAACATTTGTATAAAAGCACTCTGCTCCTTCAGGGAGGAATGGTGTCCCATGAAACAAGCTGTAGTGTTTTAATGAAGGTCTTGAGATGAGAGGGAAAGAGAAGGAATCCTTTGTCTGCAAAGAAGTAAAAAACTTAACATTCAAGAATTTTCAGAAGTTAAAAGTTTCTTATTGGTCTAGCATGATCTTTATTCTCCATTCGTACAGTACCTTTAATTATACTCATGAACTTTACTACTTATAAGTACAAGTGGGATATTTGTGTTTTCACAGGACCAATCTGTGTCTTCCACTGTAAGCTAGCATAGAAATTAATGTTTTTTCTCTTCTGTCAAATTTAGATTGAGACAGGATGAGATCATAACATTCAGAATAGGAAAATCTTTTAAGCATACTTTATTAAGTTTGCTGACCTTACTATGAAGTCTGATTGACTTTTTCTTCTTTCCTAATGTCACTCTGTGCCACATATCCAACCACAGGCCTACTAAAAATTTTCATAGAATGTATTTCAAAATAATGCACAGCATGGTAGTTTAGTATAGAATTCAAGTCATGCTTCATTTGATAGATTACAAATAAAGACATTCAAGATATCAAAATTATTCTGTCAGTCACAACATAATTAAATTTCATTCTACTGTCCATCTTGTCCATCCAATACCAGTGCTTTTTGAATTATCTAAAGAAATTTTAGCACAGTTGTCAAAAAATACAGAAAACATGATTTTGCGCTAAACTATATATAATGGTAGTTTTTATTATTTAATTAGGCTATGCTTAGGTTTATGTAGTAATTAACATGGGATTTCTAAATTTAAATGTGGCCAATATGATTCAGAATAATGATTAAATAATTGCAAACTACAAAGAACCTGCACAAAAAGTTGGAAGCATAAGTTCTCCAATTTGGAGGCACTTTTTGAAAGAAAAATAGAAAGTTTTTCAGGAGGTTGCCCAACATTCAGTTTATTGATGCGCTAATTAAAAAGGGTACTTCAGCACACTAAATTCCTTTTCCTGTCTGTCTATGGAGTGGGGTTAGCAAGATGTGAGAGAGGAGAGTAGAGTGTGTTCTTCTTGAGAGAACTAAGTTTGATCAGTGAAGAGTATGGTGAGGATTCAAGCACTTTGCTGTGGAATGAGAGGTAAGGGGAGTTTTTAGTGGTAGCACTTGACACCTGCATTAGTCTTTTTCTGTCTCTTTGTGAGAACAAAGTCAGCCAAAACAGCCAAGGAAATGGTTTCTCGTGGTCCAAGCTAACATTGTGAAAGCTTTGAGAAGCTCCTTTCTTCAGGATATCCTTTGAAATAAATTTTTAAAAACTGTGTTACTTTTTTTCAGTGATTCTAGGAAGACCTGTTTGGGATCATAGCTAAAGGATTGTGCTATGTTGCTCTGTAAAAGAAAAAAACAGGCTGTAGTTGATTATTTTTTAAGTGCATAAGCTCCTATGATATGCTAAAATAAACTGAAAGGTGCTTTAAAGGAGACATATTTGATCTTCCTATTTGTATACTTGTTTATATATGAGGCTGCTCCTCAGAAAGTAGAATCAGTTTTTGATTCTCCAGTCATTGAACTGCTAAAAAAGTTTTCAGCCCTTACCCAGATCCTGTTCATTGTGCTGAAAACAACCACACTGTTAATTCTTTTATGTCCTTTGTTCTTGACTTTAATGTTCCTTAATCTAAACTGAACTGCAATTGCCATCTGTTAGACCAGGCACTTAAATGATCCGAGTCCTCCTTCATATGGCTATGCTGTATCTCATTATTTATTGTCCCTTTCAATATAGGATTATTTTTAAACTCATGCTTCTAATAACACCCATAGGAGATAATTTTTGACATTAGGGCCCAAATCAGATTTAAGCTTTTTCCCCCTAGGCACTGCTTTTCAGCATAACAATACCTGATGTTGCAGTCTCTTTTCTTTAAAGGCACAAGTGAAATCTTATTCTGATTCTCAAGGTACTGTTATCATTAGCTTTTCACATACAACTGTGTTGAACAGTTCAAAATCATCTCTAGTGATCCAGAGAATTCATCCTCTGCTTGCTACTTCACTAGTCTCCCTTGAGATTTCTAACAAGTTGCATTGGAACAGCCATTTCATAATCACTTCTCTAGAAACATTTGGTTCCCTGAAAATTGTATTTTGGTCACTTCTTTCCACTCTATTTTGCCAAGTATCTGAATTTATCTATTATTTATAAATTATTAGAAAATCATATCATTCAGTATCACTGTAAGTTCACCAAAAAAACCCACAGTTTTCTCTTTCCTGAATTGCTATGAAAGAGACTATGTAAATACAAGGGAAGTGTATTGCCTCACAAGACACCATCATAAGTAAAAATGAACATAAGAGTCTTAGTTAAATTTGAAGATTCATTATTATCTTGATAAGAAACAATCAAAGGGTGGAATGAAAGGAGTAGACATAGAAAATGAGTGCAGGAATGGCTCAATTACATTTTGGGATTGCTCCTATTCCCCACCTCTATAGATTAAGAAACTGACTGACTTTGTTTTCTATAGAATTCAGTTCATAAGAACACTCTTCAATTACTCTTTTTTTTTTTTTTTTCCTGAATATTGGATTTTTCTGGTCTAAACCCCATTTTCTACATTAGTAAGATGATAGCAGTTCATATCACCAGAGTAACTGCACTGACATTTGCAAATCTCAGGCAAGACTGTCAAAATACTCATTAACTTCAAAAGAAAGTATATTTTTAATTTTTATAAACTCAACTGTAGCTCCTTTGAAGTCCATAGCAGAAGTAGTTTTAAATTATTATATATAGTTTTAAGCTTTTATAAACAAACACCCACCAAGAGAAATATAAAAAGATGGAGAAGAGGATATGGGTGGCTGTAATTTTTTCCACATCAGTTGTTTACACCGGGTCTTGTGTCTACAATACTGTTGCAAAAAGGGTGCTTAGTTTATTCACATTGCTAATGACTGTTGTGTTACCATACAACTAGGCTCTTATCAGAAAACAAAACTGTAGACCTTATAATATGAGATGATTGCAGTTGTAATTTTTGTCCTCCCTAGAAGGCAGTCCACTTTTAAATGGGTTGTCCTGTCTAGTTTCTTGAGTGATTTGTGGTGTAGTATATTGTAGAACAAACATGATGCAGTAATCTATTTTGAAGGGACAAAAGCACTTATGATGGGAAAAATCAGGATGTCTAGTAAAGAACTACCTCTAGACTTTTATATGGTCAGGAAGTCTCAAAATTATCTTCTCCAGATTTCAACCAGGAACCAAGGTGTTCGCATACGTCAGCCAAATTTAGGTCAGGAAACTGCATCCATCAAAAAACTCACCACAGATATATTGAAGGAGAGAGAGAGAGCTGATCATCTTTCCTGAGAAATCAAAATATTTTCTGATTTCTGGAAGATACCTACTCAAATAATATCTTAAGCATATAAGCCCATTAATAATAAATAAATAAATAAATAAAGTTAAAACTTTAATACTCTAATAGCAATAGATATAACTGTAGATTAAAAGGAAAGGGGAAAATGTATCTATAGCTGTGGAATACAAGAATTATGTTTCCTGATATTTATTTTTCAAACTTATTATCAGTTAACTATAATTACAAAAGATTACTTAATTTTTTTGTCAGAAGCAAGTCTTCTTGCTTTACTGAGCACCAAGCAAATGAGTGAGGAAAGTTCTGTAATAGAAGAAACTGACTGTCTGTAAAATCTTCAATAGCATAATGATAAATATAATCATAACATCATGAAATAGATTGAATATGAAGTGGTAGAAATTCCTTATGTTAATATTTGATCTGATCACTTGAATAGCTGGTGATCAAGGAAATTTTTAATTTCATTTCTCTTTTTATTAGTGAACCATTACTAATACTTATTGATTATTTTACTAGCCACCTACTTCACTTTTTATTGGAAAAAGGAGTAGTGAGTGGGCAGAACTGTAAGTCAGTCATTGCAACTGAAAAGTATTTTCAGCAAAATAAATTATGTCACTTTATTGTCATTTTAAGGAAACAGATGGTCATTTCCTTTCTTAAAAAAATTATTCTTAAATTAAGGAACTTAATCTTACTGTAATATCTATCTGTTAGAGAGGAACTGTTTCAGCAAAGAGTAATGTACAGACTAAATTACAGGGAACCTATTTTCTCTATAATTGCATCAAATGTATTAGCAGTTTGGATCTAATTAGATTGTTCTTAGTGAAAACCATTATGAATTCTATTAAGAATCTATGGTTACTGGTTTTAGGCATTCTATCAAAGAAAATTATACTTCCTCTTCACTGCTAAAAACAAAATAATGGAAGAACCCCTATTTTTTTTCTGGGCAACTGCAACATGCTGTGCACAATTAAAATAAGCACTAAAATATGCATTTGAATGAAGAAGTGGTCATCTTGGAGGCCCTTATCTTCCTGAGGTGTTAGCAATTACTGGTGCTGGTGCTCTGTCCTCCAGCGGGAAAGGTAGAACCAGCCCAGTAAATCCAGCTAGGAACTCATATGCTTCCCTGTGTAGGGAAAGTGTATTTCAGTGGTACAAAAGCCATGTGACAACTGTGACTGTCAAATTGTCTCTAAACACTTGTGTTTAGCAATGGTCACATTCCAGGTGTTCTTCAAACAACAGCTCATGTATTAGGGGAATACTCATTCCAGAATTGTGGTGATGGTAATTGCCAGGAATAAGTATAATGTTACTGTTAACTAGGACAAATTTTTCACTTCTGTGGACCTTAAATGGGACTTCTGTGTACTGTATTGACAGAAAAGAGGGATATATTAACCATGAATACCATATCCTGTTCTTAGCTACATGGGGAGAATGCCATAAATGGTGAGGATACAGGTATTTGAGATAGTGTGACCTATCTGTACTACCTTTTCTGTAATGGAAGGTGAATTCCACCTCTCTCAAGAATGGTCTCAAGAAATAAGGAGTTTCTGAGAAACTGAAAACATGAGTGAAGATATTGGCCTTCAAGTTATATGCCTAGATGATTTCTGTGGGAAGTACAAACATTAACAAATTTTAAGACTAAAAGGAAAAAAACAGTTTTTAATAGCACTCAGTGGATAACATTGAGATTTCTGCCTGGCATCTGTCTCTTTTGAGTCTTTCCAGACATCTTGAAGCCAGACACACACACATATATATATAGCTATAAGTATTCAGAAGTCTGCATCTTGTCTGTGACCACATTGCCCTGTTAATGTGTTTTCCCAGCCCAGGAAAGGCCCTACCTTCCCATACAGTTTTGGTCCTTGTGTCATGGCAGTGCTTTACAGTTAAATCAGGAGATATATGAACAGTGTGAAATCCTTTGTGTGAAGGAGCCTCTTTCCTGTACACCAGCCACAACTTTTGCTCCACACTCTCTCTGTGCCTGACCTGCAGGCATAGATGCTTCAGCTTCCAGAGTTTGGACAAGACAGCTTGCTGAATGTGTTCATGGGTCATTTGAGCCCTTTTTTTAACAAAAAATTAGTTGCATGTGAAATAAGACCTAGGTTTCTTTTCAGTATCTGACCAGGTGTATCCTAATCAATCTCCCATCATCTTTTAGACAGCAGGAAGAGATTGAGTTTCTTTCCTGTAAAAGATTATTGACTTTATGCACATATATATGTATATTGATAAAAAGATCTATTACAAGGCGCAACGAGCACTTAACTATTATTAGTACTTGTATTTTGACAGAAAGGTCCTGAAATAGTTCAGAGGATGCATTTGACTGGCAGGAGTATGTTTCTATCATCTTTAGTACAGTGTGCCACAGTAAAGATTAAACTTCCTAACTCGGAGGGGAAGTGACAGTATATTGGCTAGAATCTGCTATCCATAATAAAATTCCTTCTCAAACATAGTGCCTAACACAATTCCTATTGCTAGTCCCATTCCTGTACCATCTTAGTGGCTACTCTATGAGTCTTTGCTGGATCAAAAATCCTATATAAGGCTCTAACTGTCCTAGTACATTCCTTTCTGACATTTTTGTGTTCTTACATGTACAGTGTTTTCTGCCAAAAATGAGAGGTTTCTGTCAGTGAATATATAAACTATCTCAATCCTTTTTTGAAAATGAATTTGCAGTAAACTTCCATCCCAGGCTCTTAACAGAACTGGATTATATTCTCTATATAATTTGACAGGTGACAATTATAATTTTTTTTTTGGTACTTGGGAGTGGGATTCCTCTCTCCTGATTTTTCTCAACGCAAGAATACTGCTGTGTTTTATAAAGGGCTTCGAACTAAAGATATGAATATTAAAATAATAACTGTCTTGCATCACCTGCTGAATTTCATCTCATTTGACTAGTGGTGTGTACAACTTGTGGAGGATTTGTCTGCTTTGCTTACCTTATCTCTGAAAATTTGATTAGAAAGACTTAACACTGTATCAGTTGCAACCACATGGGTCCACATGATTCCATATAATCCAAAATAGCCTGACACTATGCGGTAAAAATTAAGACTGGAAAATAAGGCAGAGTACAGAATCCAGAAGATAAGGATAATCATATTGTGGAGTGCTATCTTGACTCTGGGTCGCACCAAAACTCATCAGTGTATGTGAGCACATTCCTGTGAACTTGCTGAAGAAGTACTGAAACACTTTTGAGTATGTGTCAGTTTGGCAAAGTGTTTCCATGTAGTTAAAATATTGAAGTGCAGGCCACAAGTTTTGGAATGATTCAGATTTGCATTAACAGGCAAGAGATTTACATAGAGGAATTGAAAACATACTGCAATGCACTGCATTTTATGGGGTTTATTGCTGCAAGGCACATCTGTCAGGTGAATTAATATACTCAGAAAATGCCAGGTGATCTCCCTGGAGAGTCTGTTTTTGTGATAAATACAGCAAAGTTAGCAGCGTGGTGTGTTTTGTTTCTGCATCTCTGAAGGACAACTGTGGTCAGTGGTGCTGCTTGGCAGAACAGCTGGGTCAGAGACCTGACTCATTTGGGAAACTGGACTTTCATACAAGCCAGTTGAAGGCACCAGAGCAGACTCGTAGCAATGTGTTTTAAGGTTCTGTTTAAGGTTCTTTATTCCAAGGCAGACTTATTTGACTTTGCCCTCAGTGGTAGAAATATATACGGCAGAAAAATTAAAATTAAAACAGAAAAACAACTTAAAATGTGAAAGAGCCTTACATGACACATGTTACTGACAGAATCTGACACACTTCTAGCAAGTTTTGTGGTGATGTGTTGTCTAGAGAAAGGATAAGTTCCTGTGTTTCTTTTACAGAGGATAATTGACCTATTTCACTCCTTGTCTATGTGAGATGTGCAATATGAGTAGTACATATCAGCTGAGATAGTGGCTTTTTAGAGTGGTACCTAGTCAACCTAAATTTTAAAATTCTTCACACCTAAGTGATAGAATAGCATTCTTACAGGAAGACAGTATCAATAATATTGACTGAATCTTCATAGTTTTCATTCTGAAGCCCTGTGTTACCTGGATAATATGTTTTCCATTTTGTTTCAGTGGAATGTCCCTCTAAGAAGAACAAATGGTTGGTCTATAACAGCAAAGTTTCTCTGCCTTGTCTTTGTTTCCTTTCTAAACTACCTTACAACTTCAACAAATCTTGCTATAAAAGGAGTGTGGAATGTGTTGCTTCATTATTATAATACCTCATCTTAAATCTTCTCTGGTTACTTCTGACAAACTGTTCACAGTAACATTTCTAGTGACTTGATCAGTAGTTTAAAGAAGTGCAATGCATACAGACATTGTTCTGGGCTGGATATTAAACACTTTTTGCATGACCCTGCAAAAAAAGTTTGTTGGAGGTGTTGAGATTTTATTTTTATATTACTTATTATATTACTGTATTCCTTATAAAAAAAATGAAGTTGTCTTTCCTCCTACTGTGTGCCTTTCACAACTAAACAGAATATTTTTATATTTCCATTCTACTTGGATTAGTTCCTGTGGTGCTATCTATACCATAACCAACATCAGTAAAGTTATATGGTGCTGCTGTCTTAAAATATTTAAGTCTCAATAAGCAGTAATTTTGCTTTACCCTAGAACACATCCTGGGTAAAAAATGTGGAAACATTTTCAGTATTAATTGCTAAATGAAGTAATTGAAAAACTGGTGCATCCTTGTTGTTACTTTACTACTACTTTACTAAAGCAGCATCTCTTGAGCCCACAGCAATTTACCATGCACAGTGAATGTTCTTCACATAAAACACTGATTCTTTAGGTCATCAAGGCTTCTGTCTTTCTGATCAAAGTTAATCCTTATTAGTTCCATATGTAACTGAAGGTATCAGTTGTTTAAGGAAGACTTCTCACATGGTATATTTGGTATCTTTTCATAAAGGTGATCAGAGTTTCTTCCCTTCATCAGTTTGTAGTTGGAACTATGTTGCCACATGATGACCTTTCATGTGCAGAGCCCTTCTTCCCCACTACCACCTCAAAAAATTTCTTGACAAACACTTTCAACTTTTGTCAAAGGCCTAAATTTATTTTAATTCAGTTCCACTGTCTGTCTCTTACCAGTTCTTGTCTTGTCTTTCTTGCCCTCTCTTTCAGAGGATAAAGTATGGACAACTGTGTACCATGATTTGCAAATGCAGACTTCTGTGGGAGGCAGCAGCCCGGAGAAGTTATCTGTGCTGCAGCTCAACTACAGTGCAACAATGGACCAGATTTCTGCCATTACCAGTAGTGCTGAATACTGTGAGCAGTTTATCTCCTATTCTTGCAAGATGTCCAGGCTGCTGAATACACCAGGTAAGCTGAGAATGGGATATCCATTAAATATGGTGTTAAGAAGCTTTATCTCAACAATTTAACAGGTATTGCTGTTAGATAAGTCCATTGAACATACTTCTTTGTTTTCCTTTGTTAAAGGACAAAGAGGGTGAAAATACAGAAAACATTATTTTCTTTGGAAAATTTTGCTCACTACTAAAATGTTTGGTACTGTACCAAGTGTTAGTGTGTTCTCCTCTCAGATCTGTTGCTCCTTAAAGCAGGTGGCATTTGGTGAACACAGTAACTTTTAAAGATTAATCAATAGAGGCACTGAAAAATTGCTTTGAACTTTATCCTGGTTTTCTGGTTGTCAGTTTTCATATGCTACAGTCAGCAAGGGCACTGGTTGAATGAAGGTTAGAATTTTTCCACAAACACTTTTGAAACAGTTTTGTAAATGCAGAGCATTTGTGGGTAATCAGATGCCTTATACATTGTAGAGAATGGCATGGTCAATAATGCAATTGAGTGAGAAATTATGTGCTATTACCTACAAGTAGACTAAGTATAAGATTATTCTTTTGCTGTGTAGTTTTACTGGAAGAGAAGAGACCCTTTCTGTACGTGCCTCCTCAACAAACGTTGCATGTAACCAATAAAAAAAAAATTGTTGTTCCAGAATTAGAACACAATGAAGGGATTGTATTTTAAAAGCTCTATTAATATGTAGCAAGTACTTTAGATATGCTTTAATTGTGTATGATAGATTTTGATGTTAAATAAATCTTAATGGTACTTAGGGAAGACTGGTTTATAAGTGGAAACATGCAACATATTTTCATGATTGTGAACTGAGTTCATTGTGATAAGAGCAATTCAAATGCATTTCAGATTAATTTAATGGCTGCATGCTTGCAGTGTTATACTTTAGTTTGCTGTCCCTCATAATTTCTTTTGGTATATTTTCCTATGGTGCTATAGATAAATATTCATTTGGAATGCATGAGTATCTTATTCCTATTTCCATAACCATTCCATTACTTAATAGACACTGTAATGCTTGTTACTCCTTTCCATCCTCCCTGCTGTTTTTTAACTATTTCTAATGCATGGTTTGTCTCTGTTGCTGTTATTTTGTTTAATTTAGCGTAGCACAGAGACTCTGCAATGTGGAAAATCATTTCTTCCTTCTTGGGCCTTAATGTATAGGATCTTGAATCATGTTCAAAACTATAATTGTTCTGATTAGATTCTGCTGATGGATACAAGCTCCCTGCTTGCATATGTTTCAGAAAAGTTGTATACGAGTGTAGCTTTGGCAGGTATTTATAAGGCAAATTTATTTAGTAGTAGAGCAGGAGATAGTTGGCTTAGAAAGCTCATAGTTTTCACAGAGTGTAGTGTTAGGTTTTTCTTCTTGATATGTATAAGACTATTATTTCAGGACCAATTTGTACATGTTTTTTGATTTATATTATAATATATATATAATATTATATATATTTCTTATATATATCTATAGTAAAAGAAACATACTGTAATTGCAGGTGCATCTTGAATTAAAGGACAATTAAGCAGCACACAAAATAATAACATGCTGATTTTTAATTTTTTTTAAGAATCAAGCAGTTCCAAATATTTACATTTTTAAGGTTCTTAGAAAATTTTGAGCATACTTTGTAGGTATCTCCTTCTTCATGCTTTCACCTTTTCTAAGGAAAAATAATTTCTCTTAGAAATTCTTTATGAGCCATTTTTGGGGGGTCTGGAAAGTGAGTTTCAACAGATGTTCTATAATGTGGGATTGTTTTCTTCCCTTTTAAGCGAGAGAAAGAAGCAACAATAATTTTTACCTAGACAGTAACAAAAAATCACACTGCAGTGTTTGCATAATACCATAATGGTTTGTACACATAGAACCACAGTGATTTGTGTGTTAGTGGGAAAGAGGCCAATACATTTTCTTTCTATGTGTTCTTGGCTTCAGTGTGTGGTTTCTAAACTAAGGAACTAATTTTTCATACCTTTCTCTCTTTTGGAGGATTGCCATATTTGCTGAATATATTATGACACCCTATTCATCTCACAGCACAGCTTGAAGCACTCATGTGGCATCTTCCACCACTGAGCTTTGTATATAAATCATTGCAGTATGGTTCCCACAAAAATAAATGGAAAAAAAAAAAAAAAAAAACCAAACCAAAAAATAACAAACAAAAGATAAAAAATAAAGCAAACAAACAAGCAAACAAACAACAACAAAAAAAATTTTGTATTCCTCCAGAAGTGAGAACCTTGTGGTATTGCAGCCAATAGTAAAACCTCTATTAATATCATGGGATCAGGATAGCATTTGTGGCCTTGACCTTAGGTGCTTATCTAGCTGGGACTTTTACACATAAACATTTCAGATTTTAATTAAGCACTTAGGACAGGAAGGTCTTTTTGTAAAGTGCATCAGAGAACAGAGAAAATGGAGAAGATAGTTAAGCAGTTCAACTTTTTCACTTTTTACCTCTTGAGAATCCTGTCTCTTTACAGCATGGTTCTTTCCCAAGGAGAAATTGCTCAGTTAACATATTTAAACAAATCAGGACTCAAACTGTTTATTGATCTGTTAATGACAGGTAATTATTAGCTTTAAGTGGACTACAGCTTTTGCTGCTTATTGTTCTGATGTCTCCTGACAAGGTAGAGTTATATACAATTCCACTGATTCTGCTGCTAATAGTAGCCTAAACATTTTTGGTATGAAACAGAAACTACATCAAAATTCTGTGTTTGAAGAAAGCCTTCATATTAATTAGCCTGTTTTGTTGTGGGAGTTTATTTAGCTGCAGGCACAGCACTCAAAGAATTTTCACTGTCATGTGACTTCAGAGGTATATAAGAAAATTAGTCTGTACAAACTAAGAATTCTCATTTTTCTGTTTTGAATTTTAGACTTTAAGACTGTTGCTTCATGTCCATGTCTTTTTTTCTTAATAATGAGCTTTCATCTGAGCAAACTAACATGTACATCCTAGCAAACAGTTAAAAATCATTGCTGACAAAAGGGATTGGGAGTGATTTTAAAGGTAATAATGCCACTGCCTTTCTACTTAGTCTGAGTGAAGACAAAAATAATAAGTTCCATGTAAATGTAGTCATAAGTGATTTCTGAAAACATACCTAGGAATCTCATGTGGCTGTAGGATAATTCAGGTTTGAAGGCACTGCAGAAGGTCATCTGGTTCAATTTTCTGCTCAAAGCTGAATGAACAGTCCTTGCCTAGTAATCAGCAGAAGCTATCTGGAAATTCAATTTTCTGTCTTTACTGTTCTGGCTTTGGAGTTTTTTAAGTTTGTTTTGAACTTGCAGCCCAATATTTTATAAATTATGCTCAAACCTAGGTTTGGACTGACTTTCTTATGGAAGTGCAAACCCAGATACCTCTACTGAAAATACTCTGTTATCACAAGACACAGTAAAATCATGGGTACACCATAAATTTCTGAGGAAACTGTTTTCAAGCAGGGATCCTGCAGTGGTTGCAGTTGTCTCACAGCCTTCATACTCCTGATTTTGGTACAGATTTGCCCTGACTGTAGCAGGTTTTGTTGTTGCTCTTGTTTTTCAGTTTGTTTTTATTTATGTCAGAGTGAGATTGATGGTTCTTATTGTCTATTTAGATCGGTTTTTAGAGAATAGTAATTGCTTTATGAGTATGCAGTTATTATCATGATAGAGGCTTAATCTTAGCAATTCAAGTAACTGTGGCATTTAATAAATGAATTAAATACTAAGTCCATGGATCACAATTGCAACCTAATAATAATGTAAATATATGTGAATTTAAAAAAAAAAAAGTGCAGATTTTGGGGGCTTGTTTTTCTCTTTTGCAAATACATTTCTCATATCCTCTTTTCTCCTTGTTCCCTTGGAAACATCCATTTTGAAAGGATAATAATATGTTTAGTACTGAGGACGTACAGAAATCTGTCTGTTTTCAGGGTTCTTGATGCCCATATACTTTCCAGTTGATATGGGAGGTGATAGGACATTTCCCTTATTTGCAAACAGGAGCTTGGAGACAGAAGAAAGACAAAAGCCTGCTGGTTAACAAGGGGGAAAGAGGCAATGAGATGTATAGTATCAATTTGCTCTTATAGAAAGAAGCCCCTTTCTTTTCTGTAAGAAACAAAATACAGAGAACAGTGATACAATATATGCATAGAAAGCAAAGTGTTAGTTAATAAAATTGTACATCTTCATCCACTCTTTTCATGAGAGTTCCTAATAATACCTGCTTGTGAACTTCCTTGGTATGAAATTTTCCATGGGCCACAGATCTTTCTCTAGGAAAAGGAGAGGGAACAGCATGCTGGTTCTGCCATTCTTCCCCTTACCCTGGGAATGAAACCCTGAAGCGAGAAGGGCTGCTGCATTCACAATATCTGAGTCTGCCGTTTCCCAGAGCTACTGTAACAAATAATCAGAGAGTAGGAGCTAAAAGCATAGATACAGAGAACAGAGCAAGATCTGTTGGTGTTTTGTTCCAATTTTTATTCCTATTCACTCCGCCTGCAGGCAGCATATGAAAAACATATAGCAGAGTTACCGCAGTACATGAATTACTGTTTCACGCCTGTTTGTCTCTGGAGGAAATGAGACAACAACTTCATGAATTTAGGAGCTAAACAGGTGAAATAGAAAACTTAATTTGATGTTTGGTGGTTTCAGTTACAATAAAGTAATCATAATACCAGTAGGAAGTAAGATTTATGCATAGACTGAGATAAAAACAAAGTTTAAAACTGCAATGTGCTATTTTTCCTCACTAGCTGTCCTATTCAGAACTTAATGAACTTATGAACTTTGCCATCTCTACCCATTAACTTATCTAGAGTGCCAGTTGCAGATATAATTCTTGTTTAACAAGAGTTTTTGACAAAGAGCATGAGGGAGGGATGGGATTTCTGCAGTACTAGTGATGAATGGAAGTCTCTCTAAAACTTCCCAGACTTCATCATTCTATTTTCAATCTTCTTCCAGAAAATATGCCCCTAAGCTGCCATGTACCTCGTCCAGCCTTAATAATATTGATTGACCCCTTCTTCTCAATGTTCTAGACATGCTGATTTCAACTTCTAGTGATTTTTAAAGCACAAGGATAGCAGGAATAATAACCTTGCTCTGCTATGATCTACATACTCTTGTCCTAGAAGTGGAAACCATTAGCTTTTGGGGATTTCTTTTTCCTTTAGTCATCATTATATTGCCATACAACAGAAGCACAAAATAATTCATATGCTAAATGTTTCTCATGAAATACACATCAGTCCTCTTAGGTAAATGGTAGACAGATAAATTATTATCTTGAGGTCATTTTTCCAGCCAGTTGTTGATAAATCCTTCTCTCATCTCTGTTTTGCTCTGCCCTTTTGTTTGTCTCTTACCAATTTCTTTGAGTTTTTTTTGATGCTGTAATCACTGAGTTTCCTAATTTTACTCAATCTTCATTGTTCTTTTAGCTGGTGAACTATTTCTACTAATTTTCCAAATTTTCATTGCTGTTGTGTAGGAATTAGATTTAATCCAGTATCACTAAAGTGAAAAAGGGTTCATGTTGCTTTGGTGTTTGTTAGAAAGAGTAGTAGCTGATAAGAGCCTTCTGAATATTAGAAATCCTCTATGGAAACTGCAACTGTAGTGCAGTGAACTCCAGGGGTTTTTGCTATGTCTTTTTAAGAAAAAGTTATGCATATGAGTTTTAACTTTGCAGTTCTAGTAGAATGTTCCAAACCAATTGTTTTTCTTACCTTCTCTCCATGTGAATGTGATCTGCCTATTATGGGAAAAGATTCATTATTTTTATTTCTTAAAATAATGTTAGAGGAAAACAATAATTTCCCCACTGCTGTTATTGTATCATGTTTTATAAAAGTTGTTTATGGTCAATATTTTCACAGAAATAATCACAGACGTTGCTTCTTCACAAACTCAGCTTGTTCTGGTGGAAAGTTATCTTTCCTGGTGAATGACCAAAACATATTAGTTTATTAATTTCTCAGACAAAATGGGTCTGGGTGCCGTATCATTGTGTGTCATGTCAAGAATTTCTCCTCACCCATATCCTAAATGCATTTGCATTACCCTGAGTATATTTTTCCTATGGAAATATGCAGTAAAAGTATCCAGTGTTTCTTTCTTCACTCCCATTTCTGAGATGAATGTGTCAGAAGGAACTGTATGAATAATCCAGCTATACATACACATTTAAAATGGCTTTTTCTAGTGCATAAAACAGAGCTCCATTCCCTATTTTGTTAGGGTCTTCTCTTGGTCTTTTCTGCATTAATTGCCCTGTGTTTTGCATCATGAGAAAGGTTCAGCTATTATTGAAACATTGCCTGCCCTGTTTTCATGGATGAAGTAGTACTGTTTGATTTCTTTAGGCTGGGGCTTTTACCCTTCACCCGAAGGTTAGAGTTAGGCTTTCCTACATTCTACCCTGACAGCCTGGGGCATTGAGCTATAACTTGTGTATTTGGAAAGATTTACATCCTCTGTAAACAGTCACCAGTTAAGGTCTGGAACTGCTTTGTAAGAGTTGTTTTTTGTTATTAGTAGTGTTGCCAGATCCCATCCCTGATATCATACAGGCTTTTCCTAGTGAGTACAGGTAAAGCTCTGGAACACGGCAGAACGCACACAAACAGAGCATGGATGTGTTGTGATTATTAATATACGTGTGACTATTTGAGGCATGAACTGCCCCAGATAAATTTTATTCCAGGAGTATGTTGGAGTATTTTTTTTAGTGTACTTTTTATGTATTCATGATAGATGTTATTTATCAAATCAGTCGATTAAAATGTTTTTCTGTATTGTGTCTAAAACAGAGTGTCTGAAATGCTTTCCCCTTTTCACCTTGTGAATAATTCCACATGCATTTTCTCTGGTTTCCCATGTTTTCTTTGTAATGTATATTCTTTCCATGAATTGCCTTCAATGACTTCATACACTGTCTGCATATATTTGCGAATGATAAAACAATGCCAACATTGCCTGGGTGTATATGAGGACAGTCTTAGGGTTTACTAAAGCTTAAAGGGAGTATGAGAAAAGTACAAACTATTATAAAATCAGTTTCACACAGTGTTATTGCTGCTATAATCTGGGGGAGGAGAGTTCATTGTCCTCTTGAACTTTTGTGCCTGTATGTGCCCGTTGCACATGCCACAGGTACCTGCAGATTTCTTTGTGGAGATCTATATTCATATAAGTGCTTTATAAAAGACATGACCTCCTTCTTTTTAGAAGGAATTACTTCAACCAGATCCTTTTCTAATGCACCCTTTGAAATGTTTTTTTAGGTGAGATTACTCAATGTGAAAAGACAAAAATGCTTAATTATCCTCTGATTTTCCATAAGACAGACACTTTACTGTGGCATATGGACAATAAATTCTGTTTTCAGGAAATTCATGTTAGCAGCAAAAATGATTCATGATCACTTCCTAAGATTCTTAGAATAAGTGGGAAAGATACTTCATCTGATTAATAGGATTTATCGACTTAAAAAATCAATAACCCTATTTTCTGGAAAAGTGGATTTGCAGATTTTCAAAAAAAGAGATGAAAGGATGCTTACCATTTCTACTGGCAGAAATAAAACTTTGAATCTGGGCATCTGTTGTCCAGCGCAATGATGAAGATAGAGCTGCTAACAAGATGCAGAAGATTAAAATGCACTCCAGCTTTTCAGAAGCAGCAGCTAAAGATTTGGAAGCAGTTACCAATTTAGCTGCTGAGCTATAATCAGTTTCAGAGAGCAGCAGCAAGTTAGAGCATGCTGCTGTCTCAGTTACCGTAGAAAGGACCTATTTTACTCATTTCCATTGGAAGTGTACACTGCTTTGGAATGTTTTGGTAGCCAACATGGACTCTGTAAAGCAAATATATGCTCCACCTAATACTGGGGTTTCACCTGCAGCCTTTTAAGATCCTGTGCATTGACACAGCAGCAACACTGATGCTTTGTATAAACTACAGATGTCTGATGAGATACATGTTACTTAGCAGATAGATCTTACTAATTCATTAATTCAAGATATACTTAAGATCTGTCAAGCTATTTTTAAAATGACATAGCACTTCCATAGATTCATGGCTATAATGAGTGTATTGTATTAAGATTAAACTGTATTCACAAAAATATTTTTATTTTGGAACATTATGTATCATTTAAGGGAATCTTTTCTCACATCACCTTAAGAATAAATAATCTGCTTTCTGCTAGCATTGGTCCATCTCAAAATTTCTTTTAGCATCTTTTTCTCTTTTCACTACTCATTCCTCTTTGATGTCTCTTTCTGTCTCTGCCTCTGATATTTGTAACATAATCTGATTTCATATATGCTTTTGTAAAATGTTAATAGTATTTACAGTGGTGCTACTGTTGAACAACACAGGAATAAGGGATCAAAGCTTCCCTTCTTTTTAATCATCTGCCCCCTATGGCATGGACTGTGTTTTTATCGTTTTGAGTTTTTTGCAAATCACTGTGTCAAGTAGCAAGAATGTTTAAAGGAGATACTGAACCAATTTCTCTTTTGGAAAACCTGAAACTACAAGCAGGACAAAAAAATTGTCAAACATATAAGATAATCCATCTGTGATGATGCTCTGTGCCATTGTGTCAATATTTTCACCCACAGATCTAGAAATAACAAAATCTCCAAATGTTAGGGATTTTTGGTTTGTTTAGATTTGGTTTTGTTTGTTTAAAATTTTCTGTGCAAGGTGTCTTGGGATGCAGCAGTACTGAGGAACTAAGAGGATTGCTGGCCACAACTAAGTGCTAAATGCAGATCCACCTTTACCATGCTAAGCAAAGAGAAAACTACTCTTGCTGAACCAAAACATCTTGACTGTTGCTCTGATTAATATTAGGCATTGATTTTTGGCCTGATGGCAAATTCTATTGTTCACAATCACGTTCCAGTACAAGAAATCTGTAACACTAGCAAGATTTTGTGAGTGCAGAAATAATAAAGAAAGAATAATGACTGAAAGTCTGCCAAAGGCCTTTCTTCTGATAAAAACAAGGATTACTCACAGAACTTCTTCCTAACATTCACTTGACTAATTTTCAAAGTGGAGCACCTGAGTGTACCCATACATTTCTGTGAAAATTACAAAGGAAATTACACAAGTAATCGAGCCAGGTTTGCATGAATTATCCCAATGTCAATGTTTACTTTTCTTTGTACTCACATGCAGATTTTGTATAGTACAGTAGGATCTGGAGAGAAGAAAGGTAATCCAGTTATCCATTATGTCAAATCATTTGGCATCCTCTGTGAACTGACTGTTTTGTATCCTGTATGGATTCCAGTGAGCATAAGAAAAATAATCAGCAATTCCAATGTTTATACTATTTCTATTGACAAGATGTAAATTTATTCAGGGTAGTGCAACCATATGAACAAATGCTCAGAGAAAGAGAAAAAAGGTTTGATAGTTTTTTGAACATCATACAATCTTTTAATCCTTTCATTATTACCTATTCAGCAAGAATTCACTATCTGTATCTTAAGAACAAACATACAAAAAATTTCCGCTCAGTTTAGTGTATTAATGGATCATTTTTCTCTGTCTCCAAACTTTGTAATCCTTCCTAGGAGTTATAACTGAGGGATAATAATAGAATAGCTTCTCATCTTTGTCAATGACTGAAAAATAGCAATACTTTCTTGCTAACAAAATCATGAATAAATAAGATGAGCAGGATCAAAAAAAATTTAAAATTATTTTTCTCCTACGTCATGATATTGAGATTTCTCTCAGATTAATTGCACTGCAACACTAATATAAGAAATATGGACCTTACTGAAATCCTATCTCCTGTATTAAGACTGGACCTTACTGAAATCCTATCTCCTGTATTAAGACTGATCATTAACAACAATTCACTAGATTAAGGTGGTGAGCATCTTTTTGTTGCCATTTTATTCCAAATTCCTCTATATTTCGCCAGTAAAGTTGGTGGCATCGTCAAGCTGTCATTTGTAATAAGTTTCCCTGCTCTCTTGTTAATTTTCAAGTGTTGTGATTCATTAAATAATTTGCTTTGAAATAAAAGGAATTCTCAAATATCAGGCATATGGCAGTAGGTTTGATCTGTCTGTGAATTCAGGGAGACTAACACTGACAGCAAGGAACATTTGCATTGCTTCTCAGAGCTTTGTTCTCCAAACACAGCCTGGATATGCCCTCAGTAACCTGAACTCCATTTCCTGCCTGCCTAAATATCCTTCCAAGGCAAAGGGGTGGCACTGGCAGGCAGGCAGGCACAACAGTTATTATCATAGATGCTCTAACAGGAATTAGAGAAGAACCAAAGTGTTCAAAGCGAAAGCACTCCAGAAAGCACCTTTCCTTTGCAGTCAGGGCTCCTGGGACTTGCATGCCCTGGTGTGAGTACTGGGGCAGGACACTAGGAGCTCTTAGCTCATCTTCAGCTCTGCTGGAGGGTACTACAAGCCCTCTCTAAAGCCACAGAAGATTTCTTTGCATTGTGCAACAGGTTTGGCAGGTAGAAAAAGGCATACATGAGTGCATTCTCTCTCTCATACACACTTGGATTGGCACGATTCTTGGAGGAAAAATATATTTCACTTTGCAGAAGCTTTTATTAAATCACTTGCAATCCTGCAAATGGAAGGAATAGCATGTTTGCAAGTCACAGAAAGTCTTGAGAGTGTATTCCTGGTATAATAATTTATCCAAGACAGCAAGTAATAGCTTGCTTAGATCTGTATCAAAGAGCAAAATCTGTAATTAATAAGAAGTTTCATGAATAAAGTTGAAGGGGAGTTACAGCAAGCAACTTTTTCTGTCTTATCTATCTTTCTGGCTTTTAAATAATCCACTTTAGGGGATTATTTATTATTCAAAGAGAAACTTAAGAAATGGTAATGACTGGGATGACTGTAATTCTAGAAAAAGTAGGGCTCTGTTCTGTTGTGTATTTTCTTATAAAAAAAAATGTGACAAAATTTCAAAAAATATGTATCAAACTTGGGATTACCAATGATTGCCAGAGGGGTTACCTAAACCTGCAAATTTCTGTGCATAGGGCCACAGAAATATACAATAATTGGCCAGAGTCTATGATTAAGAGTTTCATAATAAATTCCAAATGGGAATCTCCCAATATTCCTTCCATGTTAATGAAGAAACCTGTAAATCTGTAATTATCTAAAATAAAAAAACATAACCTACAACAAAAAGGTGGCAAATTTAAATGCAGAATGCAATCCTGTGATTATAAGCACCAAAAATTGCTTTTTATTTCTGATTATTTAGTTTTACTGAAATATAGATATAGATATTTACACAAATAGATAATCTTAACATTGAAGGGAAATAATTTATCTGTTGCCATATCGTGTGATGTTCTTTCTATAAACTTAAGGTTATAAATGTATTTTGTGTTTTATCCTTCATAGCCTGGTACTCTTTTTTACACAGGCACTTTACTATTATTAGGATTTTCAAACAGTTTAGAATGCTGTTTCTTTTATATATCTATTTTGGTAAAACTTGTTTAAATATTTCTAAGAGTTATCACTTCTTCAAAATAGACATGTCAGAAGGTCAGGAATATTCAAAATATGCGCTATATACAGTCTAAATTTTCAACTTGAGATGAGCATTTCAATAGTAACTTTGTAATGAAAAAGTAAAAACTATATTAATGTATATCTTCAATATTAAGGAAAACAATGGTTTTAATTAATTTTTACCTTTTAAATTTTCTTGCCTTTTTTGTCTTCAATCCCTTTTGCATCCAATCTTTCATATTTTAATTCCTTTTTTCTTCCTGTCATTCCTGTTTTATAACTGCATAGTTTTTATTAATAAGTGTAGAAGGCTTATTGCTTCCACTGATCATTTTTTCAACCTATAAAATTTGTTCTGAGATGCTGCTTCTTTCTGTCTATGTTACTCTCCTTCAAATTGTTTTCAGACTCTTCTGTAGAAGATGGGCAAGGGTTTAAAGGATATTGGGGGTAGTGAAAGAGGATCATAGTTTAGTAGGTGGAGATATAAAAGTTATATATCAAGAGTACTACAGAGAGATTGTGGAATTTGAAAGCTGCTTGGAAAGAGGGTAAGAATTTTTAGGAGATTTTAGGAGATGATGGAGAATTAAAATCACTGTATATATAGTAGATGAAAGCGTTCTGGAAGCCAATGAAAATATGCTGAGGCGATGATTGTTGACCTTAATTTCTTTGTTCTCAAATATGAGTTAGTGTAATTGGAGCTATTGTGCTAATACTAGCTTGGCTTGGGGAAAATAAGGTAAGAGTGGCATGGAAGAACTGTAGACAGTGTGGAGGTGGTGCAGAATAATAAAAATATGGAATATTAAAAATGGTTGGATAGCTTTTTGCAGTTGGAAAAATTGAACAGTACTTCAAAGTTCGAAGTTGAATAAAGTCACATCTAGTGTAACTTCCTTGAGGTCAGTAGAATAATGAAAATTCAGTTTGCCACACAAGCTGTTTTCAGGTTCTGGATAACTTTAATGGGATTTGCTGTGTTTTAAAAATGAAGCCTTTTGAGAATGCAGGGGAAGTTGTAAATCAAAAAATAACAAAATGGCTTTGAGTGTCTGGACATGTCCCGGACAGTAAGGAAAAAACCAGCTGCTGTTGCTTTCATTCAGAAACATTATAGAACTAAATGTTTTCCAGTTTCATACAAAACATTAAAAGATTTCTATGGTACATTAAATCCACTTTTGCTTTGATGAACATAAAACTTTTAGAAATATGTCCTAATCTAAAGTGGCTTTGAAATTGAACTAGCCCCTTAAATAGCTATCACCTCTTGAGTTCTGCTTTTGGGATGCCCAAAAAATCTCTTCATAAGCTCTTGAGGTCAGTACACTTTTCACTCTCTGATATGAAATTATCTAAATAAAAGTTAAAAGGAATCACAGTCCAAAAAGTTACTTTCCTAGAGTCTCCTTAGAAGATTCACCCAAGTGCATCTGATCAATTTAAGTATTAACTGATTTAAATACATGTTCCAATTTAATTCAAAACCTGTGACTGAAGAACATAAAACAACTCAAAGGTTTGCATCACAACTGCTTTTAATAATTAAAACTAGTATTTATAGGAAATTTTGAAAATATTGAATGCAGAGTTCTACAATCAGGTCTGACTGTTTTGGATCCCACACAAAACAGGAGTGCTTGAAAATTGTTTTTACTGTGTGGCTGCTCAGCTATCAAGGTAAAATGAATTGAAAGTTTCAGTCTGCTTCATTCTGGTCAGATGCTGAATATAAAATAATCATCACCTGGCACCTACCAAATGGCCAGCAGTCTCCTACAACAGCTGATACAGGGTTGTGTGAGCAATTTATTTTTGCTTGGCTGAATTTTGGGGAGAATAAAAAAAACAGAAGATTGTTTTTAAAAATCTAGTTTTAAAAATCAGCTTCTTCAGGTGAAGTTATTAGATAACTTCATGTTTTACAGCTAATCAATATAAATTAATAACTGTTTTGAAAATACAAAACAATAATTCAGGTTTTATGGGTTCTTTTTTTTCTTCAGTTGTTTTTGGTCTAAACAGTGTACTGAGTTTGACAGTGAAGTTTCTTTCGCTAAATCCATGTTTTCGGAAAGGAAAGATGTTTAGATACCAAAATCGATTTGTTCCAAGTTGCAGTGGTCATGCCTGTACTCAAGTTAGTGCATTTGCATGTTTTCTACTGGATTTGTATTTGTTTGTAGGATGGACAACATTCATCGGAGTTATTAAAGAATCTAGCCATTTTTATTGACATTTATTTTTATTAAGTTAATTGCCACGTGAATATATACTACAGTTATATTTTGTTATATGATTTATACAGGATATTTCTGTCAATAAGACATACTGAAGTGTTTCAGAGGAAAATAACTTCCTGTGTTGCACAACCACAGCCATCCTCATCCTGCCATCATCCAGAAGTACGGCTGTCATTTGATAACATGCTGTCTTTTTGCAGCAAGTATCAAAGTACAGATCTTGTTTATTTGCCAATTAATTGTGTTTTCATCAACTCTAATGCGAACCAGATTGACTTTTAAGGACCAGGGACTAAATTTTGCTTGCAACTTATTTTTCAAATTTGGAACTGGAAGTTATTTCATATTTCATATGTAATAAGGATGAGAGGAAATCTGTTATTTTTACTTGCTCTGATGTTTGGTCAGTTTTGAAGAATATTTCTATAAACAAGAGGTAACATATTTCAGTCTGGTCAGCACAATATTAAGTGTATGATGGTCAAAATGATTCTTTCACATTACAGATATTTCAGTATTTGTGTTATAGTGTTTTTCCTTCCAATTTATTTTATAGCATTTTTCTCATTTGTTGTTCGAATTTGCTGCTGGCCCAGAACCACAGGTCAGCATACTTTGCCTGAAAAATATTTTTTAAACAGTATTAAATATGGAGATTTACAGCAGGAATGGCTCTAGACATAGCTAATTCCTCCATCCTGTCAGCTGTAAATAAGAACTGATATTAGGAAGGTTGCAATTTATGTTAATAATAGTGTGAAAAGCATTGGTATGATGCTCTTTATATGGGTTTATGCAAATGGTTGATTGCTACTGAAGTGTGCATTAACATAGAGCACATCCTTGGGTAATTTATGTGAAAATTGCGAGATATGAAATACTAAGTGAAGCGATGATCAGTGAGCAATATCATTGCCTCAGATCAGTACACGCTGGCAGAATGGTGTTCATCTTTTCTTTGCAAAAGAAAAAAGCATGCTGTACAAAGAAAAAGAAATTGTGATACACATAATAGTGCTTAGAGATATAATTCTGCTTTCCATACATGCTGCAGGTTTGGAGAATTATGTTTTTAAGGCGATTTAAAAAAAAAAATCAATTAAGGGATTGAAACCAAGAATAAAAATTATGATGGGGAAAAGCAGATAGTCATGGAATCACAGAATCACAAAAGGGTTGGAAGCGACCTCTGCAGGTCACATGGTCCAAACCACCAGCTCAGGCAAGGAACTGGTATCCTGTAGCAATTTCTAGGTGTATTTTTGGAAGTCTCCAGGCTGGGAAACTCCATCACCTCCCTAAGCAACCTGTGCCAGTGCTCAATCATCCACACAGTGAAGCAGCATTTCCTGATGTTGAGGGGGAATCTCCCGTTTCAGTGTGTACCCACTGGCTCTGGTCCTGTGCCACTGGGCACCACCGCAAAGAAACTGTCTCTATCTTCTTTATATCCTCCCTTCAGGTATATGTTGAAATGTATGCCTTAAATGACCAGGGCATATTCCATCCATACCATATAGCATCCTGCATAACAACTCTGGGATAGAGGAAGAAAATGTGGTGTGTGATTTTTCAAGTTAACATTTGCTTGGAGAGTGGCTGGGCAGTGGTCTGCTTGAAGGAAATCGGGAGAGATTTCTTTTGCATTCTTTTTTCTTTCCCTTTCCTTCACTAAGCATAATGTTTACCTGCCCAGAAGGTGTTTGCCACCAGAAGACTGATTTGTCTGATTGTAGTATTCAGGCAGATACTGAATAATTGGAGACGGGAAATAGCCATTGGTCAAAACCAAACACCCAGCTGAAGAATATATGTACAGCCACAGCCACAACTGCAGCAAAGAATTATCCAGAAAATAATTAAAAATTATTATTCAACCCAATAACCCTACAAAACATAATATTCTCAATTAATTTTCATATGTAATAACTTGCTAATGCCATCATTATGAATTTTGAAAAAAAATTATCTTCAGATGAACCACCCCCTTTAATTAAACTCATACAGTACAAATTCAGTTCTTCTGTTGTCATAATTAGAGGCTGTGTTTCCCTTTTCCATATGGGCAATTCTGGAGGTAAAACTGTCTTAAAACAATTAAAGATTAAATTTGCAGAATTTTTTCCATCTAATGAGGACATAGAAGATTATGTGAAAAGCTTTCTGGTTTAGGATAAGTTTATTTTGGTTGAACTCAAGATCAAGCAAGAGAGTTTGTTGCTTCTATTTTCAACTTAATTTTAAAAATCTGCCAATCTTGAGACACATATTTTTGTCCAGTTTGCATGAATTCAAAAATTCACTAAATATTTTGTTGGCTCTCAGATCAATGTTTTTGCAGCTTTTTCATTTACATTCCTTATAGTAATACTGTATTTCTTTATATCCTTTCTTTGTAAACACATTATATTGAAAAACAGATTTTTTTAATTACTTTGTTTGGTTGATCGTGACAATAAAATATCTGAGGAAGAAAAATTCTGTAAAAATACCTGAATTTCAACTTTTAAATTCCTTAATTATCTAAATTTTCTGGGAAGACTGAAGGTCTCTCCATAGTGATTGTGAAAACAGTACTATATCTTTATCTAACACATTTAATTGATTTGACTCAGAAGACACTAAGTTTATGATAGCACAATATGCAAGTTTGGGGGGGGGAATGCAAGGTATCAATATCAGAGTTATTCAAAGTAACCTTGACTTATTTCTTTGTACAAACAGATGTTCTGTATAATTTGCTGTTGTTGCCCTAGAAATACTCACTAAAACTAAGTGTTCAAATATTCTAGTAAATTAATTAAGAACTGTTTAATGTAGGAACTAATTACTTGGCTTTTAGTTATTTTTTGGGACACTCTCAAGGATAAATTTTTAAACAACACCCTTTCTATCTTGAAAAGCACTAGTCCTGGGATTAAAGCTGAAAGGAAGATTGGTAATGACATGAAAGAGCATTCTTCAAATAAATCATAAAAATACAACAAAATATTTGGAATTATAGATAGAGAAAAAATCTGCTGATGTTGTCAGTTCTATTCTCAGAGTACTGGAAAGTAAAAGAGATGTTGAGGCAGCGGAGTCTGTCATTATTTTGTTTTCTTCATATTTAAATTATCCATTCCTACTGGAAAACTATTCTAATTAGTACTATAATTATATTCTTCTTTAATTATTGTTGACTTAATTTGTCTTTTTTCTTTTTTTTGTTTTCTGCACCCCCTCTAATTAACTATTGTTATCAGTAGAGCGCAAATCCTTAAATTTACTGAGATAGTTCTACCCTCACCTACTTGCCCCAAGGAGAGGCAAAAGGGAGAATGCAAGTACTTACAGCTGTCTCATCTTAAGGGAAGGCATAACTGAGGATAGAGTTCAATGAAAAAAACCACAGATTTTGTTTTGACAACAGAACACTGAACAATTAGGAATTTGTTAAAGTAAAAAACGGCGGAGAGTTAGTGAATGAATATATAGAACTCCTTTGGACTATCTCTCCCAGCATGTAACATTAATATCTTTTCACATCAGTACATTGAGTTATATAATTTAATTTCTCATTGTATTTTCCCCTTAGTGCATGGAATACTTGAACACATCATTCATAAACCACATTGGTTATTTTGCCTATTTAAGCCAAGTTTATCTTTTCCATAGTAGTAATATTGGAGTGAGAAGCTATATTAAAATAAAACAGATGGAAAAGATTTCTAATGAAAAAGAATAATACAGATTCCTGACTAGGGGATCTACGCCCAAGAAGTTACTTCACATTTGCATAAATCCGTCTGTGCATATTTTGCTTCAGTTAAGTAATATTGTTATTGTAGAATTGCTACTAATTCCAGACTTTGATTCAAATGCTTGGAGGTTAAATTGTTGTTTCATGAACATCTGTTAAGTGAGGAGAAACTCCAAAGATAATTGTATTCTCAATTTTTTCCTTATTGCTGCTCTAGTAGCCTGGCATACCTGACTTGATTGCTGTTATTTCTATAATTACTGTAATTGCCATTAATCCTTTATTTCTTTTGCTTCTACCACAATTTGCAACATCTGTCATTGACTCTATGTAATTACATAGTTTTGTCTTCATCTTGCTCTTTCCTCCTTAGAAGTTGTAACAAACGAAACTTGGGAGGGAGTGTTTCAACATCAAAAGATTCATTACAATGACATCTGGTCTTCTACCAGAAATGTTTCCTTTGATTAAGTGTGCTACTGCTTCATAAGAAGACTTCTGAAAAGGCTCCTGAAAAGAGGAATCTAAGAGTCCCCAATTCAAGTCAAGGCTGACTGAGACTTTGTCAAAATCTCCTCTTATAGACTCTTTAATGGGTACAACATTTCATGTGCAATCTTCAGAAAGGAAAAATACTTTTATGGCAGTTGATAGGGATATCTGGAAGAAGGAAAGATTGAATCCAGACCCTGCTTTAATCAGCCACATCAGGAAAAGAGAGTAACTGACTCATCTGAGCATATTTTCTGGTAGAGGTCTCTGCTCATAAATGGATTTCCAGAGCAACTTGTCTGTGGCCCTTTCCTTACATGCACTAGTAAACAAGATTTCATTTCCATATGGGAGGATGAGCCACATAGACGGACATGAAACTCTTTTTGGATAAGTGCCTTGGAGCACAAACAATTCTTTGATGTCTTACAACTCTGGTCTCAGCTCTCACTACCTATGATCATTTAGTGAGATCATGGAGTAATTTCCAATGACCATGTTATGTATTTTGGTGAGAAATTAGTTTCCTGGAAACAAACCACATAATCAAATTTGTTATCTGCTCTGGAACCTGGACTACTGCCAAACTCTTCTGAGATAATGAAAAAAAAAAAAAAAAAAAAAAAAGCAGTGGCATAACTTGCCAAAGAGGATGTTAATCTCACATATGCACTAGCTGTAGATTAAAATACTCCATCTAAATGTAACGTAGGTGCTGTATAAGTGTCTACACTTTTTCTGAATTCTCTTTGGTTGTTTGAGCTGATTATCTTATGAGAATATTTTCTGTTAATTCTTTTGTGTATGTGTGAACAAATGCAGCAGTAGAAGTTTATTTCCTTGTTTATATTATGCATTTATTTCTAAAAGAGTATTTATAAGTTGTACTTTAATTCAAGAATTAATGAGTGGGATGCAGACTGCTTTTTCTGATTGAATAGTACACAGTGCTATTGAGTTATTTTGGATGTAATTTTCAGAAGCTGTAGCTTGAGTGCACAAAAAGAGCACCTGAAACTATAGATCACTGAAAAAAATGGCCTTAACCTTGCAGATCCATCAGTTGCACTCATAAAAAATGTAGTAGTATTTATCTGCAAATAGACCAGAGAGGTTTTCATTGGGATATTCACAGAAAAATGAAAAACATATTAGCAGCATTATTTTTCATCCGGACATAACATTCCTGATGAAATGTCAAAGGTGATCATCTTCATCTAACATCCTTTGTTATTTTGGCATCGATGTATGAGTCGTAGGTTATGATAATGCTGTTCTGATACTCTTCTGTGTGCTTTCTTTAACAGCAGACAACAAATTGAATATATGTACTCTTTCTGAAAAGGGCTTCAAAATCAATGATTTTCTCTTCATGGCTAGTTCAATCCCCATCATTCTGTCTTTCCAGATGGCTAATTTTTTAAACAAATACCTATCTCTCTGGACTATAAAGGGAGATAGAGTGAGGGTTGCTTGATAGCATGGTGTTTTCATGTCAAAATACAAGCAAATTGTCAGGAATGTAGCATATATAATTACAGTTTTGATATTTCTGAAGAATTTATGTTACATTGGCATTTTGCATGAAAGCCTGTAATAAGAATAGATACCAATATAACGGTGGTAAAGCTGAACCTATTCAGAAACGTGAAGGGTGTGGATTTCTTTAAAATCCCTGGTTTTTGGGTTTTTTGTCTTTTTATTCATTTTAAAATCTCTGGAGGGTGCATGTGGCCAAAATTTGTCAATTGCATGAATTGTAACTTAATGTTATGCGTTTTAAAGTCATTTAATCAAGCATGTTTGTTGGTCTCTAGGATTTTACGTCACCAAGTACATTGAATTATTAAATTCCTAATAAAATTAAAAGTGCATCGCAGCTGTGTGGAACTATACAGACAGCTTGAAAGAATTTAGGCTTTGGATGAGCACCATTAACTCCTTGAAGGACCAGATTATCCATCTGTACTAGGCAGTGCCTCTGTGTGAGTTGTGTTCCTCAGGGGTTAAACACGCTGCGTGCAGTGTGCCAGAGGCGCCAGTGCTGGGGATGTTTCCGAAAGAGATTAGGTTTAGCCTGTCACCACACGCAGCTGAGTTTATTCAGCTGAGCCACCTAGAATTTTGGAAGGAAGCCAGAGTGGTACTCAAGGTTTGTTCAGTTGTTTAGCCAGTGAAGGCAGTGCTCAAACTGATTTTTATTCGCCTCTGTCCTTCCAAGCAAAGATGTAAAGCTGTGCATGAGCAGTCCTGTGAATGTTTCACCCTTCTGCACTCAGTACATAGGGTCAAGACATGACAAGATCTTTCTGAAATTAAAGGGGTTATGCGAATTAATTCCTCATTGACATAATTTATTTTTTTCAGTACATGGTGAATGAATCATTATTTATATTTTCTTCACAATTTTTTTTGTTTTCACGTCCTCAAGAGTTCAGAATTCTCTACAACATCTAAAACTTCTTGGTGTTGATGAAAGGAAAGAAAAAAAAGCCAACCTCATCTAAATAGAACTGAGTGTCTTACTAACATGACTAGTCTTAGTTTGATGAAGTAAAACATCACTGGTAACTATATGTGCCTTTTTTTTTTTTTTTTTTTTCCTATTCAATAAGAATCAACCCACACACAGCTAGGTAAATTAAGAAGTACTTTGTACCTCTACTACAAAAGTAGATATCCAGTCCAGAGTTGGAACCAGAGAGCAGAGGCAGAACAGTGTTTGGCTTACTTATGATTATTGAGTGGAAACACCTCTTTCAAGTAGTTCTCTATTAGTATCTGAAGCCAAACTCATTTACATACCAATCAGAGATCTTTATACAGTTTAGCTTCTCCTCTGAGAAGGTGTTTTGTTTCATGATTTAAGGGAAATTACAGTTCAGATAAGGATCATGATTTCATTTGCAGTCTTTTATCATAATTTGTCTATGAAAGTTTTTAAATCTTTCATCATCTAAGAAAAGCTATGATGTGTTTTATAGAGAGATTTTCCTTTTTCTATCATTTAAAGGATGGCTTACATCCTGGCTAGGGAGTTTGAATGTGTAATGACTACAGAATAAAAGCAGGAATTGGATGACTGGGATTTCCACTTTCAGCCCTGTCACTGGTTCACAGTATGTTATTGGGTACCCATTATGGGTTTTCACTTTTTTTTCCTCCATCTAGAAGACTGAGGTGGGTGAGACTGTACTTCTTAGAAATATATTTTTTTATCTATTATTAAAAAAAAAAAAAAAAAACGAAAACAAAAAAAACAACACATGCAAGATTTAATTATTAATTTCATCAACATATTTCCAAGGTGCTTTCTGTTAGTGTTTGTATTTCTATTATTGTGTTTGCATTCATTGCAGATCATTCAAGATATTTCTAGTTGGCTGAGGCTGTCTGTTGTTTTTTCACAGGAATGTCTTTCTTGTATTTTATTAGATAGGCCACATTTCTGTCCAACATCCAGGTCATGGGCACTGCCCTGCAGCAACTGGGGAAATTCTGCCTCACATCCCTTCTCTCATTTCTAGGCAACAACACTAGTGACAGCACTCTGTCAAGGTGCAAGGCAGTCCTTTCTTGCAGACTTGTTTGTTTTTATCAGGAAAATGTCATATGAAGTGCACCTTCCTAAGCTCATAGTTTCAAAACTGGGAAAGAGTGGACTGACAACAGAGTTTGCAAGTATCAGGACTTTTTTTGATTTTCATAGAATCATAGAGTTATTTGAAATAGACCCTTAAGATCATCAAGTGAACACCATGTTCCATTTAGTTGTTTCCAAAAAGGATTTTTCCTCCCTGGCACATTGTCTACCTAACATTATGCTACAAGTAACTAAATTTCCTCAAGTTACTTTCCTGATAAAGTAGTTATGAAGATCCAGGAATTAGAGGAAGTGCAGAAAGAGTTTTGGAAGTAATATCTTCTCTCCAAACCATCAACTAGTGGTGAAATATTCAAAGTGTTTTGGAAACTTACCAGATCTATGTCATTGCTCATTAGACCCATTTAGACAAACAAGTGAAAGAGATTTAACCTCAGTTTGGAAGGTGTAGGAAGAATCTAATTATTAAATCCATTATATCTGTGTATAAACCAGATTAACAGCACCTTGAGCAATCCTGTGATTCTCATGATGGACACAAGCTAATTGAAAGCATTAGAGGCACTGCCCGTATCTGTATTGACATCTCCTGGAACAATGAATCTTGGAGACTTCATTACCACCCTTTGACAGCAGCTATTTTTCTTCAGACAGAAGGGAAGCCAGGAACACAGAGGTGGCCTTTGTGTCTGTGTGTAATTTCAATCTGATTGTATTCTTACATTTGTTATACATGTGCATTTGTATATTCCATTCCACTGCTTTTATTTTATTTTTTTTTAATAGAATATCTTTGGCTTGAATAATCTCCTCTTTAACCTTTTGAGGCTTTTCTTATCTCACATATAGATATTTGTTTTTATAGGTTAATGGCAGAGTGAGTCAACTGCTGTGGCAAATCTCAGTGATGCTTTTAATTGCTTCATGTACGCTTCTTTTTTTTTTTCTTTTTTTTCCAAGTATATAAGAAAAATAACTAGAGCTTGTGCCATGGCAACTTGATATTTCCTAGAATTTAGATATTACTGACTTATAGGGAAATAGACCTTGAGTTCATAGAGAAGCAGCATATTTCAGCAATGAAGCAGAGGTTTGGTCATTTAAATAGCATGAATGAAAGCTGTCAGCAGTTGTACTAGTTAAGAGTAGAACTTACAGTCTGCTACATTATGTTGTAACATAGTGCAAGCATCATCTGTGGTTATGACTAAATGTCCCACTGCTGTGCAGGAAAACATAATCACTTTTATCACTTTCCACAATTTTTTTCCAAAACATCTGGTGTTAGCCATTGCTATAGACCAGAGGAGCAAACCATAGGAGACCGTTTAGTGGTTTTACACAGCAGTTTCTGTCCTTTAGAAGGTCACATACAATATTCCATGCAGATATCCAGCCATATGTAAGGGATTTGAATCTTGCTTAATCTTATTGTTATAAGTGTGCATGGAAAACATTCCTTGTGTGGGATTGGAGGCCTTCCAATATGTGAACGGTTGTATGTTTGGGTTTTTTATTATTACCATTTTTTTTCGTCCTCTTTTATTGTTACAGACATTGTAGATGGTTCATGTTTGGATGATGAAGTATATGCATAAAGAGGCTTCAGAAGCAAACAAAAATCTGATTTGACATTAATATCATCTTTATTCAATATACCTTTTGGCTAAACTGAAGGGGAGGGTGAAAGATGGGAGGAGGATTTGGCTGTCTTCAGGCAGTTAAATAGAAATAATTTCTCCTTAATTCTCATCTGCATGCTACAATTTGCATTTCAATTTTAATATTTTGGAGTGTAAAAGCATATTTAGGGAAATGGACTAATTAGATCTCTGTAAACACCCATATGTTGTCATTTTTATTAAATTTAAAGGGTGGTTAGAATGACAAAGATTTTATTACTTGCAAGAAAAGGGACATAGATGCCCACCTGCAAGATATATCCATTTTTTTCTTCTTTTAAAATAGTGTTTCAATTGAACTCATTAGTTTTGAAAAATAAAGAAATGAGAAATTGCCCACAAGGTAATACAATTATGTCCTCTTATGAGGTGATGAATACCTCCTAAATGCCTATCTGGAGACAGGTTCTGTTTTCCTTACTTTTAACCATAAGTGTAAATAATTTTTGGCAGAAATACTCGAAGACTTTTGTCAGGAGTACTAGAATTTAGCATGCAGCAAGTGGTCTCTGGGGTGGCAGTCACCCCAGCTTCCTCTTGAATTTGCTCTTTAACCTGGGTTAATGAGCCCAGGTACCTAGGTTTGTCATATGTCAATTCCTCTGGAAGGGAAACTTGTGTTTGCTGAGGTTGAAATGCAAAAGTGGTGATCTGACTTGTCACATCTTGAACTTGACTGTTTTGTAAATACAAAAAATACATTTTGTATTTACAAATGTACTTGACTGTCCTGCATGCCTGGAAAGTGTTACCTCAGCTGTTAGTAAGAACTTGCCTGGAGAACAGCTGATTCTATGGAACTCTATCACCCAGGCCAGATTTTACAGAATGGGACAGCAGGGCAGGTTCATGCTATAAATCCGAAAGGCTGTATGCAAGAGAGAATGGCTGAATTTCTGGAGCTTCATGCAATGTTCTGTTTTTCTGAAAAATAAAATAAGCATTATAATGAGGAGACTTGTACAGATGAGTCTTCAGAGATGTTTCTGCCAGCTGGCTCATTGAGCTTGATTCAGGCACAGAATGGTGCTGAATCTCTGCAGTAACCTTGAACTTCACTATTTTCTTAAAAGTTCATTATTATTTCAAAATCCAGCTACAAAAGATATAACTACTCAATAAAACAATGAGAGACATAAAAGTGACCCATTTGCATTGTCATTCATTATTTTATGAGCTATCCCTTTGAGTGATCACACTATAAAATTTTACTTAAAAGACTGTCATGATTTAATATGTCAAAGTGTTTTCTATTATAAGAGAAATGAGAAAGGGTTGCTAAAAAATCACTTTTACCATTTTTGACCTAGAAGAAAGAATAGAAATAGTTTCACGCAGGGGTTGTAATTTTTAGGCAAACTGATATATAGCATGCTTTTAAGTCAAGCTTGAGGTAGAACAGTGAGTAAACAGAGCAAACCATACAAAAATCAAGATTCTTTCTTGGTGTCTGCAATACCGTATTTGGCAGTTTGATATCATCCATATGATACCATGCTGTAGGTGTTTGTAAAACCTGTTAATTTTTTGGTCATATTTTGTCCCTTAATAGGATATTTTAATAAGCATATGAGATAAATGGAACCAATTAGTAAAAGCTATTATTCTTGGAATATGAATGTGGCAGAAGAGATTCCTTAAACCATACAAGCTTTGAAAAGAATAGCATCTATCAGTGTTTGGCATATGGGTATAACCTCCAAAAGGTGTGCTTGTCCATATATTTTGTTCATGTGAATGCTCTTAAGGTTCAATTACCATACTGGCCTGAGAAGGAGGTCATCCAGTGCCCTTGTAGTTCAACAGCTTAAATGTGATATCCCATCTCAGTTGTCCTAAATCATTCATCTTCTTGAGGCTGGGAATTATTACTTATGATTTATTGCCTAGCACAAAAATTTGCTCAGAGATATAGCCATTCTGCGAAGCTTCCCTTCCCTTCTCTCCATTTCACTTTTCTTTGGTCTTTGTGAGACATGTTGAGCAAAAATCTGTAGCTTCCCATACTGGCTTTCTTATTTACCATTGTTAGGCACTCATGCACATGGTCCTGATCAGTTACTTTATAACACCTATCTTTGGTTTCATAAGCCTTTTGATATCACAAAGTATGCTTGGTACTTGGCTATTCAGATCTACTCATCTTGCAGACTGAGACATTCAGGCAGACTAGGTGGATTTCAGTAAGAGAAAAATATCAAAATCTATAGCAAGTTTATTTCCTACAAATGGAAAGAATTGAGAGATGCTTTGAAATTTTCTAATTATGGAAGAAGATTCTTTAATCTATATATGAATGAAGGAATTTTACAAATTAGAACCTTTCATGAACTGTTCAGTACTCTGGGGAAAGGAAACTATATTAAAAAGAGAGACATTATGGATGCATTCCAAAGTTTCTGGCTTAGATGTGGAACTTGAAAATCCAGGAATGTTCACTTCTTGTTTTCTCTAAGGGCTTGGGAGTCCTTAGTAGTCCTTAGTCCACTGTAGTTTGCACTGAAATGACAGCTCTCTTTTTTTTTTTTTTTTACCTTCCTATTCTTTTAATCTTTAATATTTTAATTCAATGCACCTAATTAATTTTCTCAGGTTTAATAATCATTCTGTGTTGTCACCATAAGCCTAGGAACTTTAAACCACAATGGGGAAGGTCCCTGGGCTTGGATTGTTAGTACAGATTTTATTATTGGGTTGTGGCAGTTAATCATGTTTAGAGTGTATGTTGTTGCTACTACAGAAGTTGTAATTAGAATCACACAATAATTTCTTTATTATTAAGGGATGTCTGGAGGTCATCGAGTCCAGCCCACAGTAAGGATGTATTTGGTCTGCAATATTGGAGAAGATGGACTTGTGGATGACTAGTTACACAGCTGGCTCACTACACTGGGCTCTGCTCTTCCCGCTGGTACACGGGGCCCACGGGCAGCGCAGCAAGAGCAGGCCGAGATTTGCTGCTGCTAAAATGCTTTGCTGATACTCTCAGCCTTATGGCAGTAGGGCAGTGCATGTTTAAGATTTTTGTGGTTTGCATATCCCTGTGGCAGAAACTGTATCTCAGACTGTATCTTGTAACTAAGTTCTGTACAGGATTCCAGCATCAGGAGGGGAGTGTTTGCTAATGAGAGACAGGGAGAGGGGTTTCTTTATTCATACCTTGAGAATAAGTCTGAAATTAGTGGGCTGAATTTCTTAAAGCTTGAAACATCCATAGGAAGTACGAGAGGTATTGAGATTTTGGTTGCTTTTTATGTTGGTACTGAAGCTTCTAAACAAATAGAAAGTAACTGTTCTTCCTGCTGTTACAAGGTAGTGTACATGCCTGTCAATGTAACTTGCAATTCTAAGTGAAAAGACTCTATTTTTTTATTCATAATCAGTGCAATATTTTTCTTTCTATCTTCTTTTTTTTTTTTTTTTTTATTGTGTTTTCAAGAGTAATGAATGGATGAGCTCTGGGGAATCATTTGGCTTATGGCGAATGATGCAGGAAATGGAAAATCTTCATCCAATTCACATAGCAAATGCACTCAGGTCAAAAGAATCTCATCTGTACTCAGCTCTTTGCTTTGTGCTAGTTTACAGAGATGAGCACAGAACATTTAACTCAGACATAACCAGCAAATGTTGCAAAGCCTAATGGTTTCTAAGTGGTGATTCACAAACTCCCAAGCTATCTTCATCATTCTTTTCACCTTGCAAAAAGTGTGACTCCATCTTCCAATGCAAGGATAAATCCCTTAGGAAAACCACTGAAATCTTATGAAATTTGATTTGATTTAGTATCTATTTTCTGCTTCCTCTGTTTTAATTTTAATGAGAAATCAAAATTATGAATGGTTAATACACACACATCCGCAATATTTATGTGTGTATATATATATATGTGTGTGTATGTATGTAATATTCTCATCTAGTCAAAAGTTGACTTCCAGCTTTGATTAGTTAATACCAATGGTTTTCATTTTAAGTTTTGGACTAGACTGAATTTTTTCATTTTCTGTCCTTTCAAAAGTTAAAAGCTATGAGTGAGTTCCTGAAATGTTTATGAAATTAAATTATAGATGAAAAATTATCAGTGTAAAATTAGGTGAAATCTTTGAGTTTCTATTCAGCTCAAGCTTTGCGTCAAGATTCTGCTGTTTTCAAAGCAAGCTGAAGATGCAGCAAATTCACACACAACTCAAAAATTAACACAAATATAATAGGTATATTCTGAAACCAAGATGGACGTTATTTTTATTGGCCTGGTTAATAGAAGATTACCATACATCTTTAGAAATCAAGGTAGAAACTTGCTGCATCAGATGTAATTGTCTGAAGAAGCTGGGTAACAGAGACTCATTTTTTTCATTTGACTTTCTTATGTTCAATTAAATGAGTACAATATCCCTGTGAGCTTACAAAATGGCATCAAATGAGATATGATTGCATTTTTAACTTTCTAGACAATGTTACATTTCCTGATGGATAACTGCCAAAGGATTTGTATGGATTTCGACCTCAGATGCAATACACTTCTGAAACTATTCATTTCAGACTGATAAATTACTTTGTATCTCATGTATGACTCTGACAATTTTTAAAACTTGGCTTCCTGAATTGCATTTACTTTGTCGTATTGCATATTACAATTCCAAACAGTAGAAAAGCAAAGCACTTAGTCAAACTAAAACAGTATTAGAAAATGCTATTTTGATTTAATTCTATGTTGATCAGGCAATAGAATACAGATGCAGGGAAGGCAATATGGGCTGGATGTTAGTCTGTGAATACACACATATGTGTATTTAATTTTACACACATGTGTAGTTAATCATAGCTACGTGAAATTTAGCGAGTTGTAATCAAGAGGATGCATTATGCATGGATTAATATTTGTATATTCATACTATTTTGTCGTGGTACATGAACTTAGATCACAAGTTCAATTTGTTATTCATACTAATTTTTAAAATATCCTTTAGTGTAAAATTCAGTATTATTTTCACCAATTGCATTTCATCTGGCTGGTACTTACTTATCTATAAACTGAACCAGAATGTTCAACCTCAGTTGTCAAACCAATATGTACTTTAAGTAATATTTCTGTGTTTTCAGGTATTTGTAATATAAACACTAAACATGCAAATGAAAGTTCTATATGTAAGCACAATGTATTTTAAAGGAGAAAGTATAAAACTGAGTAGAATATCTTAATTCAGAAAAAGAAATTTCTCTTTTTATAGAGAGCATTACATGAATTTTATTTCTTGGAACTTTTCTTTCCAAAGCACTGATAAAAGGATATTGTGCTTTCAAGGGCAGCATCTCCTTCTTTGGATTTTATTTTTTTTTAAATTTTGTTCTTTGTTACACTGAACCTCTCAGCTTTGCTTTGGACTGGGAGCCAAAAGTCCAGGATTCTATTTCTGGGAGTGTTTCAACTTCAGATCACTTAGAGCTTTGTGCAATATTTGTTAAAATAATTTGTGGGGTTTAAGCCCTCTCTTTTTGATGTATCACTAAAATAACCTTATTTACAGATTAAAAGATTAGGAGTTTCTAAAATTAGAGCTTTCTTCTTGCCTTACCACCCCTAGGACATTATATGTGAAATATCTGAAATGAGACACGTACATAAGAGCATCTCAGGTTTGAAATTGTTTTTATTGTTTTCATGCCCAGAAGTTACAGATATTTCTAAAATAAGTCTTCATTTTCATAAAGTATTTTGAACAACAGAGCTGAAGAAAACACTTATGCTATGAATATACATTTTAAATTAAAAAGGCAACAGAGGCTTCTCTCCTGTAGTTTTCTTGGAGTAGAACAATGGTGCAGTTTTACACAAGGGATCCTTTATAGAGTTATATCTAAGGGGTCTGCTGTTGTTCCTTGGTTCCTGTGGTCACTATGTTGGATTCTTAATGGAAGTGAGACCTGCATGTAATAGACTAAAATAAGCACCTCAATAAAAACAGCAAGTCTAGGAGCTGTGGGTGTAGGTCACCGCGGCTGTTCCTGTGACAGAGAAGTATCCACCTTCCACTGTCACTACAGGATGACTAACATCAGCTCAGACTGATAAAGGAGCAGGAGCTGAAGAAATGAAGATGATTTCTACCCTGCCTGAAGTACACTAAAATGTTTTTTTACCTTGTTCTTTTGGTACTCTACTAAGAATTATCCAACAGAAGGAACTAGTGTTATCAGTGCCACTGCCATGACTGCCCTAGGAATATTGTGTGACTTTGCAATAAGTGAACACCCATTACACAGTAATAATGAATCTAGTCTTGTCCAAAGGCTCATATATTTGTTTCTTGCTACATATTGTTTGTGGGTTGCAAGTGGTACAGCTCAATATACAAGTAAAGTAGATGTTTTATTGGTCTTCCCTTGAATTTAAACAGGGGGAAGAAAGAAAGAGTATTTGAGCATTAAGCTTTTAATGCAAAATATGGAACAGAAAATAGCATATTTTCAAAAGCAAATTGCAATCTGAAGAATTTGAAAACTGTGAGTCATTGCCCAGCAATCAGCAATGACCTGTTACTACATTTTAAAATTAGAAAGCACACCTGACTGATATTTTGGTGAGCAGAGCTGTTGTCATTCTGGGTTCAACTGAAATTCAGAAAACATGGAATAAAATTCTTTCTCAATGTTGTTTAAAATTTCACTGTTATGAAACATTTATGTTGGGTATTTGCTTTTAAGGACTTTTAATTAACTGGCCTCCCCTCTCCAGTTAAATATATTGTGTACATTTTATAAACATGAAATGAAAGATGCAAATAAAAAATAAAAAAAAAATTCTTTAATGTAATCAATCTCTATTACAAAACGAAAATTAACCTGTGGTCTTTTAAAATATGAGACCACTTAGCAATAAGTAGCATATAAGGCTATATATATATATATATATAAATACATATAGCTACTTGGAAAAGCTTCATCATTTATTTTTATTAAAGTCTTATTACCATGGTAATTTGTCAGGGTGAAGGGAAGGCAAAATTGCTCAAAAGATCTGTGCATATTTTTATATGTACATAGGCACTCATAATCTGTATCCACAAGCTATTAAAGATTGTCTTATACTAAGTATGATAGTTGCTAATGAAAGGATAAAAAAAGCTGCATTTTAGAAGATTAAAATGCTGTTAATTTCTGTATGCATTTAAGATTAATAAACTGCTCATTAGGACATGCAAATGAGCACTTTATGAATTCCATCACAAACATTCAGAAGTACCTTATACATAAATCACATTCAGTTAATGTATTTTTCTTATGTAATTGGGGAACAGATTGATGAGCCAGTCCAATTAGGTCTAATTTACATGTGTATGGAATTTTGTATTATGAAGCTAATATGCAAGTAAGAAAAAAACTAATTATAGCATGTATTTGCTTTACTAGGATGAAAGAAAATTGCAGCTTATCTTAAAAAATACTGCTACTTAGAGGTAATATGAAAAGAATGTACAAATTTTAACTTTTCTTCATGAAATAAGAGAGTGATTCAATAGATGTCTCTTAAAAGTCTTATAGTATGGTAACATACAGGTTTTTAGATTTATGAATTCTGGGAGCTTAATCCATCAGTAACAAACAATGCCAGAAATAAACCTAGCTTTACACAGAGGATAGCAAAGGTAAAAACAGAATGAAGTCTGGCTGAAACTGATGACAGAAGCCCTGTGGCCTTTGGCAGGCAGACATGAAGGAGGAAAAGGAAGAGAATACTAGGGAAGAGTGAGTTCCTGTAAGCAATTCTGGTGCCTTTCCGTTACATTGGGAGATCCAAGGTATGATTTTCTCTTAACGTATACACTATCATTCAAAAGTTTCCATATGTTTTTCTGCTGAGTGGCACTTGCATATAAGGTCTGCTGGGAAGTATACAACTGAAGTGCGAGATTGCTTGGACAAAGTCACTCTGTGGGAAGTGAAATCCTTATCTTCTGGTGTAAGCAATCTCATTCTGTCAGGAATTTAACAGTCATAGACAAATCCTCATTTTATTGTTTCCATCAACAAGATAGCTTGCATTCTCATTAAGCTAATGGATCATACTTTAAAGATACTTTGCTCTAACTCCTTTGAATCAGACCTTTCCTTTTCAGAGTGGAAGTATTTCTGACTTTGTATCAGGGTATTTGTGTGTGGGTCACGCTGTGTGTTTCACTTGATGATAAAAAATAGCACTTGGCACCTGTGTTAGCACACAACGTGACCCATACTTTTTAACCTGTGAATTGAGAGAATTAAAAATTTATTAGCTTTAATTTAATATGCCTTGCAGAGGTTAAACTGCAAGTCATATTGATGGTGGTTAAAAATTATAATATCAGGGAGGACACATTTTCAGTCACCTCCTATCCCAGAGTTTACAGCATGGAACATACGAGAATGAATTTTTGGGGGGTTTTCCAGCAGTCACATGTAAACATAAGAACTGGAGGATTGTGCCCAGTTTCTTCCTATTTTCTATTTTCAAGCTGCCAGTGTTTTCGCTCAAGAGTATAACAATGTCCCAGTTATTTCTTAGTCAGATTCATAGAGAAATCCTCACTGCATGTAGGTAGAGTGAGTGGGCTTTATATTTAGCCACTTATAAACAGCATTACTTGGGCAATGCAACATAATGTACTTTTCTCACAAAATGTCATGAATAAGGAACCCAGAGCCTGGTTAAAATCTTCCTGACTCCAGAGAACAGTAGTGCATTTCTTGATAGTACCTGACATTTCTGCTTCAAGAGTAATACAATAGTCGACATCAGTGTTCAAAAGGAATGAAGTACCACACTGCCTAACTCAAAGACCAGACCTTTCTGAAATGAGAAGTTGAGAAGAGAAAGGGGGAAGGAAAATGTGAATTGAACCGAGTAAATTTTTCAAAGCTATCCGTAATTTGGAATAAAAATACACAATAAAAATGTACAAGGTTAAATCAAACTCTTCTGTCTTATTGAAAGCAATTTTTATAAGCTTTAAAAATCTTTTAGAATTCTACTATAGATTTGTTGTTTTATTTTCAATAAAATGTAAAACCATATGATAGATGTTAGATTTATATGAACACATACATGGGAATTTTTTTATATACCTAGGATGTATTTTCCTTTGGTCTCTAAATATAAAATTTCTGAAAGAATAATAAGGTCATTCTATTATTTCAGATGACCAACCTCTTTAAAGGATGTGACAGGACCAATTTATCAACAGATTAGCTCTTTTCTGAAAGACTAACCAAAGAGGCCATCTTCTATTTGAAATTAAATTGGAGTTACTGTTAACCCCTGGTGACTCATTTCAGTGAGTGTGTTACAGGGACATCCAGTACCTCGTTGCCCAGTCACTGGAGAGCTTGTTCTTCCATTAAAAGACTTACTATAGGAACTAAACTATGTGTTTCTACAAATGAAGATAAGAGGTTTTCTACACAATATAGTAAATTTGTGTTGCTTCTGTAAAAGGAAAAAAAATCTTTAAAAATTTTTCTTGGTTTTGGCATCTTTATTTTTCTGTTATTACTGGGCATTGTCTTGGTTTTTTGGGGTGTTTTTGTTTTTCTTTTTGTTTTTGTTTTGTTTGGCTTTTTTTTTTTTTTTTTTTTGCCTAGTAAATGCCCCTTGCTTTCATCTCATAGGAAACACAGACACTAAAATGTAATTTTTCTCACTGGAAAATCTTTGTCGCCTTTAGTAAAGCCAGTATTTAACTCTGAAGGTCAGGGTAAAATGAAACTGGTGTGTCTATTCAGCTGATTGGTAAATGTACCCCAACAACTTAAAATATTTCTAATATGAAAGAATAATAGCATTTGGTTTTCTCTTAGACCTGCAAAGGATTTATGTATCCATGTGATAGTTTGTCTGACTTTCAAAAGCCTAAGTCTTAGCTGGATGTTGATATTACTTCTGTATTTTCAAAGCAAAGCATAACATTACTTGGTTCACAATATTGACACCGAGTGTCAGGATGCTAACAGGAAGGATGGTGATGTCTAATGCTAATGCCTTTGATATAACTAGTAAATGTCAGTCTCTGCTATTGTTATTTTGTCTGTCTTTTCTCTATCCAAACAGATGTGTTCTTTGAAGATACTCTATAAAACATATTTGGCAGGAAATACCCTGGGTCTGTTTATCACATATTTTTATCGGAAGTTCTGAATTGCATTGGATCCATTTTACACCAGAATAAGGACAGGAGTTGTAAAGGAGGTAGCTGCAGACATATGGGCTTCTATTAGAGTTCCTGCTCCTGCAGGCTATTTAAGGAAGTCTTGTAGCTATTCAGGTTAGAGTAGACTCAAATTGAAGCTGAGCACTGTTGACACTCTTTTAAGATGCAAACAAACCATTCTAAACAGCAGGAGATAAAAATAGTCATGTCCTGTCTATATTGTACTCTAATTTTCCGGTTGGATGATTACCATTGACTAATTAGGTAATCCAGAGGAAGTCTGTATAGAGCGCTTTGTATTACAACTGATTGGGGTGGGGGTGGTGGGGGTGACACAGGGGAGGGTGTTCTGTGAGTAAAGTCAGAAGTTCAGTGCTTAGAATATATGGAGAATTTGTCTCATTGATATTGAGGATTGATAACTCAGCAGAGATGTAATCCCATCGTTTTGCCTCTCTGACAAAATATAGAAGATACAATGGAAAACTACATTATCTGTTATTTTGAAGAATGTATGATGTATAGGGTTATTTGCCAGGGAGTTGATAGCATTTTCTGCAATAAACAGATTAATTTGCTCCTAGAGAAAGAATTTATTGCATTACAGTTCTAAAGTTAGAAGCACGAAAGACAAGTGAGAGGAATTGAAAACAGAGAAAGGTGATACAGCTGCTGCCATAACATTGTGCAGATTTGGAGACTAAACTGCTTTTATAACATGAGAAGAGCAAAGAAAATAATCTATAATATTTTATCTATTTTTCTTTCAATTACAGTTGATACTTCACAAAACTCATGTTAGCATTTAGTATGTTTGTTTAGCAATATAACACATCTGCTACTGCATCTATTTTGTGCATCAGTTCTCTACAGCTTGCTGGTTCCAGGGTGCTGTGTGTTATTTGTTGGCACACATGGTTACTGTGTTAAATATACAAGAAAAATTAAACTGTGTCTGACATATTCCTGGAGGTTTAAATGCAGAAAAATACTATTCTAATTTTTCCCTCTCTCTCCTTTTCTTCCATGAGCTGCCAAGCAAAGTTTTAATTGAACTTTATCAGTTTTTCTGATGCCATAACTTTTGAAATGTATTTTCAGCCAACTGAATTACATGTTCAGTTTTTGCTTGATTATTTTTTTTTTTCCTTTTAAGATAATGGAGTATTTTTGAAAAATGGTATGATTTCTATAAATTTCAGTTAAGTCTTGTTTGGCCCTCACAATAGTGGTCTCTTGAGAAGGATATAGAACTTCTGCCAGATTCCAAATGCATGAAGTAAGATAACCATTCTACATCAGTAATAAAGATGCACAGTTATTTTATAAAAGCATATATGCAGCATCAGCCTCAGTTTAGGCAAGCAGGATAGAAGACCTAAAGAATAGATGTGTTGACCAGCACGCTCAACAAATATTTTGTTGCACAGTGACTCTCAAGTACCATGAAGATTATTTCTCACACTGTTCCAGGTCCATCTTCTTAGATTTTTTCATGTTGATTTTGTTTCTTCATCAAATCTCATTCTCCCAGCTTGGGTTTTTTTGTTTTGGTTTCCAAACCTTTTTCTTTTGACCATTTCACTGTCAATTTCTCTGTCTTGCCCATTACTTCCTTTGCTGGCCACATCACTTCAGGTCTTCTTAGACCTCTTAGCTTGCCATTTACTTTCTGTTCATTCTGGTTTGATAGCTCCTAGTTCCCTGCCTGAATTCACTGTTAGTATGTCTCCTTCCTGTTTTACCTCTTCATCCTTGTAGACTCTTCTGCATGCAACCATTCCCAATTTCCATTCTCTCAAAATCCATACACACACCTTTGAATCTTCAGATCTTTCCTTTTCTTTGTATCCCAGGAAATAAGGGGAAGCTTCACTCCAGATGTACGAGAAGTACAGCTACCCAGGGATTATGTACAAATACCACTTATTTATCAACTTTATGCCAACATGTAAATTTAATATTTTTCATTTTACTCTTGGATATACATTGTTGCTCACCAAATCTTGCTGTTTGTGATAAAGTAAACAGAACTGACCTTTAAAGCTAAGGTTTTGTTGTCAATATGGTTGAAGTCTTAACAGTCTAATCAGAGAATTATTGTAAGTACAGATATAATTATTAAAGACTAGGAATTTTTTTTTACATAAAATGACAATAACAAGAATCAATTAGAATTCTTATACACACAATTCCCACTATCTACCCTTTTCTCTGGCCTTATTTTCACCCTTTCTTTCTGGGTCTTAACATTGTCACCATGCCCCCTTATACAGGGGCAGTTGGATGCAAGTCATTGGTGTCCCAATTTCTTTGCTGGGAAAAGTTGGATGTTGGTGGGTTCTTTTTATTTCCTCTAAGATTTACTTAGGACTAGTTTTGTGTTTTCCAGTTTGCCCACACTACTTCTGAATTCTCCCTATATGATGTTTTATTTAGGTTAGATGCCTGCTCTTTCTTCTCTTTGTCCTACAGCCACTTTTTTCCCAGCTCCTCAGCATTCTTTTCTTTACCTGACCTCTGGTTTGTAGGTTTGCTGTCCCCAGGGACAGTGTCCTCTTATTCTCATCATTCCACTCCTGTGTCCTGAACCTGTGTCCCTACTTTTCAAGGTGCCTGTTATCATACCAGACCTGTATTCCACTGCAGTGTGAATTATTTATAAATATTTAATTCTGCACAGAAGAACTGCATTTTTCCAGTACTTGTAAAACACTTGGTTTATAACTCAAGACAAAAAATAAAAGTTAAGTAAATTAGGTACGTCCATATTTTGTTTTTGTTTTTTTTTTAAGTCATTATGACAAAACCTTGTTAAACCAGAGGTTGAGTCAGGTCAACTGCAGCTCATAAAAAAGTCTAACAGGCCTCATTCCTGAGGCCTTGCAAACTCAGGACAATGCCTACAGAGTTTAAATTCTGGGTCAAAATCTGGCTTTGAACAAAGGAATCTTTCTTAAGCTTCAGTAAAATTGTTAAGAGGGAAAAAAAAAAAAAAGAGTGAAAGCACTTACTGACTTCCTTAAGGTTTTGTTGGATGTTTTCAGAAGAATTATTCCCATCACAAATTCCTTAGAAACACCTTTGTTTTAGTGAGCCACTTCACTGAAATTTATTTTACAGTGTGAAAGCCAGAGTCTATCAGGAAATATGTCTAAAACACTACAAATTAAGTGGTTCTCATGGCTGGTTTTTTTTCACTTTTGGGACAAATACCTCTCTAAGGAAGTTTTCCATATCAGTGCTTGACAGTGTTCAAATGTTTTCACCTAACATGGAGAAAAGAATAACAACCTAACAAAATTTTCTGTGCTTGCATTACATCTGAATCAGATTTACTCTCTGTACAAGTGTAATTCAGTATTCTGCTTCATTTTGTCTTCAGTTCTTTGTTTATATCTCTGTAGTCCTTCCTATACAATACAAAAAATTAGTCCCAGGCTCATCCTGAGACTGCTGGCAGTCAAGCATCACAATATATATTATTTTTAATCATCACAGTACTTTGGATATCTTCTGCATGGTCCTGCATTGGACACAGGTTTCTTGATAACAGCAGAACTTTTCCTAGTGTGAGTTGGGTTTGGTTTGTGTTGCTCAAATGATGAATCTAATCCAAGACTGCATTCCTGGACTGGAGTTTAATATTATAGGCACGGAAATAATTATTTCTGGTCAACGAGCAATACTTGTTTTCTTGAAGAGACACTCTGATAGACCAACTCTTGTTTTTAGAGTGTTTTGATCATTTTGGTATAATAGATATGGAAAGAATTTTTCACCATAATAAGCAATAAGTAGGGTGAGGTAATTTTGTTCGTTTATTAATAAAGATGATCTCTTTCTGAAACAAGTCCCAATGTTCAAAACTAAAAAGTTCTGAACACATTTTCCCTAGTGGGTGATGAGCTGTGTTCTCTGCTCACATTTCTTTCTGTGTAGTACAGAAAGGATTCTTTTCTCTGGCTGTGTTTCAAACACTGTTAAATCACTATCTAAGATCATGCTTCTGCCAGCCTTCATAAATGATTAAATGTGTATTTGAAAGATCTCCAAATCTGGAGGCTTGAAATAAGTTTCCTGTTGAGTTTTTTCTATTTTAGTTTTTCATTCATTCTTAACCATGTGTTTCAGTAGAGGATGTTACTAAGACCTACTCCTTACTGCTTCAAAGTCTTGGTTGGTAAGATCTGGGTCACTGATGTCAATATACAAAACAGTAGTTCTTGAAAACTGGGAAGACCCGGGTTTGTATTTGAATAGTGAATTTTGTCTATAATGGCTACTGTTTCCTAATCATACATCTCCTGTATTGATCACATTTCTTTCTAGCTGTTTCTTTTCTAATGACAGCACCCCAGGGTTTTGTCATGCCACATTATAGTTACAATAATTACCTAGCACCGTGGGGGATCCTTTACTGGAGATTACAAGCACTACATAATGCAAATAATAAATAATAGTATCAACAACCTGGAAGACTTGCAATATATTCCTAATGACTCACATACCTTTGAAGCTGAACATTTACTAGTCTGCCTTAAGCTTCAATAAAATGGGTTCCACTGTGACCTAAATAAAAAGAGTTTTTTCAGGTCAGTGTTGGTTATTTGTAATAAACTAATATATTTTGCAGGAGAGCATGCCATACTTCACCAACCTTCCGTTTGTTCAGATAGATAAGTTTTGTTTTCTCTGCAGACCTTAGAAAGCATAAGTACTCTGTACTCTCATTTGTATTACGGACAAGTTAGAAAATTGCTCAGACTGATGCTTCTTTATAGCAGCAAGTCTTTTCCTTTGTTATGTTCATTCTGGAGATGCTTTTACAATTTCAGAGGTGTAAAGTTACCTGTATTATCTTCATCAAATGAAAGTGTCAAGACTTGCTTGAAATTAAAGGCTGAAAGGTGGTTATCTTGCAGCACTTCAGTCAATTGCTAAACATTAATTATAGATTAAGACATTGAACCACTTGAGTAAATGGCATTAAAGACTACTGCTGTGAGAAGCTAGCTCAGGAGTGCCAAATTCTATTTATGATGGCATGCCATAAGGATATACGAGCAAACCAGTAGTGACAATCAGTTCTGGTTCTCAAAAACAGATTACATGAGAGCCTGGTCTTAAGGACAGCATTTACTTAAAGAGGAAAAAATAGTCCACAACTAAAACAATTACTTTTTGTTCTCTCCAAATAGAGAGGAGCATTAAAGCTTGTTAATTGATTGTAGAAGAAAAGGGAAACGAGATGTTCAATGTGATTAACATATGCTGACTTTGCTTTACTGAAATGTTTACTTATGACTCCAGCACTGCTGTCACAGACAAAATGAGTCTATTTGTCTTACTTTAGTCTCTGAAGCAGTGTTGCCAGCATTAGGGAGGTACTGTGTGTATTTACATTAGCATATATACATACTGTCAAAGGAGTTGGCCTTTCAGGATTGAGGAAAACAGGTTAGAAATGGACAGGTCTTCATGGAGAATGATCATGTCTGATTGTAACATAGCTCAACAGCTCTATAATCCTAGACAGAAAAAATATGTGTTGTAAACAAGAGAGCAATTGCATTACCCTTTTCTGTAGGAGTGTTTATCTTGGTTCTGGCTTTCAAGACACAGCTGCAGTTTCTATTGAATTCATGCTACTGAGAGCAGGGTTAGGGGTCCTATTATTCAAGCAGGTTCTTCATACTGACATGTGATACAAATGATTGATCTGTGATACAAATTAAACGGAACTTTGGGTTATCCATGTCTAAGCTTATGGTTCAAACAATTCACACAAAGTTCTTACTGACTAGGTTTGCTTATTGCGTAATGTTTGATCCATGATTGTAGTAGAAAAAGGAAGGACCCTTGTTTTCCTTGTACAGCTGGGGCCATTATGGCTGTGCAGCAGGATGGGATGAATTTTTGGAGCAGAGCACATGCTGCCTCTTAGAATAATCTTGCAAGATTCTTCCCACAGTTCTTCAAGAAGCAGTGTGCTAGACGTAGACAAAATTAGTCTCAAATGGCATAATTTTCAACAAAGTTTCAAAAGGGAGAAGACATCATTGATCTCATATTTCACTGCAAATCCTTCATCACTCATCTTTCATTCAAATCCCCTTTAGCCTGTCAGGATCTTTGTATAGCATTGCTTAATATTTTCTTATTGCCTTCATGCTGATTTTTTAGTGCATTTCAAAAAAACTTTGATCCAGACTGTGCATGGTGGTCTTATCTGGTAAACAGAACATCACATTGTGGAGGTACATAGCAAAATGCATTAGAGAAGCCAGAAAGAGCAGAGCGTAATATGGAAATAAATATTTTTATTTCCTGTGGTTTTCAGTACTTATATTTTATATTGCCTTGAAAAAAAATTTAAAATAGCATTCTTACTGCACCAAAATAGAGTGAAGTGTGTCTAAAAACCTTTTTATTAACAATTTCCTTTTACAGGTGGCAAATCAAATTTGCTGTAGTTCTGTCACAGATTTCAGAAGAATTCATTTAGTTTATTTCATACCTCTGGTGCTGTGGAGATCACTTGGGAAAATACCGCCTTTTAACCATGCTATTTTAAATTTGAAATTTTAGATAAGGAACTCTTTTTTTACTTTCTGTGTGTAAAAGCCTGCACTCAGAACTTGTGACTGATTCTTACATGGGACCTACAGGACTTGTTATATTTGTAAATAATAGCATTGTCAGCTATTTAAGATTGATATACTGAAAGAATAGTTAAATATAGAGAGATTTAGGGTAGAATGTGGATGATGATATTCCTTTATTATAACTTCTATAAAAGATTAAATAGTTGAAAAAAATTGATTTTCAAATGGTGCATAGTATAGAAGTGATAAATTAATTTCAGCAATCTATAGATGTGCTCAGATTCATGCATTTGATTGCCCAGAAGTCCTCAAAGAAAAATTCAGAAAATCAATGTATCTGCTTATATTGAAAGGTACCAGAAGATTCAGGTAACAAATATTCTCCCCTAAACTATCAGTGTTCCTCAGGCTTATGTTCAGCATGTGGTCACCTTAGTCAGGGAGACAGAGGCAGCATTATATTGTGTATTATGATACTGTATTATATATTCTGTGCTAGGCTTGGGAGAAAAATCCACACACAAGACACTGATTTTTTCATGTGAGTTAGTGAATTTCTCAGGAAGTGAATGTATTTACAGAAATCAACTACTGCTGAATTTTCTAATCAAGAAAGGCAACCAATTCATGATGATTTACTCAATTTAAATAATATAGCTAACAAATAAGTTTTGTCAGTACCCTGAAGCCAGAGAAATTGTAATACAACATTGCTATTAATGTTGAAGCTTACAGGTTAAGCATATGTCTTATGTACTGCCAGGGCAATATAAGGCAACAAAAAGTGTCCCAAAAGTATCAATTTAAAAATAAAATAGCTTTATATTAAAAGCTACATCCCTGGGGTCTTTTTAATCTTGAAGAATGGGGATTTTTACTTAATCCCTCCAAGACAAGAAATTCACCATTTTGTTTTGGATGACTGTGGGATATGTCAATAAAATTAAAATGCATATCTATTTTAAATGCAATAGTCTTTAAGGGGGAAAAAAATAAAAATCCCCCAGACATCCAATGGACAAATAAACAAAGATTTGAAGAAGTGAACTAAGAAGTAGCATAATGGAAGCCCAGATAGATTATAGAAAGAACACAGCAGGAAGATGCATACACTGTTTAGTCTGTAAGGTGTAAGAATCCATAAGTTCACTGAAAACATTTAATAGAAATACTACATCCTGCTTATTGAAACTGCACCCAATTCTGAGAAGCACAAAGTTTTAATGAAGAAAGCAGTCACGACCAAACATAGTCTCAGATTCAAGCATCCTAGGGAAATCTGTTTTCAATGCTTTTCAAACTGCTCTTCAAAAGATCAGAAAATCTTTCCAAACTGTCTGTTTCAGTAATATTTTTGCACCAAAAGATGTGTGCTAAGTACCAGTCCCAAGACATCTTCTTTGTAAGTTATGCTAACATATTTGTGCTTATACAGCTTTCTTTGTTCATTTTCTTATTTTTTTATGATGACAGTATTTATTTTAACAGACTAAAATTAAAAAGTTCTGGGCATTTTCTCAAAGAAAAAAATGCACAGCATTTTCAGGATTATCTGGTTCTGGTCAAGGTATGCATTAAAAAGCCTTAATTTAAAACATTTGAATGAGTGTTTTAAGGCAAGTATTTTCATTGTCATCAAGTTGCTTATCTAGGGCAAATACTAAATAAGAAAACACTTCAAAAATTCAGTGCTGTTTTGGTTTTCATTTACTAGTAAATGAATTTATTCAAATAGGAAATTTAGAAAAGATACATGTGAGTCTAGCAGACAATATATTCTGGGCTTGATCCCTTAAGGCATTGGGAATTTTACCCAGATTTTGAGAACTCCCTCAGTTCACTTACTCTTGATCACAGGAAACATTCCACAAGGTCTGAAAACTCCCTGTCTTGCTTCTTGTATTGATTTACCCTAGCTCAAAGAATAACCTAAAAGCTACTCTCTGTATACAGTCTTTACTCCCATCTGATTTTTATTGATGTAAGTGTAAAAACAGCCAGGGCCCAGCATGCTACAAACACCAGTGCTCCTTTCAACTCTAGTTGCACACTCCTGCATGTGCACCACCCTCCTTAGGTGACAGCAGATGTAGACAGACGGTATTTGATAAGCAAAAAACCTTGTCAAGGCCCTATTTAAATACTGTATATTGGTGCAGTACATAGCCTCAGAATTTAAAGCACTAGATGAGAATGAAAGAGTGATAAAATATTTAGAGTGGGTAATGTCAAGAGACTCAATTTATACATTATTTTATTTAGCAGGACTTTGGAAAACAGTTGATACTCAGATGGGCTCTGGAGAGCAGCTTATATGATTGTCTTAAGTATCCAACACATCAATAGAGCAGATTTTATTCTCTCAGTGTTTTCCAGGCTCTTTGACCACAAAAATATTTGGGAAAGTAGAATAAGTCCATCTTAAAATACCCACAAAATTTATAAAAGCAAGATAAATAATTTTCCTGGCATGTCTCCTTAGTCATTGCTAAGTAAATGGAGTCATACCATGCCAATATTTTCATTATAACAAAGACTTGTGTGCTGAAGACAGAGCTGGTGTTATCAAAGTCAATCTGCACTGAATCTCAGTTAGTCTTTGTCACTCTTGTTTGTCAAACAGGGAAAGTCCTGTATTCTTCATAGACTAAAGTGGAAAAAAAAGTTGAGTAGGGCAGACAAGACAGCTGGAGCCTTGATGCTTGTGAAGGAGAGCACTTGGAAGAGTTGTGTCCTGTTAGTTTAATACCAAAGGACAAGAAAACAACCAATCCTAAGTAACAGTTATTGCAGTCACAGTCTCTGAATTTACTTTAAATCATGTAGGAAAATCACCCCTGCAGTTTGCTATTCCCAAAGGCTCAGTTTGCAGAGAACTTTTAGAACAGCATCCAAAAGTATGAAGCCAGTAGCTAAGCTGAGACAGCCAGCAAAAATTGTTCTAAAAAAGGTGATGGAAACTACAGTGAAGGTAGGCATCTCACAAAAGCAGTTTGTTTCTTTTTTTTTTTTTTAGTAAATAAGAGAAAAATTAACTGAAATATCTGCTCCTTACTTACAGCCAGCAACTGTGAAATCTGGTTTCATGGCCCTTCCCTTTGCATGCCTATTTGGAGACTGAACTGAAAATGAGATCTCTTGTATTAAAGCACTCTGTCTCATCCATTAGTGCTTGCTAGAGATTTCTCTAAAGTCCTCTTGTCATACTTGATTTGCTGTAAATAACAGTCATTCAAGCAGAACCTTGTAACTGTCTCTGGAACTTCATTCATTTCAGAAAGATTCCACCATTGTTCTTTTGAGTGGTGTGTTAGAGAACGTAAATGAAATGAATAGATGTTTCAGCTGACATGGACACACAAAACCTGACTAGAAATTTTTCAGTGTTTCTATAGGAAGGCTTTGAATAGCTTGATGGTTTCAAGAACTGGGATGTCATGGAGGGTTTTTAATCCTGATTTTAAGCAATTTATTGAACCCAATACTTAATGCTAGCTCTTGAATGTTAAAAGATCAGGATGTTATTTTAATAAATCAATAGTTCTTACTTAACCCTTTTCACTACTCGTGACTTTTATATACCTCCATTTTATCTGCTCTCACTTATCTAATTTCAAGGCTGAAAAACCCTGGACTATGTAGGCATTTTCCTCCAGGAAATTGTGTTCTACTTTTAATCATCCTGTCACTGCTCAATGCCTGTGTAGTTTTTTCATCATTTTTTAGGATGTGGGCACAGGGTGAGGTTCAGGACAAAACTGGATGTGATGTTACTGATGTGAGTCCGTTATTTATACACTGAAAAAAGACGATTTCCTGCCCTGGCTGTTTCTTTCCCACTAATTGCTAATAATTAGATTGTGCTGGAGATTTTTATTGTTATTGTTGATCAATAGCAAGCTGATATTTTCACATGATTATCTGTTAGTATTTCAAAGAGGAATAAGTTTTTTGGAGAAGGGTCATTTCAGGTTTTGGGGTTTTTTGGCAGGGGAATGTTATATGGGGTAAGATCTATTTGTCTGTACCTATGGCTGCTGTCTCAGTTTGAAGCAAAACATAGTACTTTCCAAATCTTAAGTGAATAAGAAAGATAATCCTCTTTTAGATTTCAGCAATGTTTTTAACTACTTTAATATTTTCGAATGCTAATCATCTTTGTGAATGTGTCTTAGTAACACCTTTAGCACATACATACGCATACTCTCGGTGCATAATCAGCCATGTTTTAACTATCTTTGTTCTTGAAGTGAAAAATCCTGCACATCAGGAGTGTGTCAGTCTTGAATTCTGTTCTGTGTTCAGCCTGCTCTTGGAGATAAACTTTTTGTTTCATCACATTTTAGTAGGAACAGTAATCTCTTCATCAGTGCAAGCACTCCAGTATATGGCAATTTATCATGTGTAAAATGGAAATTCTTTTAGTTCTCCAGTCTGTCTGCACTTGAATCTTCCTTCAACTTCACCTTAAAAATTACATCATCTTTAAGGAAAGCAATGTTAATATTGCAATATGCTTTGGGAAGGTGAGGAAGGGACAGTAGACATTCAGTTCCACTGGTTTGCTGCATACAGGTCTAGAAACAAATGCCTAGGACCCATCTGTGCTGAAGCAGCCTCTCTTTCCTGTTTCAGTGGGCATCTCTACCAGAAACTTGGTTTTGCAAGCAAGAGAATCATGTTTTTTTATAATTTCTGATAACACTTCCTAAGGACCACACCTTTTTGATTCTCAGCAAGAAATCCTTGTTTTGATGTTCTTACCGGACTTGGATGTGAAATCAGGTTTATGGCCAAAATGTGCTATCTTCTTTTGAAACTACAGACCAGCAAGTGACAGAGACTCTTCAAAATTCAGTGAAACACAGGTTCAGATTTGTCCATACTTGTCATTATAATTCCTAAGAGTTTCCTGATCTTTCTCAGGCTTAAGCCTGTGTGGTTGTTACGATAAAATACGTTTATGAACTAGCTTTTAATGAGATGCATTCTTCTTACAAACCAAAAGGTGATCACCTTGCTTCAGTTAATTTGTTTCTTTCATTTGGGTAGTAGTCACAGTCTCCTGAAATTTTTTCATAATCCCATGAAGGGTTCATTGCCTAGATTTTTTTCTCAGAAGAATAAACTACTCCAGATTGGATAATACTAACCAGTTATGTATTTCCTTTCTAGCTGTTTCTACCCCCTTTGAAGTTTTTTAGGCTCTGTCCAGGGTTTTTTAATCTGGTTTGCTCTGTATTGGGATTTTTTTTTTTTTTTTTTTTTTTTGTGGGGGAGTGTACAAGTGGGAGTGGGCTTCTTACATCAACAGCTTGTTACTGATGGTTTTCTACTTCTTATTGATTTCTGGATAAGCTTAGTAGAGCTATAAGAAGTTGTAGAGGTTGAATAGACTGCTCACTGGTGCAGTATGGTGAAGAAAAGGTTCTTAATAGGAAAAAAAAATCTATCTGCAAAACAGAAACACTGCAGTTGCATAAAGCACATGCTTTACTGAAGGTCTGGTGCCATCATCTGTTCACCATTATCCTGTTCTCACCTGCAAGTACTGAATTCCTAAACTGAGCTACAGTGTCCCATTGTTTGGGGATTTTTAATACCATACAAACATGAGGAGTAGATATGTCTATAGATATGCCACGTGACAATTACTTTGTTAAAGTTTTGTCATGGCTGATTTCTTTCTCATATTTTGAATGATCCAACAAATATTTTAGGTTGTTCTTTACTCCCATGGATTTTCTGTAGTTTATGATAATGATAAGAAGGACACAGAAACCAGATTGCTTGTTACTGCATTCCAAAAGCAGTCCAAAGAATCAGGTCCTTTAAGGGCATGCCTTTCTGATTTAGCAAACACCTGGATGGATTGCCTGGCACTGATGCTTTCTGACAAGAAACATCCTTCATCTTTGCTACTAATGGCATCTGGACTCTTCCAGCTGCCAAAGTGTGTTAAGAATTGTTTGCTTCAAGTGCTAGCTGGAATGGTCTAGGTGATCATATTATGGTACCAAGAAATGTTCCCGGGCTGTGCTTGAAGTTAACAGTAGAGAAAAATTTTCATTGTATCTCAGCAGTGCTCATTTTTCTTGCTCTTGCTTTAATTTGTAGTATTTGCTTATGGAAAGTTAGGTCAGGTCCTACAATACTTCACCTGCCCTCTATTTATATGGGAACGAGTCAGGAGTAACTGTCCCATAAAGAATACCAAGAGTGAAGCTCTAGAGTTTCACTTTTGGTAAATATCCTCAGCTTCTTGGGAATTGTTTTGTTACCAGACACCCAGTGCCACATCTTTAACAATCCAGCTCTTAATCTGAGAACCCTAAACAAGGGATAAATATTGAAATTATTTTTTTTTATTCTCATGAATAAGACTTAATTTTATGAGGAAATAGAGAATTGAGCATAGTGGGGAAGTAAAACAGTACAAAAGGTTTGAAGTAAAATACAGTGAACATGATGGCAGTTGAGATTAAAGTCAGGATTTTAAACATATTTGAAATCCTGTCTTAGTACACACATGTTTTCTTTGAACCACTGCAAGCTCTAAAAACTCTAGTATGACTTGACTGAGATTAAGTGCTCTTGCTAGATGTTATGAAGACAGTGGAGCCTGTTTAATTGCAGCAGCCAATGTACAATCCCACTCCCATTTCCTCCATAGAAATGAAACAGTCCATCAGGTAAGGCTGGGTTCAATGTGGGCCTTCTCTGATGTGCATCAGTGCAGGATGGGCCTTTAGATAACTGTAGCAGGCAGCCAATTTATCTTAATACACAGGGTATAGGAGAAAAAACATCAGCTTTAAATGTCCATCTGGGTTTTGGAAAGCAGACGTTTCATGATGTGTCAGACTGCTGTGTGATTAAGTAGGTCATCAGTGTCAAAACACATAGCATTTCAATTCCAGAAATGTTTTTGAAAAAATATCATGTATCTCTAACAGTGGAGAGTTTTTCAGTTCCTTTCTAGTAGTTGTGTATTTTTTTTTGTTTTGTTTTTAGAAAATTGTTGTTTCTGTGCAGTGGGAACCAGAAGCAGGGAAGGAAGTCGGTACTGGTTTCTCAATAAGCAGGAAAATGTATCCTACAGCATAGGCTTGTGCCATGGAATTTTTTAAAACTGTTACCAATTCATATTTTTAATCTGAGCTCAGGAGACAGTTTCTTTTTTGAGGAGAGATTACTTTTATTAGTACTTTAATTTTAAATCATTGTCACCTTTTGTTAAACTGTTTGAAAAATTTTGAATTTGTATACCTTCAAGGTCATTTAATTTGCATGAAAATCATCTTCATACAAAATATATCACTAATTTATATTCAGAAATAGTTTGGTGAGCTTTTTGCCAAAAAAAAAAAAAAACCCCAAAAAAACCCACAACCCAAACCAACTAACAAATAAACAAAAATCCCTAACCAGTAAAACCAGTTCAGTGGGAGTCTTATACTTCAAAGACGATTTTATACATGCTGCATAGGCACATATCTATTAAGTCACTTTTAACGTGACAAATTTTTTTAACTCACTTTCTTTCCCTTCCTAAATTCTCCCAAAGGGGGACTAGTAACAAAAAGCAATATTATGGTTTCAAACTCTCCAACAGAGAAGTAGACAGACTTTAGTGAGAAAGACTAAAAGATTCATCCTGTGCTGAAAACAACCATTAAAACCCAGAACCACAAAATCTATTTTTTAAGGTACTTGCTGCTATTTCTTGCTGTTCATACAGTTGCTACATGGAAGCGTAGCAGCCCATTGGCAGAAATCAACTGTTGTTGATAGTAGTATTGTCATAGTATTACCTTTGTCACTGAATAAGACAGTGAAAAAAATCCCCTAATGATGGGGTTGCTTTCTTCCACAAATAAAATTAATCTCTACAGAAAAGAGTATTCTTACAAATCTGCTTACAAAAATAGTAGGAAGTATTAATAATGAAATTAAATTATTTAATATCCGTTACAGAAAAACAGCATAAATATTTCATAGTTATATTTGTGATACAGCATTTGCAGGTGCAATTTCAGTAACTAATGAATGCAATTATAATGTGGACATTTAGGTAATTTAAATGTGTATATAATTGGGTAATTGCTTGTTCTAATAAATTAATATTAACAGAAAGGAATTGGAGAGAAAGAATGTGTAACTTGAAAGCTTTTGGTGTTATTTCAATTTGTAATTCTTTACTAGCAACTTATCTTCAGTGAGGTTTTTCATCATGTAAATCTGTTTTGACATAACTTCAGTGACTTTCTTGTGTATAGGATGAGAGAGAGGTATTAAATGCAAGATTTGTAAGGACAGATTGATTTTCAATCCAAATTCTATTCAGGTTTCTTAAAATATTTAATATTTTAAGAATATTAAAACCCTTGAGTTGTTTAGAGTGATGTCTCTGGTAACTATTTTTTTAAGATTGGAGTGTTTTTCTATGGTTAGTTAGTTGGGGTTTTTTCAGGGGAGGAGAGGCATGTACTTATTTTGGGATATTGTATTCTGTTTTTAAAGGAAATAACTGAATCTTTCTGAGAGAGTTTTTTTTATTCAACTCTCCTGCTTCCTGTTTAGAAGTTATTCTACTTGGCAACTATAAAAAGTAAGAACTGAACTATTCTTGTTCTTTTCTTCTGATTTTTCTTGTTTATTTTTTTCCCTTCCAACTCAAGCAACAGTTTTAATACTACAGTGATATTTTGAGGTTTTTTTTCAAATTTGGAAAAGAAAGAATTGATAAAAAGTACAATAAAGAGAGATAACATCAATTCTGTTCAGGCTAGCAACATTAACAGGGAACAAAGTTCACTTAAAATAATTTTTCATCCTAATATGGGAAAGATGTATGCAACTGTGAGGAAAAAAAAGCATTCAACAAGTCAAGTTTTCATTTATTTCTATTTACCAGTGGTGTTAATATGCTTTTTTTGGTTTCTAAAAGTCAGTGTGTCTGATCTGTTAGAATTGGGAAGAGACAAATTATCTCTCACAGCATCATCCTTCTTGATGGTAGGAAATAGAGATCTGAAAATTGTCCAACACATGAAACAAACTACTAAAAATTAAATCACTTTATGGGTTTCATATTTTCTGGTAAAGTAGATAAAATTTATATTTAATAACATTAGCAAGTATTTTCTTTGCCAAGAAAAATGTGGTTTAATTTATCTTTTGTATTCTATTGGGTATAAAGTGATAAGAGATTCCCCAGATAATTTCCATCTCCTTTGGGAGTCTTGGATCTTCAAGCCTTGCATGGAAGGAAAGGCAGGAGAGAGCTGGGTTGTTAAGGCTGCTGGAAACATGGCATGTGCTTTTTTTGGTAAACAGTTGTCTACAACTGAGAACATGAAGATTCATTGACATTATGGTATAATCAAAATAGGCATATTTTTACACACTCTTTTGTAAAATTTGTTGTGCCTCAATTGGAATCTGAATTATAGAGGTTTTCAAGTTGACAACAAAGTGGAAGCAAGATTAAAAGTCATCTTGTCTACATTGTTCCTGCCACAATAAAAATATTTAACTTGTTAGACTTTTGAACGTATTCTCCATCTTTTAACAAAATTAAATCTTTTGCTTTGAGTTTAGTCTGCTTCCATATATTTTGCATCTGCTTTGTGTTTCTGTGCCCATGTGTTAATGCTGTACATTGCAGATGAAACAGAAATACTTTCATTAATATTTATGTTCAATGAATGGAAATATATTGCCCAGGTTTTTAAGTGCTCTGTTCTGGGCTTCATGCTTCTCCTGAAGAAATAGGACACATTAATAAAAATTAAGAGATCTAACCAAAATTGACTCTGATTTGAGTGAAGAGTTGGGCAAGTAGTCATTCTGAGGTTCCTCTATTTCATCCTCTGTTATTTTGTGATTCAGTTCTCTGAAAATCCCAAACAATGGTACCCAAAAATAAATTTACTGCTATGCAGCCAGTTACTGACTCCTGCTTAGTGAGGATTTTAATGATCAAGCTCTTGATACTATGCCAGATAGAATCAGAATTTCAAGGACATAATAAGAAAAAGATAGCAAGAAATAAAGGAATTAATCTCCATTAAAAATGGATTTTTAAAAGAAACTTGAAGGGCACATCTTGGGAAAAAATAGATGTTTTGAATAATTTATAATCTCTCAAATATTAAACAGGAGCAGTCTTGAGCAGTGTTGTCTTTGTGGTTTGAATGTGATTTTACAAGTGTAAGCAGATTTTTAGGTTATTTTGACTTTTACATATAACAATTTTTGGTCAAGGGGGTGTACTCAGACACTCCCATACTGCTCTATTAGTTGTAAATATAAAGATACCTGAGACTGTCCAGAGAACATGGTGTGATTCCTTTTGTTTCAAAGACATGTCTTCTACAAACAGCTTTTTATTTTGAAGTCGGTGGTAGCAAACAAGTTGGAGGTTTCATTTGAACTGCCATTGAATTTTCTACTCCTTATTGAGTTAACATTCTTGCCTATCTGAGCAAAGATTATCAATAAAAACTTCAGAAAAGTTAAAGGGGACAAAGAAGCCAACAGCTATAAGAAAAGACTGCTTTTCCTGCTAAAGTATTATGATACAGTTTATGGATCAAGCAGACTATCCAATCAGTAGATCATCTAATTTTTCTAAGTGGCAGAGAATTGAGCACTTGCTGCACAAACATTGGATCATTGACAGAGCACACAAGCAGGGATCTTTGCAGGGAACAAAAAAATCATTGCTACAGAACATATCTCAGATATGTCCCAAAAGATAAGCAATATGAATTGAGGGGACAGTAAATCCCCCTTTCAGTGTTCATCAACAAGTTTTAGGTTGAGTCCCCATCTCAGTCTCTGAGAGGAAGTAACAGGCATGGTGTGGGATTCAGGGTTTAAGAAGATGGTAGGGATTTCAAGAGCTGATAGCAACTGATGACCCAGTTTAAGCATTTTAAGGACACTATTGTACATAGAATTTAATACTTTATAAAGCAAAAACCAAACAGAGAATAAAAAGTTTTTCAGAGGTACAAGTTCTGGAGTCTTATTTTTCAATCCCTCTCAATGGGTGCACTGTTTGTTTACTTGATTAGGCTTCTTTGGCAGTGTTTTCTTTTGGTTTTGGGGGGAAGCGAGGGAGTGTTTGATTTGGGTTTTTTAACCAAAAGCAAGCACTAACTCAATGAGGTATATCCTTCTGGGTATGACATCTCCTGAAGGGCAAGTAAAACTTTAATGCTGCAGTCCTGGGTCACTTTCTGTCTTATCTTTAGCGTTAGTAATTATTTTCCCAATCATTGTGGTACTACTGCTGACTTTAACTGTTTGCTCATAGATTAATAAGGGATAATTATTATTTAGCCTAATCTTTATCTATTCTAATTTCTGTGCTGCAGTAGCATAAGAAGCATAAATAGAGCTTTCAAAAGTGGTCTTAAACAGTAATTCTAAGATGCTGTGTGCATGCAGGTGAAATAATTAATACATCACTAACAAGAGGTAGTGAGGACTTACCTGAAGGAGGAAATTTAAAATGTGTTTCTATTGCTATAATTTTTTTTATTTCTTAATAAGAAAAATGGCAAAATGTGTTTTTATCATTGATATATTACAACACTCTAAGGGATATGGAATATACCCTATGTCCAATAAGAATTTCAAATAGAAAAACCTCCTCTAAAACAGAATGTTTTGGGATGATTAAAAGTAAAGCTTCATTTCCATAAGTCTTTGCTTAACTTTAAGACCCAGAAGTAAGCACTTTGAAACAAATATTGGCTTAAACACTTAATGTAGGCATCGTGTACCAAGTGCAGATACCTTGATGCAAACAGGAGCAGAACAATGTAGACAAGTAAGAATTACAGTGCTGGTTTGACCGAGTTTTTAATTAGCCAGATATTCTCTACTGCCACAGTCATTTAAAATTGGCCAGTAAATAGAAAATAGCTGGAATAGTAAAAAATAAGCAATAATTGTTTTTTCACATGGACTTCCATTAAAGAAATTAAAGATATTAAGGCTGGATTATGTCTCTTTACCATGGCATAAATCAGAGGCGTTTTTTATAGAAGTCATACTGATGTCAGTATTGTGATGGATTGACCATGGCTGAATGCCAGGTGCCCACTAAAGTCACTCTATCACTCCCTTTCTCAGATGAACAGAGAAGAGAAAACATAATGAAGGAGTCATAGGTCAAGATTAAGGGCAGGGAGAGAACATTCACCAATTACCATCATGGGTGAAACAGGCTTGACTTAGAAAAATTTAATTGAATTTATTAACATCAAAGTCAGGTTAGGGTAATGAGCAGTAAAACCGAATCTTAAAACCACCTTCCCACCATCTCTTCCTTCTTCCTGGGCTTAACTTTACTCATGATTTTTCTACTTCTTCCCCAGGAGCACACACGTGTACAGGGAATAGAGGCTGTGGTCAAATGCCTGTGCTGATCCTTCCTTCTCAGGGGGAGACACCTCACACTCTCCCCCTGCTCCAGTGTCAGATCTCTTCCATGGGAAACAGTCCTTCACAAACTTCTCCAGTGTGAGTCCTTCCCATAGGCTGCAGCTTTTCCACAGTGAGTCCCTTCCATATGGCCACAAGTCCTGTCAGCAAACCTGTTTCAGCATGGGCTCCTCTCTCCATGGTCCACAGGACCCTGCTCCAGTGTAGGTTTTGTCGCTGATAATAATTAATAAATCAGTAATTGATTTATAGTGGTTTAGCAGAACACTACCTTTGAGAGAGTGGTTTTGAACAATCACTTGAATTTCAGAGTAATTCTTATATGTGTATATAAAAATACCCTTAGAATGTCTGTTCTGAAAAAAGCAACTGTTTTTCCTTCTTCATAATGTAATACAAAATACTTATCTAAAATGCACATAAATTAATTTAAAGACAATAGAGTGACTGTGAGTATTTCACTTTAAACTTGAGTTGTAGTTCTCAAAGTCATTTTTTGTTGCACTGCATCTTCCCCTTGCAGTCCATTAATTTTTATCTGCGGTACATATAATCTCCTTGATCAAAAACAATCTGCCATTTGAGTAAATGTTATTTTCCATTTACTTATGTTTCTCTTTCTGTTAGATGCCATGTTCTCTGCTTTCTTGGATTTGGGAAACAGTTTTTCCTTGGGGACTGAGTATTTAGGCTGCAGCCACTGAAGTCCCAGACTTTGAAATGTATTTATTTTATTTTAAGCATCCCTTTTGGCCTTGGCCAAGTGGCATAATTTTATCTTTGGCTTGTACACAATTGCAATGACTAATGTTTTAAGAAGGGTCACTTTTTTGCTTGCTTTAATCTCTGGAGTGCTATGTAATGGCAGAGTTTTTATATGGTTGGGAATACTGTCTGTTCTAACTTCTGTACTTGTGTCTGAAGAGGCTCCTTCTGCACTGCGCTTTCATGTTCAAATAGCATCTTAATGCTTCCTATTTGCTATGTGTCAGTAAGTTATAAATCAGCCTTCAGATCACAGTTTTTTGTGAGTTGTAAATCTAGTAAAGATCAGTCAGAAATTAATTTAGTATTCTGAAACTCTCTGCAGTGGTTTCCTAGGCAAATAACATTGCTTTATATTAAAGAATGAGCTAAAACTTTACTCATTTGTAGCACACCAAAAAAAATTTTAAATGATTCTTTACTTTTATTTGTTGTTGGCAGCATACCCAGGATCATAGCTGCCTGACCTTTCCCATGGCTTGTGTACCTTTCCACCTGAGACAGCTCAGTGAGCTCTGACATTTGCCGAGCTGCACACAGCCCTAGGAAGTTTGCTGTCTGCCTTCTGGGTGAAGTCACTAAGGCATCTCTCTGTTATACAAGGTTGTGCCCAGCAAACTTCACAACAGACAAATGTCAAGAGGCTTGAGAATAGCAAAAATTCTGTTGGAGGGACCACGTTACAATGCAAAAATCAGGTCACATTGAATTTTAGTTCTGAAGCACAGAAAACCTACAGCTTTAGGTGGTAGTTAAAATAAAGGATGGTGATGAAACATTTGGGTACATATCAATCACCAAGTTCAGAGGATGGTGTCTAAGAGTAGGAATTTGGGGCACCGGACACCCAAGCTGAAGACTTTAAAACTGGTTTCTTACCTAGGGTTAGGCTCATTATTGAAGTCCCCTCTTTCCCAAAACTATTTGCCAACTGCTTGTCAAATTAAAACAAGGAAGAATTTTAGGTGTTTGCCAAATCTCAAAATCAGGTTGTTTGTGCTGCGGTTTTCTTAAGACTCACTTCATTATGCTGTCTAAAATGTTTGTAGTAATGCTTAGAGACGCTTAAATATAAAATCATCCTAACAAGCTTCCTATGTGACCTTGTTTGGTGTGAACTGAATTTTCAGATGAGTGTTTTGATAATGCAGTTATCAAACTGCATGAAAGCCATGCCATGACAACACCTGACATATTCTTAAAGAGACTGTAAGTACCCCAAGTGATGCATCTAAAACCAGATCCTTTCAAAGAAACACTTGTTAAATTTGTTCTGATATATGCTGTAAGTTATAGAAATAACCTTACAATTCTGTTTTCAACACCTTATTGAGTTTGTTGAATTCCTTTTATAGAGTATGAGGGGAATTGTGCAAAGAGTGTAAATGTTAAAATTACAAACTTCTGTCATTTGTATTACTAATTTTTGTTTTTCCAAAGTAGTGACAGTGTGCTAAGTCACTAATTTGACTATAATTTGTAGGTAAGAGATTTATGTGCAAGAATTCAAGATAACTGTATTCACTTTACTACTTCTGAAAAACTATATTAACCTACCATTATGTATATATATATATACATATATGTGTATATAACTTCTTGAGGTCCTGCTGCTTAGTGTTAAGAATAATTAATTAATAGAGGTTATGGATGTAACAAAACAATCATCTTTCATTTGGTCTCCTGTTCATTTCTTTCATATCAATTTTTCCATCTCCTGTCCCCTATCCTCAGAGGTGTAACTATAGCAGCACCATTGCTCCAGAGTTATATTTATACTCTTATCATATAAAAGTCCCCATTTTTTAGTTCTACAAATATGGAAATGTTGCAAGGAGTATATTAATTGCATTTTTTACCAAGTAATGCCCTTTTATTACGTTTTCCTTAGAAGAAGTAACTCTATAGCCCTTGTTCTGAGGTCAGGTGTTTTCTTTCTATAATAAAGTTCACTAGTGTTGGCATCATAAAGAACATTTTCAGAGTGGGAAAATCTATGACCTATGACTTTACTTGTACTTTAATTATAGTGTTGCAATAATCACTGAAAAATTATAGAAGTCCTTGAGTATCTCCTCTGAGCATCCTTCTGTTTTAGGGGTTTACTGCTTATAAGCTTCTAATTTTTTGAGTGTAATGCTGATTTTCTATGCATTCAAACCTCTAGCTCCATGGCTTAGTACACTAGCATTTCCCACCCCTTAATTGTTGCAGGGTTTCTTTCTTTTCATGCTGATTTCTAACACATGATTTTACAATATTTATTTATTTTATAATATATATTCAGCTAACTGCATAGGTTGAAAATTCATTCTCTGCCATAAAAAAAAATGTTATCCTAGGTAAAAGACAACATGTTTACTCTTTTCCTTGGTATTTAATATTGATTAAAAGTATAGTATGTTTTATCATTTAAAAAAATATACTTATTTGAAATAAGATATTTGGACTTTTAATTGCTTAGGTAAAATTTTTCAAGGGTGATTTATACTCGGTTTTAATTAGAATGATTTTTTGGTTTTATTCTATATGTCTTTATATTTCCTACTGTTGTTTTTATTATTCTCATTGTACAAGCCAAAATTTATACTGCTGTAGAACAGATTTGAATCTAAATTAGCTGTCCTGAATGCTAATAAAAGTATAATTATGGCAAGACAAGGTTCCTGACAGGATACGGGGATCAGCATTTGCAGAGCCTAAACAGGTCTTGCAGCTTTCATTGAACTTTCTACTGTTTGCAGCAGGTTTCATTACCCTGTTACCTCTGTGAAAATAAAGGCTGTCTTTACACAGCTGCAAATTACCCTTGCTGGAATGCAATGGAGGTCTGACAGACTTTTGTTGCTATGTTATGAGCAAAGCTTTGGTTTAAACCTTAAGTATATACTTTAAATATAAATTTCCAACTTATGATTACCATTTCTTCAGAGTAATGACTTCTGTAGGGATGATGTAGAAAGGATAACCAAAGATTATTACAGGGTTGGTCAGTGCCAGCACTGTTGGCCAATTTGACAGCTAATGAACCAATATGATGTTGAAAGTCCATAATGTTCCAGTGAGCCAGTCATTAAATGCTGTAATGAAAAATTTTTGAAGGGATTATTACTGTTCTAAACCACACTTAGTGATTTGTAGTAGACATTTTACTCTTGATATTTGCATAACAGAATAGAATCATAGAATCATTTAGCTTGGAAAAGGCCTTTAAGTCGAAACATTAACTTAGCATTGCCATGTCTACCACTAAACGATGTCCCTAGGCATCACATCTTTGGGATTTTTGGATAAATCAAGGAATGTTGACTCAATCACTTCCACGGGAGCCTGTTCCAATGCTTGGCAACCCTTTCAGTGAAGGAATTCCCTAATGTCCAATCTAAACCACCCCTGTCACAACTTAAAATCATTTTCCCTTATCTTATCACTTGTAACTTGGGAGAAGAGACCAACCCCCACACGGCTACAACCTCCTTCCAGCTAATTGTAGAGAGTGATAAGGTGCCCCCTGAACTCATTTTCTCCAGGCTAAACATCCCCAGCCCCCTCAGCCTCTTGCTCATCAGACTTGTGCTCCACACCCTTCACCAGCTTTGTTGTCCAGAAGACCCAGCACTTCTTGTTGACCCTCACACCATTGGCCTCAATCAATTGCTCCAGCCTGTCCAGATCCCTCTGCAAAGTCTTCCTGCCCTTCAGCAGATCAACACTCCTTGGAGTCACACCCAGCTTCAAGTCACCTCGAACTCAGGGCCATCTGTAAACTTCCTGAGAGAACTTGCCTTCCTCCAGATCATGGGTAAAGGCACTAAACAGAAGCAGCCCCAGACCGTACCCCTGGGACACACCACTTGTGACCATCTGCCAGCTGCCTTTAGCTCCACTCACCGCCACTCCCTGGGCTCAGCCATCCAGACAGTTTTTTACCCAGCAAGGATGTGCACCCTTCCAAGCCATGAGCAGTTTATCCAGGAGAGTGCTGTGGGAAAGGGTGTCAAGGGCTTTACTGAAGTCCAGATGGATAACATCCACAGCTTTTCCCTCATCCGCTGAGCAGGTCATCCTGTCATACAAGGACTGACAGTTAGTCAAGCAACTAATAAGTTATGAGGCAATGCATTTGGAAATCCTGTAATTCCTGTGTGTTTATCAAGCAAGTTTCTAATACCTACAAAGCCAGGAATACTGGGGTATGCTATGTTAGAAACTGTTATCACCTGAACCAACAGAACACTTACCATATTTTTTCTGCTGATATGTTGACTTCTATTTGTATTTCTATATATTGATAGCCACAGATTGTTACAATCCATTTTTATACGATTTAATGTCAATTTTAAATAAACTGTGAATTGTAATTGAGACTATGGAAAAGTGAGCAGAAGTTTGATAATACTGCGGACTCAAATGCTATTTTCACCTTCATGTTGACCTCATGTAATACTTTATTACATTCCTGGAGGATTAGGCTGAAAGCACAAAAAGCTTAAAATCAATCCAAGGCTAAAAGAAATTCAGACTAACTCTTTATCTCCCTACAAAGCTCATTCATTCACTGCCTCCAATCCTGTTTTCATTCATTTTATCAGGAAAAGAACTTCAGGGAAGTAATTCCTTGTAGCTGAAACACTGATCTGTAGATTAATTAATCCTCTCTTCCTCCACTAGACTCATTCACTTACTAATACTTAAAGTTGAGTTACATTTGTTATCCTTCAGTCAAATGAAAAGTTTTTATCTTTAGGTTTTAGAAGACTTTAGATTATTGTAAATTTTTTTGGCAAATCTCTTGACCTTATCTTCAGTACAAAAAAGGTGTCAAAGTAAAACATGTCTGTAACATTAAGTCAGCTAATTTAACACTGACCAGAATGTTGTAATCATTATAGATGAGGATGGGCTACATCAGTCATAGTTAATCTGAACTTGGACCAGAGCTTTGTTATAATTTAGTTTGCCCAGTGTAAAACGGGATTCTCAGGCTCATGATCATGGTCAGCCTTATGATAGCCTACTTGATTCTTCACAGCTCATCTAACATAATAAAATTCTGCAGTACATCTTAAAATCATTCTCAAGTTAACAGTAAAAATAATTTTTTATTTCCATTTATTCTTCTATAGGTTTTTCAAAATTCTCCTGTCTTATTCACATTCTACATATTTGTTTGACCAGCATTTGTTGCAGGAACGAGGCAGTCTACCATAATTAGTTAATGCATGTTCTTACAATTGGAGGAATTGAAGCACAAAAATCTACTAGAGCCTAGATTGCCAAAAGCATTTAGTGGTCTCATTCTCATTGGTTCAATACCAGACATGACAGTAAAGGAGTGATATATCTAATTATCTATAAAAATTTGGGACAAATAATTCAAACAAAAGCATGCAGGAAGTGTAACCACATTAAGTCTATGCCCTTAATCTTGAGGACCAGGAATTTCTTTTGCCACCAGACTCATTCACCTACTAATACTTAAACATGAGTTACAGTTGTTATCCTTCATTCAAAAAAAAAAAAAAATCTAGATATTTTAGAAAACTGAAGATTTTTCATTGTGTTTTTGAGGGGTTTTTTGGCAAGACATCTTGTAATTTGGTTTAAAATTAGTTTAATGTTGTGGTCCCAAGAAAAAAATTATTTTTCCTGTTATATTTACTACTAAAGAGTGGTTCAAGGTACAGCTTTTAATCTTTAATGTATCCTGAAGTTTACATAGCTACATTCTTAGTCACTGTCAGATTGACACTAAAGATGGCCAAACTTAAATATTTCAAAAGTCTTCATTGAGCTCAGAACTATGAAATACCTTGAGTTGAAAAAGAAAAGCCTGGATGACTACAGATGTAATGGCTGATGTAAATAGATCCATCATTCCATTATGACAAACTGTCCATTTTAATTACTGAGGAAACTCAATGTTTTTAACAGAGTTCTGGAAAGATTACTGCATAAAGGCTTCGTAATTAGTTTTTCATCTCAAGATTAAGAGTCCATAGTGTGTCAACTGTATATCCTGTCATTCCTAATTTTACTTAAAAACAGGGTTAACTTCCTTTTAATTCATTGTGTCTTGAGATTCATAACCCCAAATATAATTCCAAAATATTCCTCATTTAACCACCGCACCTTAAAATAGAGTTACATCCCGTCTATTAAAAAAATATTCCTAACAGTATGAATCATATAAATTACAGAAGCTTGAATAAAAGAAATATTAAGGCTAGCCTTTGGGTTTTGAAGAACCACAGGAAGGAGAGAAATAGGAAGTCAATATTTTAAACTGGACATTTAAACTGGAGAGGTGTCTACAAGGAAGTACATACCTATTAATCAAGTGAAAATGAAAATTCAATCTGTTGTGAAACTGGTTTAGGTCAATATAAGGAGAAAAGAAAAGAAATGTAACAACAACCATATAGAAAGGTAAGAACCAGGAGGGCATACATAGTATGAAAATATGTTGTGTGTGTGCAATCAAGAGAGAAGGCGGTGGAGTTCTTTCATTTGGCAAAAGAGTCAAGAATAACTTAGTACTTCATCTCTGACACTTCATAATATTCTTTATTTTGAAGCTGGTCACCAGAGGACAGTATTAATCACTCCACCATTGGAAGACTGTTGATTGTAATGTTTTAGGCAGTTGATTCTCTTTGGGTTTGTACTTTTTTAAGCTTTTCTAAGCTTTTTTCAAAAACTTCCATTTTCTAAGCTAAGACCATGTGACTTTGTTGAAAAACTTATCCAGCTGATGACATAAATATTGAGGTTTAGGGATACTAGCAGATTCTTTCCATCTCTCACACAGCACTAGTGAATTGAATATAAGCTTTTTTCGTGTCTTACAGCCTTTTAGCTTCATAAAAACTATAAATATTGTTTTTTAATTATAAAATAGGTAGGTTAAATATAGCATGGTACAGAGACAACAGGTATCCTTTCCTCATTTAGATAAAATACATATTTTTTTTCAGTGTGGTGAAAACAAGTCAATTTTATGTACCTATTTTTTGTAACTGAAACTGAGATCCAGTTTAAATACCTGTGCTCACATTCACCTAAAGACTGTGTATAAACTTCTGTCTGTGGCTGGCCAAGTTTGTACATGGGTTATGCCCTCCTATGGTTTCTCATATTTCTGAAATCTGAGTTCTGATGTAGTGGCCTCAACTGGGGTCTTATTCCTGGGTAAAGTACATTTTACTTAGGAACCACAGTAAATAATGGCTTTAAGCTTTGAAACACTGTCTGAAAACAGTATTTTCTGCACTACAAACTGGATTAATTAGTAGCCATTATAATTTCCAAGTCATGGATCTCCAAACTTGTATGTAATAGGCTCTGCATTCCCTGTATATCAGCCAATTATACAGAAAAATATTAAAAGGGTAATATATGAAGGCAGTTTAATTTTATGTTGTACAATCAAAAGACTTGTAGCTTCCAGTTAACATCACAAGAAGTCTAGTGACAGTTACCCATGAGCACATACAGTCCATGAATTATCAATTGATATAAAATAGAGAAAGCAGACACATTCCTTCAACACTTGGTATTTGAAATATCACTGTATGCAATTATTGAGAGAAGGTTTTGTATCATCCAAGTCAGAGACTAAAAATTGTGGTTCGCTTAAATCTAGCATCATATGTGGCCAGACTCATTATTTTAAAGATGAAGGCCAGCTTCTCTTTCTGTCGTTTCTGTTGCTAGATTTACATACACATGTGGAGGTAGCTTAAGGTTGCTACAGCTACTGCTCCTGACTGAAGTTTCCTGTGAGATCTAGGCAACTAGGAAAAACAGCAGATGTTACCACTCTACTAGGGGGTCATTTACTTAGGATAAGTGAGTGTTGAGTCAGGAAAAAAGGTGGACAATAAAAAGTCGGACTCACAAGAGCTCTTTAAGCTTCCTTGACTTGGTCATCATATGAGTGCAGTCAAGGACAGTATTTGTTTGGTGGAATGCAGATATATAGCTATCAAAATAGATACAATTTTCCCATGAAAGTTATCGCATACTAAAGAATTGTCTCTACTAAGTGTGTCTCTTTAAGACCATTTATGAGAAGTGTTGCCCTTTCACCAAGTCTATGACATCCTAGTAAACATATTTCTTTTTTTAGTATTTTTGTATAGATGAGAAGCCACATAGTTAACACTTTTAAAGTACACTATTTTAGCTTAGGTGGATGTTAAGGAGAGGAAATTGAATTACCTTGATGTAAAAGAACATTTGCAAGCACATGATTTCATCATTATATTTTTTAGAAACTGTTGTAGAAATTATGATTCTAGCGGGATTATTTTTGCACTTGCCATGCAAGGCCTCAATATGTTGTAACACTAGATACATAAAGTTTTCTCAGTCAATGAAACAGCATTTTTCATATTCTTTGGGGGAAAAAGTAGATTTCAGGAAATATCTCCAACAGTGTTGAGGTATCTGTGTTTTCAAGACCACCTGCTGTATACTTTTGAAACAAGAGTAAAATTCAGTGCCCAGCAGAGCCTGTTTGAATTCTAATAGGTTCAGTAAATGCTTCCTGGTAGAATGGAGAAAGTCTGTCTTAACTGCTACTAGCTCTACATGCCTTTGTGGCAGGTGGGAATGTTCTCTCTCTTGTTCAACACCAATGGTAGGTGAACTGGAAATGGAGAATGAAAAGTTCTATTTTGTATGCTATTTTCATTCCTTTTACTGAATGAGTAATTTAATTTTGTGTTTCCACTTCGCAACAAGATTTCCAGGTAGGTTGATACTTTGGCATGTGTAGTGTAATACATCACTTCAGGTGAGACTATTTCAAGGTTTTCTATTGTTTTGAAGACAGAATACAGGACAAGCTCACCAATACATTTCAGCAGCTTTGTGCCTGTTGGCACAAAGCAGCCATGAACCTGACTTAACAGACTAGTTAAATTGGTTTTATGGCCTCTTTGTGCTGTGGGAATATTGTAAAACAGCTGGAGTGCATTGCTAATGTATCTGGTCCTAAATTGCTTGCATAGTATGAAGTGCTGTTGTACAGCTGTCTCACGGAGACCCTCTCAAAACTGCATTCATCTACTGACACTGCACCAGCAAACTGGGGCTTTAAAGGCACCTGGTACGTACCATGTTAGGTAGCTTTCACCTTAGTAGACCTGATGTACTTCAAAATCATCATTAATCTCCTTTCAGTTAAAATAATAACTGTCTGAGACCTCAGAAGAATCTATACAATTATGGTACAGATCAGACATGCACTTTCAAGGGGAAGTGCCCGTCATTGCTCTTCCTGCATTCTGGTTCAGATCATGAAACCATATTGTAACATGCATTTAATCCCTTTTGAATGAAGCAAAGCACAACTCTGCACTCTGGTAGTGGCCCTACTAGATCCCAACAATTAATAAGCATTAGGTTTGCAAGACTAGATTAAAATTTATCCCAAATACTTGCAGTGATGAAGTGCAGATGCTTACCAATAACTCTTTCACTCCAGGTCTGCACCAGTGCTCTGCTACTTGCTAAGGCACACAGACAGAGGTAAGGTCTTGGTCCATGCTACTGTCCACTCAGGAGAAATACTAGGTTTCCTGAAATTACTTGAGTCCTTGCCACAATTTCTTCTTGAGGTGGGATTCTAACCCTTTGTGAAACCCAATTTGAATTCCTTCCTTTATATGATGTCACAACAAAAGTTTTTAATAGGTTTTCCTCAAGTTTTCTCTTTTGCAACTTATCTTTTTTAACAACTTTATTGTAATAACATATTCTGTCTCTAGCTGCCGACTACAAGAATCGCTTGTATGTTCTGTGGATCTAGAATTCTCAGAGTCTGTGCACACACACTCCTTTCCCTCCCCTACAAAGAATTGTGAGTTAAGACTTTACATTATTGGGTAATTTCTCTGAGGCAACAGGTAATTCTGCCCTTAACACAGCATTGTCAACATAAAGTGCAGTACTGTTTACATAAGTAACTCTTGATCAACTTCATGTTTAGTGATTGTCAAGACACGAATATTTTTTGTGTCATATTTCCCAAATGCTTACATAGGAGTGTCATATGCTCCAGACACACCTTTGTGATAGATTCAGGGTGATGAGCATTAGCTATTAATATCCTGCTCCCTAATAAAAAGCTCCTTAGCCTTGTTTTTTATGTGGTATTTTGGGGAAGGTTGAGCCAGACAGGAGCTCTCCTGCTGTAGAGAAAAGATGAGATTTTCCAACACATCATCAGAGGAAAAAGCAATGCTGAAGATTAATTGAATCAATTAGAGGAAAATACAATATGCTGACTTAAGTGCATAGACAATGGGGTTTCTACTGTTGCCCCATGTACTTAATTTTAATTACCATCAGCTCATCAGCGTAAATCTTCAAGCATTGTACATTACAAAATGCTAATTAGTAAATGGGTGTTGCACTAAACGTTGGCTTCAGTTTAAAAGCTAATTGAAGATTTTATCAAATCCTCAACCCCAAAAATCACATTGTTCAGGCCAGGTGGAGATGGTATTAAGAAAATAAAATGCTTGTACAAACACCTGTTATATCATAGAGTCATCAAATCTTTTAATGGCTTGGGCTGGAAGAGGGTCTTAAAGAGCTCGTCCATCCAATCCCCCCGCTGCCATGGTCAGGGACACTTTCAACTGGATCAGGTTGCTCAGAGCCCAATCCAACCCAGCCTGAAAGACCTCTAGAAATGGGACATCCACAGCTTCTTTGGGCAACCAGTTCCAGTGCCTCAGCACCCTCACAGTAAAGAATATTTTCCTAGTACCTAATCTAAACCCACTCTCAGTCTGAAGTAATTTTCCTTTGTTCTATCACTGCATGACCTTGGAAAAAATCTTGCCTCTTTTTTCCTGTAAATTCCCTTCAGGTACTAAAAGGCTGCAATTAGTTAACCCCAAAGCCTTCTTTTTTCCAGGCTGAGCAACCCCAATTCTCCTAGCCTTTCCTTCCAGAAGAGGTGCTCCATCCCTCTGATCAGCTTGGTAGCCCTCCTTCAGACTCATGGATATGATCAGCTATCAATAGATGAAATTCCAAAGCTACATCCAGATTGCACACTCAAAAGCTGCCAAAAAGAATAAATACATAATCATCCTAATCTTCTGACTGATCTTTTCAGTAACCAGCAATTATCCATAGTGGTTTAAGTGTCTGAGTTATTTTAATTTTGTTTTCATCCAGGTCTTTTGATCAGTTCCATATATCCTTTTGTTACTTTCAACAAACTATATTACACAAAGAGCAGTTTGGAAAACCAGATTTTCATGGATAGTTAATTCTAATTTTTGGGGTTTTTTTTTAGATCCAAGGTGACAAACTATAATTGCTTCGTCAATTAAAAGGGAACATTTCCTGCTGTCATTGTAGAGTCTTTGAGGACAGGACTCTTACTTGACTGAATTTAATTTGTGTGATTGTATTGCTCAGAAGTGAGTTAGATTTGAGTTTAAGAAGTAGAATATAACATGGAGGCAAATAAACAGAGGATTTTAATTAACAAAATGAAACCTAGAAACTAGTCATTCATAGGATTCCAGTCTTGTATCTCTTCTCTGCGATGCCCAGTGACAAGACCCAAGAGAACGGCCTGAAGTTGTGTTAGGGAAGGTTTAGGTTGAACATTAGGAAAAGATTCTTTACCCACAGGGTAGCTGGGCACTGGAACAGCCTCCCCTGGGAAGTGGTCACAGCACCAGGCCTGCCAGGGTTCAAAAAGTATTTGATCAATGCTGTCAGGCCCACGATGTGGCTCTTGGGAATGGTGATGTGCAGGGACAGGAGTTGGACTCGATGATCCTTGTGGGGACCTTTCAACTCATCTCACTCTGTGGAATAGTAAATATACCAGGTTCTTTGGTGAGGCCAACTAATATCCATACCTACCAACAATCTGAATGACCACTTTCTAGTTTTCATTTTATTAATTTAAAAAACTTCCTATCAAAAGTATAAAAATAAATAGGTTATTTTTTCTTGTTTTCAGAGACTGTAGCTGTAGCAAAGACTGGCACACATTTATTTTATGTCATTAAGAACTGGATTCTTACAACTGAGAGATGTCACACAGATTTTGTGAATTTGTAGGGCCAAATGACATCCAAATTACATACATGAAGCACAGTCTATTTTACTAGCAACATTAATACTTAAATCTGTTTTTCATGCTACTGTGAATTCATATTCTGTTTGAAATAAGGAGATAAAATTTATGCTGATAAAATTCTCTTCTATGCTGAAACCTTAAGCATAAAAGCAAATCTGAAGAATTTACCATTACAAAGAAAGAAAACAATACTTTTAATCTGGAGCAGTTTTTTGATCAAAACATGTTTTTCTAGCTTTACCCTGCATGTAGTTTACAGCAATTCACAAATGGCTATCCATTCACATGGCCAAGTACTGATTTATAGTAGCATATTTTTAAAGACAGAACAAGGAGAAGGAGCAATTGTGGATAATTCATGAGGAGCACAGCAACATAGCAAATCACTAACCACAGTTAAGGTTTGCAAGGGAGCAAAATGCCAATTTTAGAAGATTGCCTTTCTCAGCTTGAAAACCCTAGCTAGTATCCAAAACCAAAGAGAGCTGTCAGTAGAGAGAGATGTTGAGGAAAATTGGCATCAGTTGCTATGCTACAAACATATTTATTCCCATTAACATCACTTATTTTTATATTAAGCATGCATTTTTAAAGTGGCATTCTGTAGTTTTTCTGTTTGTTTTTCAATTAAACAGCTTGGTTGGCTGCTTGACACCTATCTGAGACACATACATAATTTATGGTGGGTTTTCAAAGTACTTGTCTTTGTTTTCATTGTACAGAAATGTTCTCAAGGCTATTGTTTAACAAAAGGACTTCCAGGGAAACAGTGTCATTCTAGCCATCCTACATTTGGCAGGATCTTCATATTCCAAATCAACATGCAAGTGAAATATTAAGTGAAGTAAGTGAAGTAGGAAAGTGCAAACTAGATTATTCCTCATTTTAAAAGCCCTATGGTTTAATTTGTGTTTCTAAATCTGTACATAGGATCTTAGCATTGGGCTCTTACTATAAAGGGAAAATAATGAATTTTAATTAATTAGAAATTAATATACCCATAATGTAATTAGAATAAAAAATAATTATATACTTTATTATATTAATATATAATGAAACCATTATCTGTATAAGATTTAAATGATTTTGCATTCACCAAATGCACAAGTAACTTTTCTCAAAACTACAAATTATTTTTAAATGCATTCTTCCCAGAAGGTATATTTATTATTGCTCTTTCATATCTCATATATAAACAATCCAGTCTAAAAAATATATACAGTTAAGCTTTTACAATCAGCTGGTCTACATATACATTGTGTTCAAGAGTGGTACAATATTTGATAAATTTTTCTATTTAAAAATCATATTTTTTATGACCGTAATACAGAACTAAATCAAGGAGGTTTACAGGAAAAATGTTTAATCCATTTCACATGACAAAGGGCAGTGTAAATCCCACACTTCACAATCCCATTTGCTGATCTAAATGTGATTCTCCATACCAACAAAAGAAACTTGATTAAAAAATAATTGTTAGAGAAACTGAATTTCTCTAACATTTTGCCTATTTTCTCACCAAATCCCACAATCTGTTTTCAGAATAATTTTGACTCACAGGTGAAAGGCAGTGCTGATTTCTTTAGTCAGCTTTATCTGAGGTAGATCCATACCAGATGTCAGCTTACAGGAGCTGGCATACAAATGAGCTGAACCAACCTCAGCAACCGCAGGAAGTTGCTTCATTAAAATATAATGGACCTTATTTCTGAGAACAAACTTCACCTCTTGTCATTTACCTGCTAGGAGTCTGTATTGGGAAACTGGCCACATGCAGTCCATCCAACTGTGTGCAGATACAGAAGACTTCCAATAATACCCCATAATGGGGCATACCACATAAATATCTCTAGCTGAAAATATTTAATATGGGGGAAAATACTGAGCAGTAACTTGCAAGGGCCTTCAGAACAGAGATATAACCAAGTACATACATAAACAGATTTCTTCCCAAAAGCCTGGCCAAGAGTGCTGGCTATTAACAAAACATTAGTAGTAACATTTTTAGGCTAAATAACAAGCAATTAGCCAACCACATTAAACAATAATGAGAGCTAGTAATCATATTTTTATCAGCAAAATTAGCCTGGACTCATTTTAAAACATTTAATACAAACAACTTAATGAATATGTAAAAGGTAAAAGTTATGCACAGAACCAAATGTTCTCTGCAAACCAAAGATAATTACTATATCCTGACTGTTATGCATGAACTTCTATAGAACAGTTGTTTCCCCGCTGTTCATTCTTGTGCATGCATAAATTATGGCAGTTTTCTGTTAGTGTCTCCAAAGGACTTGTATGAGAATAAAATAAATTGCTGATCAATTTTGATAAGTCTTTGATCTGCATTTTTGATACACAATCTTTGAGAATCCTATCTAAAGGATAGTAATAATCAAATATTAATGAAAACATTTTTACAACAGTGCAAGGGCAAAGTAAGTATCTTCTCTGTGTAGTACTAAATAATGTGTTAAGAAGTAGGCTGGATTTAGCTAGACACTATTGGTGTTCTGAACTTAAGGTGCATAGAAGTAATCCATTAACATGGGGTTTTTTGCCATTGAGAATTCTGTATCTTGAAACCGATGATGGAGTGTAGTGGCCAGTAAGATGATTAAGGGTTGGAGCATTTTTCCTGTGAGATAAAGAGAATTGGGATTGTTCAGCCAGGAGAAGAGAAGGTGACATAATTGAAGCCTGAAGTACATGAACAGGGCACAGAAAAAAGATGGAGAAAGAATTTTCAAAAAATGCATCTCATGATAAGATAAAGGGGAACAGCATCAAAGTAAAAAAAGAGTAGGTTTAGTTAGATATTAGGAAGAGATGCTTACTGGGAGGGTGGTGAGACACTGGAACAGGTTTCCCAGAGAAGTGGTGGATATGCCATCCCTTTATGTGTTCAAGGACAGTTTGAGGAGCTCGGACAGGAGCTCCGAGCAACCTGGTCATGTGAAAGGTGTCCATGCCCATGGCAGGAGATTAGAACTATATGATCTTTAAAGTCCCTTCCAACCCAGGCCATTCTGTTATTGTATGATAACCATTTAATATGTCCCAGAAGCCATGCCTCGGTGACTGCAGTCAGCAATCCTGGTATTGTCTTGTGAGACAACAGACTTGAACAGCATTTCCAGTAGCTGTCTTTTCAAGCAATGCCCTTATGGAGAAGTTAGACCAAAACCTATGCATTTTATTTAGCCTCAGCTGCCTTGAAACTGATTGAGCTGGTATTCCATGACAGAATTCTTCTGTTTAATACTCTGATTTTTGTCTGTATTTTCTAATGTAGACCTTCCAATTTAGACAAAACTAGCTTCTTCATACATGCTGAACTAAAGAAAGAAATCAGTCCCTTGTACAACACCTTCAATGACTTTTATACTATTATACACGGTCTGTGTCTAAGCTTAGAAATACAGTATTTGTAGTACCTTATGAAGAAGTCAGACAACACTACAACAGAATTAGTACAGGCCTTGTCAACTAGAAGCCAAAGTTGATTAAGTCAAATTGTGGCAAGTAAACATATATTAAAGTAGGCAAAGGCTTTCAGAGGAAGTGTTTTTAGTATTCTGTACTACACATTCAGCAGCTTCAATAGACCTGAACCTCCACTCATTTCTACTCAATCATTTGACATGATGTTTCAGGACTGATTTAAATCAAGTCTTTAGAAATTTGGAGAAGACTATTCATTTTCTCACGTCTGAACTCTCAGTGCGACTGAGTTTTTTCCCAAATATTAATACAGTGCATTTAATGAATATAGAACTTGACATTGCCAGACTATATTGATCAATCCTTTATTATTCTAAATCCTCTAAAAAACCTTTTTATTTTGATAAATAAGAAGCCATGAATGACAAATTATCCATAAGTATTTTTAAGGAGAAACCTACTAATACAGAAAATTAGGGACTTGAACCTCTGCTTCCATTTTATTAATTTCTTTTGCTTTCGACAGCACTGGCTCAGTTCATTTAAGTTACTTTAACTGTGCTAAACACAAAGTAGGTATAGAATGAGGATAATCTCTATTGCCTATAAGGCTTCTTGTGACTTGACTATCATGTATTGCTAGTCCTTTTGTCCAATCTGTTTTTACTGTCATTCTAAATTGAAATTAATATGGAAATATTTTTAAAATGTCCATTGTCCACTACTCAAATGCATTTTATTAAAATTCATCCATAATTTTTGAGAGAAGTATCTTATATCTAAGCCTGGTCTTCCAGGCAAAAGGAATGACACAGGTCAGGATTATAATAATGACTTTTTTAATATAGATGGTGTCATCTATATGTATAATATGTATAATATATGATATATATGATATAGCATATAGCATATATTTTGCATTTTATGTATTATATATTATATCTATAATTAGGTTATATTATTTTTATGGATTTCAATATAGAATTTGTACCTTTGCTGAATTTAGTTCTGTCTAGTGAAATGCAACTACTATAATACGCCAAAAATTTGTGAAAGCAGAAAATAAGAAATAAATGTAACATTAATTACAGCTTGTACAGTATGTACAGCAGTAAATTGTTTATCTTAATGCATCCTGATAGATGTGAGCTGGCATGCACTGCTCAGCCATTGCTCTGGGAAAAGTCTGAAAATGTCCTCTGTGTTAAACATAACTCTAATATTTTGTTTTGTATTTAAGCTTTTCATAACTACTCCAATATAGTAGATTTTAACTCCACTTTGCTACCCAAAGCAAGTTTGTGATTTTTTTAGCACTTTATATGATGTAGTTCTTACAGTTGTGCCCAGTGTTTTCTTGTTGGACAGAAAATAGTCTGAAAAAACCAGCCAAAGCATTCTTCCTAAACAAAGATGATATTTGGATTTCTACTCAACAAATAAAGTCACTATAACTTTAGAGAGTAAAGACTCAGTTTTGTCAAGTGATGAGTAAAATTTATATATTTTATTATATATACATATTACATTATATTAATATAATATATATATTATATGTTATAAAACCACTTTGTTCTAGTTTTACATTCATGAAATGTGAGTCATCACAATAGGGTCAAAAACAAGCAGTATAAAACTAAGATATTTTTTAATGAATTTAAATTGCAGATGTATGTATGCAGATGTAAAAAGCCTATATTTTGTCTCTAAAACATTGTGGACTTTTACAACACCAGGCATGCTCTTCCATTCTGTAGAGAAATTCTTGTAGCAATAGAGCCAGGAATGAAGAAAGCTTTCTGCTTACGTGCTTGCTAATTTTTAACAGCTCTATAAAAATTACTTACAAAATTATATTTATAAAAATTCTTTACAAAATGCAGCAGCCTACAAACCTCATTATTGAATTGTACGGGACATTTTCATCAATTGATTTGTCCATCTGAATTAAAATATTTCTGTTTTATTCAGGCTTGTGTTGAAATGTCTTTGTCTTTAGTTCTTCTTGGTAGCAGAATTAAGGAATTTGTTCAGCACAGAGGAGTTGTAGCTCTACGTGCTGTCGTACTAAATGTGATGGTTTATTTGGTTGTTTCACGACAATTAAGTTGTTGAGGCATTGGTTCTGTTCTTGTTGAAAGACTTGCAAATTCAACACAGAGTAAGAAAGTCACACATAGGGGTATTTTTGTTTCTCAGACACCATCACTCACAGGAAAATCCTGTTCATCAAATTATACCATCAGCAATTCCTCAGCAGCTCGATCCTCTTCAGGGTGCTGACTTCTGGATGAGTGATTATCCCTGCCTGCTGGCTATGGGCGTGCATAGGTGTTACCGAGCAGGATTTGGTAAACGGTGCTCTCTTTAGTGTGCTAAAAACAAATTCTCCTCAGTCCCCTCTATCTGTGCCGGTGTCATCATGCACAAAGTAGCAGAAAGCAGCAGAGATTTACCTTAGTCGTACAAGGAGGCAGAGACAATCAAAGGCATGGTGTGAGTGGATGTGCTGAGCAGGGACCTGCTGTTTTGTACAGCTGCTCTTCACAAGGGCAAAGAAGGAAGCTGTGGGAACGAGGGTGAGGAGACACAACAGTTAATTCTTGCTGTGCCTTTGCTGCTTACCCTGAAAAACTTCTTGAATTAATAGTTTTCTTCTGAAACACATTTTGAGGATTATCTTAGTTATTCAGAAAGGATATATTTGTTATTCTGTATGATGAGTCTTGAGCCTACAAAATTTCCTAGTAATTGCACAGCTGGGAATCACTCTGTGTTCTGATAGAATGAGTGGCAACTGAATTTAATATCAATCTGAAACATTCTACTGGACTTAGACATAATGTGTGTGCTTGTAACATTAAAATTTTATGTGCACTAGTAGCAACATGATAAAATATAGGAAGATTGTTCTAACAAGATTTCTGCTGTTTAGTAATTTCTTTGCTATTTTCATGGTGCCTGAGGTTGCCACATTCTTATAGGAGAAATGGAGGGGAAGTACAACACAGAGGAATGTTAAGCCTTACTGAATTATATTCTTGTAGTAGGCAATGTCTCCACAAAACTGTGCAGTTATTTTGATTAAATACATTTTATGGGATTAGAATTTTTAAAGTAATATATTTTAACACAAAGACTTGTCTCAGCTTTTTCTAATTCTTTGAGGTGTGAAATGTTCTCAATTATTTTTGCACATTTAGTGATCTTGAATATCTTTGGAACTATAATGTAGTAAATATTTTTTGTTAGTGGTTAGCAAAATTGTATTTATCTTCTTCTCAGTGTTCAGCTTATATGTTCTCACATTTTATGTTCCATATTCTGTTTTTTTTTTCATTTGATACCTCAAACCTCATGAAAACCTCATGTAAAATTGAGTTTTCTAGTCCCTCCTTTGAGAGAAACATTACTTGAGTAGCACATACACAGCAAACTAGCAAATCATGAGTTCTTGTGCTCTATCATCAAAAGCCTTTGAGGAGAAGGAGAGGGAAAAATATCACTGTCAATCTCTGACAGTAATTCTACAATTTTTAATCATGCCTCTATGTCCCAGGGCATCATTTTCTAACTGTTAACTTTTGTGATTGTAATTTTGAATTAATATCTAATATATTCTTTCACATTCCAAGTGTGGTGAATGAGAGTTAATCCTCATTTGTAATATACATTTCCTGTAACTAAATTATTGGTTGCCTCCACAGAGTGATTGCTCTGTAGAATTACGTCTTACTACTCTGATAATTTAAGCCTTGCATAAGAGTCTCCTTGTGGGCAGGAACCCCTCTGGTTTACAGAAGGAATTTTACCTGAGTTTAGTCCAGAAGTTAAGGCCAAAACTATTGCCTCTGAAAGCAATCCATTTTCAGTTCTTAAGTTACCAGACCTACTTTGATGTGGTAAAGAACTCAATGGCAAATTAAGAATGAGATGTGTGCTTCTAATTTAGTTACACACATGATGTCTGAATTCTGATGCCAATACAATTAAAGAGTAAATCTTGAAAATAAGTGAAAAACACCACTGAGAAACCAGGGTAAATTGGATCAAACCCAAGCCAGATGAAGCACTTATTGACTTTAGTATCCTCCTGATAATTTTTCCATTTTTCTAGTCTGAGACTCAAAGATTGTATAGGAATCTTTGCTCTCTGTGTGTCATGGTTTAATTCCAGCCAGCAGTCAAGCCTCAAACAGCTGTTCATTTACTCTCCCACCAGCAGGATCGAGAAAATGAGAAGGGTAAAAGAAGACTCGTAGGCTGAGATAAGGACAGCTTCATACAGAAAACAAAAACAAAACACACAAGTAAAGCAAACCAAGTATTTAATTCATCTCTCCCCATGGGCAGGCAGGTGCTCAGCCGTCTCTAGGAGAGCAGGGCCCCATCACACATAACAGTGATTTGGGAAGACAAAAGCCATCACTTCCAACATCCCTGCTTTTATCCTTCTTCCCCCCCAGTTTATACCCTGAGCATGATGTCAGATGGCCTGGAATGTCCCTCTGGTCAGTTTGGGTCACCTGTCCTGGCTGTGTCTCCTCCCAGGCACCCCCAGCTTCCTCACCAGCGTGGAAGTAGGAAAAGCAGAAAAGTCCTTGGCTCTGTGCAAGGTCTGCTCAGCAATAACAAATTATTTCTTGTCTTACCAGCTCTGCATTCAGCACTAGTCCAAAACACATCCCCACACCAGCCACTGTGAATTCTGCCCCAGCCAAAAGCAGAACATCATGCAAAGGGCCCTTTAGCCCTGTATATGTGTTGTTGTTCTGAGTCTTTAGCTTCTTTTTGCATTTCTAAGTCTTTCTGTGAGATTGGGACTTTCCTGGACTTTGCATTCAAAAGCATATTCTGTGTCAATGCATATGCAGTTCCACAGAGACCCTCATTTTGCTGAAGTTTTCGGTGACGTGATCACAATTAAACAACACAATACTGTAAATAAGCTCTGGTTCAGGCAACTTTAAGTTTTCTTACTGAGATAAGTGATGCAATTTGTTTTACCAGTAATGGTGTCTTTTTCTTGTGTACCAGAAAATTTTTGACCTTTCAGTTCTTTCCAGTACTTTGAAAACACTTGTGACATAGTGGGCATTCGTTTAAAATAGCCAAATATCATGAAGTGTGAGAAATGCTCAGAGCTGTTACCTAGGTTTGGATTTTGATTGCCAAAGTGATCTGAATCCACACAGATAAATTCAGCATAAAGTCTTAGAGGAGGACCAAGAGAGACTGGTGTCTGACTTTTATAGAAAAACAGGAGACTGAGTGCTGTTGCAAATCCCAAATGTAAAAGGTAGCATACTTTTAGGATAAGCACAGAACTCTCACTAGTGTCAGCAGAATGCTGTGAATCTAAAGATATGTGCACAGAGATTTGCCTCATGAGCTCAAAATAAAATAGAATTATGTATATCATGTTTACAGATCTGTACCTGACCAAATCTATTTTATTAAAATTAGAGAAGAATGGTATCCATATTTTGCTGTTAGCTTTTCAAGTACATAATGTTTATGTTTAAATGCAATAACTAAACAGTGTTTCCCCAACTCTAGTTACATTTTCTTTCTGTCGTATATGATTATCCTGTCTGTATATAAATATCTGAAAAATATGTAAAAATGGGGGAATTCAACAAATGTATCTTTCCCTTCTGATGTGATTTGCTGAATCTAACTCTCCTCCGTTATCTTAAATCTTTCATCTTTTCCTTAAATATTACATAATTGTGGTAAACTATGGTTGCAGTGAGCATTGTTCTTTTATATCTATTGCATTTCAAATCAGGAGAGCAAAGCTATGTAACATAGGGAACTGGAGGGGAAATGCAGTGGTAATGTCTGTGGAATCCTCAGGTGCCAGTGTTCATGGATGCTTTCTCCAGGGTATCTCAGAGGATCCCAGCAGGAATAGTTTTAATTTAATTTTAGATCAATGAATAGACAACAGTCTGCCAAGAAAAATCCCTGATATTTTTGATATTAGGAGATGAATAATTTCTTCATGTAGATGGGAATGGTACAGTTTCTATAAAATTATTTTGTATGGTTCTGAGTGAAAATGAAAGACTGTGGATACAAAGAATTAGCTGTTATGAGGTCCTATTCTAAGATTTCTAAGAATGCTAAGACTTTCTTGTCTTGATTGTTCTGATCTATTCCTGTTCATCACCTTCAATTTTCTGTCCTTTCAGAGGCCTTTAATCCAAACCTTTGTTCATTTTCAGATGCCTCATTATTATTCTTTTGCCTTATTGTTTCATTTTCCTGAGATACACCTATGAGAGGGAGCAATTAGCAAAATAGTTTTAGAAGTAAATGAAAGATCTTATTTCTCTGCATGTATCCTTTTCATCTTTTATCATCTTCATGACATTTTTAACCTATGTTCTAAATAAAAAAGAATATCTAATGCTATTTTTTTGTAGATTGTCTTTCAATGGCCAGAGTTAATTTTAAATAATGATCTAAATCTTGTATGTGAAAGGTGTAGACAGTGGTCTGTGCTAGCTATTTATATGCAGAGCTTGGAATGCTACATGCAGATACTATTTGACCAGGGATTAGAATAACTACAGGTGATTTCACATATTTCTCTAAAATGTGTCTGACCCAGTTTTTTTTTCAGGGTATATACATCAGCTCTTTCTTTTCAGTGAGACTATAAATGTCAAGGTGATGCAGAACACTTACAGAGTGACTTGGAAAAGGTCTGTTTCTGACACAGTTCTATGAAAAATATCTCTGGTGTACATATATATTGTGTATAAAGCATATCAACTGGGTGACCATAGTTTATGAATGACAGCCTACAGAGCTGCACCAGTTAACTTGATCCATTGTTTCTCTTAGTTCAGACAGTTTATAAAACTGGTTTCTAACCTGATGAAAGTACAGCCATGCAGGAGATATGGTTCAAATGTGGTTTGAGTTTTCACTAGCTTGTTTTAGTACATGAATTAGAAATACTGAGTGGGCATGAAAATATTGAAAGGTGCACTGAGTCAAGCCAAATAGCCAAATTTGCATATTTTTTTTGGTGGCAAAATATCATTTGCCTAGACAAGGATATAGAAATGCAGCAAGTGTGTGAGAGTACCTTTCCTCAGTCTGTGACTCAAGGACTTGCTGAACTGCAGGAAGTATTTTTGTACTACTAACATTTAAATGGATCGTTTCATCCATTAATTAAGTTGGGTCGGCTTTTTTTCCAAAACTGCAATATCATCATAGAGTGAACTTCACATTATAAGTAATCTGCATGCAAAAGACAGGTTCCTTGTTTCCAGTCTCTCACCTAATAGTTTCATTTGATGACTCAATGTTCTCATATTACCAGAAACATCCATATTTTTGTTTCCAACACCATTTATCATAAGCTAGTATTTTATCTGTTTGTTACACTTCCTTTTCCAGTGTGGAGAAATGCAGCTTTAGCTGTACTCACTTTTTTCCTTGTACAGGCACTATTGCATCCTCCCCATCTTCCTCAGTAGCTTTCCTAATGCTTCCATAACATTTGTGAGCTGGTCCTAACACTAGATCTACAGATAGTTCATAAAACATACATGCATTTATATAGTAGCAGAATGATGTTTGCAGTTTTGCTCTCCACATTTTCCTTAACAATTCCCAGTACTCAAAGTGTCTTACTGAACTTTTCACAGAAATACCTCTTCCAACACCAATATCTCATTTCTGAGTATTTCAATGGGCATTTTCAAAGCCCACTATTGTGCTTGAGGATATTTTTTCCACAAACATTGCTTTCATATTTTTCAGCACTTAATTTAATTTTATTTACCAGCTACTTAGTCTCATAAGATTACTGAATAATTTTTAAATTTTGCTAACCCAAATAATTAAGCAGCTACACCAAAGTTTCACTCTGCTCAGAGGACAGGGTGGCTATAGCACAATACCTCAGAAAAATGTCATCAAATTGGCTCCATTCTCAGTGCCTGCCTCCTCTTGAGACTCAAGGTGTCTGCAGAATCCTTTTGCCAATTCATTATTTTGTCTGCAGTTCCCAGTATTATGTGAAACTTGTTTCTGCAGTGCTTAAGGCAAAGTGTTATGAAAAGCCAATGGATTAGACTACCACACAAAAAAATCACTTGGAAATTGTATACAACATCTTCATTCATTTTACCACTGCTGAACACCAATTACTCAATTTTTCACATGCTTCTGCTAAAGGTGTAATTGGGTCTTGTATTTCACAAGATTTCTCACGCACAGCCTCATTCCATTTCGCACATGCTCATTTTTTCTCTTATGAGCAACCAGAAGGATTATGACACTTGGTACAGACAGTAGTTTGTGTTAATTGAAAATGAATTATAAGAATATCCTAGGACCTATTCCAACTATGCTCTAGCTGTTTTTCAGATTTAAAGATGCTGCTCCTTAGCCATAGTTTCCCACTTCTTTAAAGTGGTCAGTTATTTTCAGACCATGAAACAAAATGCATGTTCCCTTTCTTTTTTAAATAGTGATATGCTTGAGATCAGGACATTTGTAATAGAAGTTTAAAACATGAGGTAGTTTAGCTCAAAATCTGTCATTTTTTCTAGCCCATAAACTTTATTTTCTCTCTCAAAAACACTTATTTCCTTCCATTTCCTCCATCTGTGCAAATTTCAGTCTTCCGTCCTTCCTTCTGTAATAACAATCGCAGGAGTCCCAACTGATATCAGCATGCTGCCATGCTACTGAAGGTTATTACTGCCAATATTGGTAATTACTGATCTGGTAGGATATGCTGATTTAGTGGCAAGGACTGGTCTCAGCTTCTCCTGAGGGTGTTTTCTTAAAAATACCACCTAGTGACTTTTATCATTTTATGATTGCTTTCTCTTCTTTATTTTATCCTATGGCATGAGGATATTTGGTAACTAGGTACTTCAGCTCCTAACTAAGAGAGCTAATTTCATCCATTGTATTTGAATAATGCAGTAGTACAGGACTAGAGGGTAGTCTTTCAGCTAGAGGATGGCATGGGAGGTGTATTTGTCCCAGGAGACCTAACTCTTGGAGCTCTTTGATCAATGGTAGTTTCTGTGTACCTGAGTTGGAAAGTTTTACCTTCCACAGGCTGGAGGCCTCATCCTGCTTATATTGGATAATAGGGCTGTTTTCACTGCCATCAGTGGCATGGTATAACTGAGATAAGAAGTCACCTGAGTGTGTGGAAGATGGAAAACTGCAAAATTACAAGGCTTAAGATAAAAGGCGACCTGTTACCAGCAAAATCGGTGTGAACAAAAGGTACAAATCTATTTTAAATACAAAAATTCACATGCAGTTTAAAACAATTGGAAGGCCTCCAAAATGGTTTCCACCTTTTCTCTTCTTCTTTTCATGGTTTTAAAAATTTTAGTAACAATTTATTGTTTTCTATTGTTATAACAACAATAGAAAAATGGGAGTCAAAAACAATTACAAGCCAAAATAAATGTATGACTAATGAAAGGGTGTAGCTTTTAAATATCCATCATCCCCGGGTGAATTATGTTGTTTCCCTAGTAAATATGGAGATATTTGGTTGCTTTACAGTCTCCTCTACATGAGGCATTTCCCTTTAGCACCTCAGTCTCCCAGTCAAATCTCCACCCCCAGTGGTAGTTTTGGGGTTTTCATGGATCACTGCTTTCAAAGACGAATCTGTTTTAGGGTGACAATGTCAAACTTCCCCTAATTATACTCACAAACACTTAATTTTAAACTATCTCTGTAGGCAGACGAGGCAAATCTACTTCTGTTTCTGGAGGCAAAGACAACTAGCTCAGGATTTAGAATCCAGGGATAATTTGGGGCTGCTCAGCAGGGGAGGGATGGGAGGAAGACATCCACTACTGGTAAACCACTGCACCATCCCCTGAGGACTCACTGTAAAAAGTGTTCTCAGTGGTACATTATTAATGATAAACAGTAAGAGCTCTCCTGACCTGGGAAAGCACGGCTCTATATTCCCTACAAATCACCTGACCCTCAGAAAAATGTCATCCCTTTAAAAGTACCATACCTTGAAAATAAGAATTTACATCATTAGGTAATCTGTCACTTGTGGTACTTTCCCACTCCCTTCTCAAGAGCCTGCTGGCCTGGCACTTTTACCCTCATATTGGTAAATAATCCTGACATTAAAGTGAAGGAGAGGTGGGGGTTGGTGGAGAGTTAGGGGAGAAGGCCCTGGGGTAGGTCAGAGCTAAAGGATCAATTGTTCCTTCCCAGCCTTGTAGGTGAGTTGTGCTAAGACTAAATCACTGGCGAAGAGGTTGATTAGGGGTGGTGGCTGGGTATGTACCTTTCCAGTGTAAAATCTTCTGTAGGTATGTTATTTCTTGTGATTTGAAATGGGCATATAAAATAGTTCCTTGGCATCATGTGTGTAGTAGCAGAACTGCACATATTGTCAATACGACACGCAGTGCATGCTCCTCCTGTGATACAGCTATGTTTTTGTATCCTGCTTCTTATGTGGCCATAATTAACATGTCACTACTAACAATAAAGATCATCAAAGGTCAGAAGTGACAGACAAATTTTGACAGCCTCTGTTTCTGTGGACTGCTGGGAAGGACAACTGAGCATATTGCTTAACAAAACCAGCATTTTCTTATTATCTCTTCAAAGATTCGAGGAGGAAGTGAGGCAATTACTCCTTTACAGAGCCTAGAGCAGTGGCAATCACCTTTCTCTGATGTGAGCTGCACATCAGGCAGTAGAATTTAAAACTAGCAGGTCTGTCTCCCCCCTGCACACTAATGCTGCTGCTGCTCTGGTGAAGCAAAGCTCCATAAATTCCCCCGAAAGCTGTCCCTTTGCCTCCCCCGCAAACTGTTTTGTAACGTGGTGGTACAAGGTGTCCAGAGCTTGGTGGGAAAGCTGGCTTGGTGTGCAGACTGTTTGCAAAAGCAAGCTTTGTTTGGACCATAAAAATAGAGTAAAAACACTGAGATTTTTCTCCCTTTTTCTTAGTCTTATACTCTTTGCAGCAGAAATAGTGTTCACAGCAAACATTTGAGCATGTCACTGTGCAAATGGCTTTATACTTCAGACGCAGAGAAATCAATTGTTTTTACCATGGCAGATTTGCTTGGTCCTTGAACTTGTAAATTTGTTGTTTCAAGCTGACAGATACAAGAAGTATTTTGGGCTAGTGACAACTGATGTGAGATCATAGAGCTCTGGTATTTTTTTCATTTTTATCAGCCAATGTAGTGATGACCTGATATTTAAAAAATTCTGTTAAATAGGCGATTGTCTGGTGTCAGTTGGACAAGTCCCACTTACTTGTTCCACGTGACTGTTGAATTTTCCTTGTTGTGACGCCTGTAGCTCATTGCAGGCAGCCTCTCATCCTATGATGTGCCAGCTCCTGGAAGGCCTGGAGCAGGAGGGATGTTGCAGCTCTGCAGAGCACCTGGCACTGTGCTACCAGGTGGGTTCCTGCATGGGGGAGATCCCACTAAAAGGGTTTTTATCTGCTCTTATCTGCTGTGACTGAAAGCACAGCCTCTGAAGAGGATCAACCATGCTGATTCTCAAAATTATAGAGAAAGAGGGCTAGAAGAGAATTGAAGAATTCACTCTAATCCATAGCCCTATCAAATAATGCCTTTATTATCCTTGACAGAAATTTACCTCTCAGATTTTTATAAAAATCTCCACTGAGATACATGACGTTTACAATACATTTCAGTGGTAACACATTTTATCGGTAGATTTTATCCTAATCTGAATCTTTCCCACCATCAGACCAGGATGCCCAGGGAAGTGGCTGGATGAACATCTCTGAAGGGATTTAGAAGACCTATAGGTGTGGCACTTAGGGACATGCTTTAGGAGTGGACTTGGTAACACTCTTAGTGATTGGACTTGATGATCACAAATGTGTTTTCCAGCCTAAACAATTCTGGGTTTTTGTAATTATTTTGCACTATCTCTATCACTATCACTATCACAAGAAGCCACAAATCACTGTGGACAGAGAAACTACATAATGTAGTCTTCAAAAGTTGCTAAAAATTAATAAATGTTTTTCTCTGGGGAAAAAGAACTGATATGAAACCTTTGCTATGCATTTGAAAGAAATTATAACATTTCATAAGTTTTACTAACTACCCTTTCTTTCCCAAATTCCTAATGTTTTTTAATATAAAGAGAAAAAATACAAAAAAATTTGCATCTTTAAGTATCAAGTAAATATGTTACATTTATATTTTTCTAAATAGTATTCAAATCTCATTGCATCAAATCCATGTATATCTTTTGATTTGGATATGATGAATAAAAGTATTAAATCAGGATTATGAAGCAATCAGAACAACCTGTTTGATAAGTTTCTCCTTATTTGTCTTTTTTTTGCTAGGCACAGAGGAAGGTCTTAGCAGCTTCTCTCAGAAAAATCATTTCTGTGAGTGGCTCCTTCCCTCCTCACCAAATGTCAATTAATGCAAAACCAGCACACACCTCTAAAGATGGAGGATTTGTAAAAAACTTTCTCTCAAATCTCATATCTTCTTAAAAAGTTACTTCTAGTAACTAATAAATAACTCTTTTAATTCATAGTGTTTATTGGATTCTGTCATTCTTTCACTTTCCTTGCTTTACAGAGCACTTGGATATCACCAGTAGCAAAAAATATTTCCTAAAACATCAGAGTAGCTCCCTTGATGAAAGGTCCCACAGTAAGTTCAAAACACATGAAGTTTCATTTCAGCTGCTAAACTTAGCATAATTTTGCTGCTCTGTCATAAAAAAAAATGCCTTAAATATGACAAAGGAGGCATATATTTTAAAATGATGCAACTGTTTGAGAATAAAACTTTGTTCTTTCAAATTATTCATAAATAATTTTGCATAATAAAAGGATTCTTGCTACTGGCAAGCAGTCTCCTTGTAAGGGGTACTAAAACTAGCTTAGTAGATATTAAACCTAGCTTAGAACAACATAATTTTAGGGTTTTTCTTGAATGATTATTCACACTGATTCTATGTTTCAGATCAAGAATCTGAAAGAAGGTTGTAACAGTGTTTATTGAAGTGATGTTTGTGCTCTAAACTCTCCCACAGCCAATGTATTTCAGCAAATAATGACTGAAAAGCATTAAGCTGATTGTAAGCCATGTAGCTAAATGGAATAATGCAGTGCACTATGGCAGGATTATCTCTGAATTACCACAGGTTCCATTTTCAACTCGAATATTGTCAGCAGATGTAAGATTGCTGTTATTCCTTGGGTATGGTTTTGCTATGGTGTAGTGTGTGCTGTTTCATCCTGAGCATTGAAGATCTGTTCATTTTTTCTCAAGGCAGTTTCTAACTTATGATTTATTTTTTATTTGTTTTTTCACTCATGAGAGAGTTTCACGAAATCTAAACAAGACCAGGCTTTAACTACATTTTTCTTTTATATATATATAGACACAGACACAGTAACTACGGAATTATGAATTCTCTCATGTTCCTTGGATAGATGTTCCAGAGTAGCACAGATTTAATGTTTATATATTTACTTATATCCCTTTAGCCCTAAGCATCTGGATTTTGGTGACAGTAAATATTTGTAGTTTATCTTATGCATGTTTGGTTTTTTTAGTAAACACATAATAAAAAGCTTTGGGTTCTGAAAGTACCATGTTTTAAAAGCATGTACTGACAACAACATTTTTATATGGTAGGCATTTTTCTTAGAAAGACAGTGTCATTCACTGAAATATTACTGTCTTTGTTTTACATTATTACTGAGCTGTAATAACACATGCTTGGCTTTAAATCTCATAAATCCTTAAATGAATCTCAACTTATTCTGCAATGTTGCTTTGCACTAGACATGACAGTGGCAGATATAGTTCTTTCAGTACCATGTGTGTCAGTGTATTGTAGATCCAGATAGATATGGGAGGAAAATATCAAAACAGCTGCAGCCCTAGCTTGCAGGTTTTTAAAGTCTATTAAAAAGTTGGGGGCTTGGGTTTGGTTTGCAAAGTATTCAAAACTTCACACCTTGAATATTCTGGAGTTGAGAAAAGAGGTTGAAAGTTTGTAAATTGTGTTACTAAATGTGTTGTTTAAACAGCTGTAGAAATTTTTCACTTTTAACTTCCTGAAAAGTTAGTAGGAAAGTGATGTTTGCAGAAGACAAACAGTTGTTTATGTAAAGAACCCTAGATGTGTTGTTTGGCTGTGATGAATACTCCTTTTACCTATTATTCATCAAGGAATGCTGCCTGCAGCAGCTATCTTACTACAGAGTATCTTCTGTAACTCCAGTCCCTACATTATAAAATAATTACATAGTTAATTATTATTGACTTATCATCACTGAAATAACTCCAGGTCAAACAACAGCTCTTTGCAGCAGAGATTGTCTTTATCTGAAGTTATTATTGTGTTTTGTTTTACAGTGCCACTAGAGAAGCAAGTGAGTCAGCCCAAGTCAGACAGCCCAGGGGACAGAGCTGTGGCTGGAGCAGGACCACACAGCTGGAAGTACTGGGAGGTAGAAACAGGAGCAGATGTACTGGGGAAAAGAAATCAGGATTGCCTCTGGAGCTCTCCATTCTTTGAAAAGGGACATGTACCAGACTCTGAATGAGTCTGAACAATCAAGAATCAGATGGCATCCAGGGCACAAGCATTCAGATCCTAAAACAGTAGAGGTGTCTCATGCAGCCTTCATGCCAAAACAGGGGTTTAGCATGGTTACTCTGGGATGAGAAATGAAGAAAATGAACACCAAACAGTCTCAAAGAAATACAACATGATTGATTGATTGATTGATTGATTGATTGATTGATTTAAAAAGAAGTTTAGGAGGAAGAAAGTAGGAAGAAATAGAGAGGAAGAGCTGAAGTGTGTTTCTACTTCTGCTTATTTTTTGTCAACCACACTATTTGATTATTTGTAACTGAAGGAAATTCATTAAGTAATTAGTTCCTTTTATTTGCAGTAGTCACTGATATGGGGCCCAATAATGTGGGCAGAGGCTAGGAGCCAACATTTTAGAATGTTCAAGAGCTTATTCTGCTACATTGGATCATAGATAATTTCATACTTTTCATTTTAAATTTTTGTTTTCCTGTTCTGCCTTGTACTTTTCCCTTTAAAATAAATAATTCACTCAAATGGTCCTAAAAACCCAATGAGAATGATGTATGATAGCTTTACTCTTCTTTTGCATTTATAGCAGATATACATCTTTTCTGTTTGTCTTTAAAGAAAAATAGAAAAATCAATTGAAAACGTGTAGATTTATATTGATGGCACTTGTAAGTAATCAGCAGGGCATGTTGTCTGAAAATTTTTCCTGTCTTAGATACATATATTTTATCTCTAATTTCTGACACTGAGGGGAAGGAGGAAAATTACTTACGAACTATTCAAACTAAAACCAGTCTTGATTTAGATTTTTGAAGAAATATCTTCTTATTTTCATAATACAGTCAACAGTGTCAAAATCCCACTGGAAACTATTTGTGATACATTGCCAGAATACAGAAATAAGTGGCTTTTCCTCCCAAGATTTCAGTTGTTCTTAAGTGTTCTGAGAATAGAGAGGAGGTTCATGAAGATGAGCATGGAATAAAATCTCAAGGAACTGAGTTTGTCAAAGCTTCTTTAAACAACACATGAATTATGCTCATTCTCCTGATCTGAATCATGACCACAATGCATTTCCTAAAATCATTTTTGTTTTCTATAGGTCAAAAAAAAACCCAAAAACAACAAACCAAAAAAAAGCCCCACCACCCTCATTTTATCTGCCATAGTGAATGGATGGTGACAGTAAACTGATTTCTATGCCTAGAAAGATTAATGATGCTTCAAGAGCAGATCTTTTACATTCATCATTCAACAGAGATTTCCATCACTTTCCTAATGAATACTTCAGATCCAAGGGCTTGGGAATAGATGTCATCACACATCACATGAGAAAAAACACAAACCAGATACTTCATCACATAGCAGTATTTTTTCTAAATGTTACAAGCTGTATCTGTGTTGTCTGTTTCAAGCTTTCTTGCTAAGGTTGAAACATTCCCCTGTTTTTTACTACTTTTACGTACTTTTAAGAATTATTGCACAGACACACATGCACAAATATTTGGTTTCATTCCATTTTTTCTTGGGTAGACATATGCATGTTTTCTTCTTTGATCTCTTCTGAACCCATCCCTCTAGTAGAATTCTTCCAAAACCAGCTCTCAGTTTCAAATTTACCTTCTTTTGCATTTTTTCAAGCCGTGCATTTTTTAAAAGTTACTTTTTTCCAAAAAGAAAAAGAATCAACACTTGTTGTGTCTTTTGCAAGTGTGAATAAGGTCACATAATTTGGTGTCTTTACATATGTTTTATAAAACAAATACTTCTGTTCAGAAGTCAAATCCTTTTTTTTTTTTTTTTTTTTTTCTGTTTGGTTAATTCTCCAAAGATATCCAAAGATTCTCAAAAGATACCTCCAAAGGAATCTTTTTATACTTAAAAAACCCACACCTGGGAGTGCTTCTTTTTCCTTCCTGGGGGCTAGTTATGTTTTATTGTAACCAACAAACAACAAAGTTCCATGTATTTTGGGAAACTCAAAAATTTGCTGTTGAGGCTGGTTTTGTTTCTCTAACTAAGGCTGGTCATGTTTCTTTTAACTGAGAAGAAATAGCCTTTTAAAAGCCCAGTCCTCCAATAAATAATCACATTATGGGTAAACACTGCTGGTGTCTGTACAGGCAGGCTGTAACATGAAATAATATAGTTACAGGATCTGACAAAGGAAATAATGATGCACAATGTGCAGCTCATCCTCATAACCTCCCATGTGGGATGTTATAATTACATGAAAAGAGAACCATTTGAAATAACTCATTTTGTATTTAGGAGGTCATGAGCATCTCTTGCTAATGAGCTAAGCTCAACATCAACTAGATGAGCGAATAGAAACACTTCAAAACTCAATTTCTATACTACTTCTCTTATATTGTAATAAAATTTTATCAGAGTCCTATGTAGAACAAACTTATTTGGAATTATCTTTTTTATTTAAATGCAATAATTTTTTAATGCCATTTGCCATCAGTTTTAATTCTGTTGGAATGTACTCAAACATTCAGCTGTAAAATAAATACAACGAAGCATATGTTTGTATGATAGGTTTAGAATTTAAAGCTATAGCAATGAATGATTCCTGGAAAACCAAAGATAAGAATTTTTATTTTTACTGAAAGACTTTGGTTGTGAATTGTTAGTATAGATTGTTACATTTGTGAGAAGTTAGAATGAAACTGGTAGACTGAAGCATGAAGCCGAGACATAAAGAAAACCTGAGATTATTATTATTAAAATTTTAAATATTGACCAAACAATGACTTCTAACCAATGGGTTTATCAAGATATTCTATCCATTAATATTTAATTAGTAAAAAAAAAAAAAAAATCAATAGAAATAACAAAAGCATTATTTAATTCTTGAAGGTGTAGCATCAGAAATTATTTACAAAAATTACTTGTAAATTTTTTTTTAAGCATGCTATTATTATGACTGGAAGAAAGTATTATAATGATCTGCTTTGGGGTGTTAAAATATGGTACTGGATAATTTAAAAAGGCAGATTGTAGAGTATTAGAAGCAACAGCAAAAAACCTCCATCGTCTTAAAGGAAGGAATGAGAATTTGCGTATTGGTGGCTCATTTCTCACAAAAGACAACATGAAAAATTCCTTGTTAGGAGAATGCCAGCTCTTTAAATATTCAGCACCATCTCACAGTAGCTTATGGTACCATGTTCATTCACTGGAAAGGTTTGTTCTGTTTTATCATCTTTGAAAAGCTGTGCCACAAAATCAGAAATGTGACTCACAAAAGCCCAACATATTTTAAGATGTTTGGATTTTTTTGCTGTTTCTGTCCTTGCATTATTATAAATGTTCTATGATTCCTTTAAGCCATATGTTACCCTGACAATGGTAGCATATGCAAGTTTCAAAATCACCAGTGTGCAGCTTTGTAACAATTAACCATCTGCTTACAGGGCTGGTACAAACTGAAAGCATCTCCATGGAAGTCAGGAAAATATTAGAATACCACACCTGCCAAGCCTTAGCCATGAGTTACCCTACATTGTAATTTGCAGTACCCTGACAGCAGTGAGAGGCAAAACTGCACCAAAGTTGCAAACGGCATTCTTTCTAAACATTTGTCTCAACACATTGCTAGGGATGGATAAACAGGTCCAGGGGAAGATGTCACACCGAAGAAGTGGACTAAAGACAAGCACAAGGGGATGGAGTCAATAAAGAACAAAAAATTTCCTGAGTCTGGGACAGGTATTCATTTGGCTGTAGCTTCACCTGGGTGTGAAAAAGAATAACTGCACATCATCTCCTTTAACCACAGTCTCTTCATCTGTTCCTACAATGTATTTATGTGGTACAACAAAAAAACCTGGGGAGTTTGGACAGTTGAACAGTCTTATCTTTGTTAGTAGCATAAATATTGGATTCAAATTGTTTTACAGTGATGTGTGTAAAAAGAGACAGCAAAAAGGCCAGCCCTGGGTAGCTGTGGTCAGAAGCTGGAATTTCATTTTTGCAGACAGTTTACATCATCTTCATCATCTTCCTCAATGATAATTGAGCTTGTCACAGTAGGATCTTACAGGTTTATTTAGTTCTATATCTTAGCAAGGGATTAAATAACCTAGTGTTTTCCTGATATGTTACTTTGAGCACTAATATTTGATTCTAAAGAGATTTGCAGGAATCTGCCTGGCTAAAAATGCACATGAGGAAGAGTAATCAAAGAAACATTCATTTCCTTTTCACTTTCTCCCTTCATGAAATAAATCCTTTTGTTAAATTGAAATAATCTCCAGACTCTATATTGTGTTGCAAGAGAAAACAATTCAGACCCAGGGAAGAAATTGAAGTCCTATTGGTTTCTATCTCAAAACATACAGTTGCTTAGTGTGCAGGAAAGACGAAATAGCATAGAAAAAAGCTGTTAGGAAGCTTAGTCCTGGGAAAGACAAATTTTGTTTAAAAGCCCATGTTGAAATAGTTTAGTTACAGGCTTTGAACTACAACATCAAGTAGGATGTGGTGCTCCTGCCCTTGATTTTATTCCAATACCTGCCTCCTGTGTCCACTTATGATATCACTAATTTCTGAGGAGCTAGAAATCCTATACAGTTAACAAAAAATAAGATAGCTGCCCACAAAACATCTCCTTACTAACAGCTCCCTGAAGAGTGAGACCATAATTTTGTTTTCCTGAGCCAGTATAAAGCAAGTTATCGCCATATCATGTAGTGCAATAAAAAGGAAAAATTATAATGAAAAAAAAGAAATTTCCCAAACAGTTCACCACTTTAACTGCTAGAGGATATTGGAATTTAAATAGTTTTGTCACTCATATCTGAAGAAAATTCCCTTCCACATTATTTCCTCTTCCAGTTGGATCTTGCATCCTAATCCTAAAAACATTATCTATTCCAGGATAAAATTCTAATCTTTATCTGATTCTTAAGAAAATTTTAGGTGATGGCATTCACTGTGTGTGTTTAGGAGATTTAGTGAATAATTTATTTGAGGACATCACCAGCTGTATATACAAAACATTTTGCTTAATACAACCTCTAATCAGTCATATATCTCAAATTTATACTCTGATAATGCAGGACTGGAAACGCTGCAGGTGCATGAAATTTTT